>NW_008825547.1:3518505-3543162 GCF_000699105.1 Pygoscelis adeliae
CATTCTTTTTCCAGTGCCCAGCATTTTCTTCCTTTCCGCCTCTCGAGCTGCAACGGGGCGAGTTCGCTCTTTCCTACAGCTGGAAAGCGGGCAGGTGTTCCTGGGCCCCCCGCTTCTGGTGGAGAGGTCTGACTGCCTGCGCCCCGTCGTGTTGGGCCGGGTCTCACCGCCTGCTGTGTCGCACCTCTCCCTCGCCTCCTGAGCTGCACCGGGTTGTGGGCCAGGCCACGCCGTTGTGTTCTTCCCAAGTTGTGTCTCAGTGGGACATACACCCTGCACAACCTCTTCCTTTTTTAAAAAGTGGCCTGTGTATGTTGGGCTTTGTCTCCATAAGCGGAAGGAGCAGGAAACTTTTCAGACTAAAAGCCCAAGTGTTTCGGAAACCACAGGCTTAAAATTCCATGTTTCCGAGAAAAAACTGGTTTCAGTTGCTGAGTGAAGTTTTCCAGTCATACTGTGGTGAAGTGCATAGACATACCACTCCTAGGTCCTGAAGGGTAATTCTGCTAACATAGTAAGGAGGAAAGGCAGAGAAAAGATACATAGGTCAGAGTTTCGTGTGTGAGCAGATCAAGACAGCCAATGTAGAGCTGGTCTAGAGATGTCTACAGTTAATTTTTCATTTTGCTAGGGTCTCTGTATTTTCCATTTAGAGGATACACTGTTCTTTAAATTACACCTGGCCAGTACCTCTATTAGTGTTTTTTTAACTCAAGGAGTGTTTTCATTACTGTGCCACTGATTAATTCTACTTCCTCCGTAAGAATTTTTCCTTTAAAACGGATCTTTCTTCATACCACAATAAAACTGTTGATTTCTTGGTAACATGACCACTGAGCTTAAATCCCAGGCGCAGTCCAAGTAACAGTATTTGCATTTCTTTATGCTTTAGCAGAAGAAAGCTCTCTAAGCCGTGTGCACACTGTGTGTCTAGTCTGTAATGAGCAGATCCATTAATGTGATTCTGTAGGTTACCGAGCACATGAGGCTTTGAGGTTTAATGTAACACGTTTGTGTTCTTGCAGGTTGCTTACATACAGTGATAAGAAATGCTTGCACAACTCCTGATCTCTAGCATAGAAATCTCCACACAATCTTGAATAAGAATCTGTTACTTCAAAAGTTTATTTGAATCTGATTTTTATTTCAGGGCTGAGAGACAGAATTCGGCCTTTATTTAAGGAGTTCCTCTTTTATGAGTGTTTATAGCTTCTGTCCCGTGGCATTCTGCATTTCCTGCTTCTGCTCTGCCTTTTATGGCACGTCTCACTCGCCGCTCTTGTTTTGAGTCCAGCATCAGGCACCCGGAATAAACATATTCACCTTTTCCACAGTCATTTCAAACCACATTGCCAATGATGATACATATGACTCTACCCATTTTATAAAGAAACCAAAGTACAAAGGGCTTACAAGATGATCTGAACAAGGGTTGAAGCTTTTTAAACAGGATTTGCGGAATGAAGGCATCAAAGGCCTGTACAGTGATCCTACAGCTGAAGGGCTGTACCCATTCGGCCCTTATCTAAGCTGGCGGCACACCAGGCTTTCCTTCCGTGAAACTTCCTCAGTTGTCCACAATGATACTTCTCCCCAAACCCCGAACTGTCCCAGCACTGAAAACACTGACGATTTAGTGCCTTCTCTCACCTAAGCCAGGCACGGTATTCTTCCACCTTCACCCTTCCAAGCTCAGTCCGATAGTTGCTCTCAGAGTTTAAGTAAACCCATGGAAGCTGGATCAGCACCCCTGAATGCACAGTTCCAGCTGCCAGTTTTAAGACACAAACAGTGTTGCTCCCCACCATGTGCCCCTGTGTCTAGCAGGGTAATGTCCTGAATACTTGCTTAGGCATGCAAAGCCATTTCTTCTGCTGGGGATCACCTGTTTCAAGGAAATCATCCAAAACATTGAAGTCTACTGTGCACAGGATATTTCTCCCACCCCTTTAGCACACTTCTGGCTTAACTCGAGTACCAGTACCCGAGTACTCTGGCTGAACCCCAGTACAAGTATACACAGGATTGTGGTTCTCTCACTTCTAGTCCCTGCTTCCAGTATTGTTTCAGTACTTTATAGTAAGCAGAGAAAAACAAATTCATGGTTTCAGTTTGGTGCCCAATGTGATCTCTTATTTGGAGCATGCATTAGGTCATCAGTGGTCCTTTTTGTTCATAGCAGACTATTTTTTTGCCTAATTGCACCACCTGCAAGAGTCTAGCACCATCCATTCAGTCTGGCTAAAAGAAGACAGATTGCTATCTGCAGTCGAAATTTTGATACTACGGCAACATGGTCATTTTTCTATAGAAAAGAACTTTGAAAAGCCGTGATTTGGCATGTTGACTTTGTCGTAAATGGCAGGCTCTGGCCTTACTATTCGATTCACAGGCGGTTGAGAGGCCACAGTAAAACATATTCTCCTGTAACTCTTCTGTAACTTTGGAGTGAGGCATAATAGCTGAAAGTATGCATCTACTGAATAAGCAGAAAAATAAAGGCAAAGAGAGGAGAAATAATTGTAATAGAAATTACATTATTTTTTTAACAGGAGTTCCAGGGGGCATTTAAGGAACTACCAAACAGTAAACATGACATCTATGCCAGGCAAGTTAATAGAGTCTCTAGCAGAGGAATCAAATTAGTGAACACAATGTACCATATTAGAGAATGCAAACAATATATTGTTCCTGAATATACCTGTATAATAATATACTTAATTTACATATTCTTCTACACCATGTAAGGGAATAAATGCAAAACATTAAAAGTCACTACAGCTCTGTAAGGGATGGTCATGTCTCACACCTCTGGAGGAGTTCTTCGTGTGTGTGGACAAGGTTGGTACAGGTAGACTCCATCCACTTGGATTTCTTTCCAGGAGGCATTTAGTGAGATGCATCTGCAGGTGCTCCTAAAAAAACCCAACTCTCCTGGGTTAAAAGGAAAGGTCTGTGCATCGATTCATAACTCTCGAACGAGATCTACGCAACAGAGGGTAGGAAGAAATGGTCAGCTTTCAACAGTGCAGAAGGGTCTTCAACAGAGTGCAAAAAGCACCTGGCTGGAGTCTGTGCTGTTCAGCACACTCAGAAATGTTTGAGAAAGGGGGTAAATAGCGTAGTGAAAACTTTGCCAATGATAGTGCGACTCCTTTGACAAGCGCACAGTTAAACCATGAACCGCCTTGCCAGAGGATGGCGGGTGTGCTATAGATTGACATGCACTCTTATCCCCCGTCTGTCAAACACTTGGGCGCATCTGAAAATTTTCACTCAGCGTGAGTCCCATGAGGCACTCTCTGTGTTAAGGAACTTCACTGCATTGCAAGGGTAGGCTTTGAGAAAGAAAAAACTTACATAGTCATTACCGGAACCTGTCTCGTGTGCCTGTCATCACTATGACAGCACGAGGCTATCCTCAGCAACCAGTACAAACCCATCCTGTGTCATCAGCTTCGGAGAGCACCTCATGGTGCCTTATTCATGCTGGCTGATTCTCTGAACTGGATCTTCCTAAAGTTATGATTGGAAAAGTGCTATGCTCCTGTTTTTTGGTAAGCATCTATCCTTTAGGATTCAGGTGCTGCAAAACAATTCTCATTTAGCTAATTGTGGTCACGTCAGTGCTGGTCCATTAACTCCTGGCAGTGCAGCTTCACTTGAAGATGCTATATTTACATGACTTTATTGATGTGAGAAACACATCATGAAAAATGAAAAGCATATCAGCATGCTGATAAAAGTCATCAGTTGCCTGGATCATAAAGAATAAAAATGTTCAATAGTTTAATACTAGAAAAACGAATGCAGATGAGTCATCCTCACAGTAAGACTACAGACAGCTGGATCGTGAGAGTATTCTTCTGTTCTCCTTTCCTTCTTGTAATAAGGACAACGCATCATTGTCTCTCATATATTCTGCAAATTACAGAAGTGTTTTGCACACCTGCCGTTTAACCTTTCAGCATTCTGTACATCACCTGGCTGTTTCCTGCATGTCTGTACAAGTTTTTAACATGTATAGAAGAAACGGCTTGGAAAGTTTATCCAAGCAAAACATACTTAGAAGGTCAGGAAAAGTGAACACACTTCTCTAATTCACAAAATATTATTGACAAATAAAAAATCAAAAATGGCAAAATTTGTAAAGGAGGACATTTTCAAAGTGGTACCTATGCACTAGAAAAGCACCTCACCTTTAAAAGCTACCATTCCTAAAACAAGTACTTCGTTTTACCCTAAGGTTGTTCAGCCAAGGATTCCGATCAGATCTTCCAAGTGCTCAAGCTTCTACCTTTCCAAGGCTTACAACCCATCCTCCCAAGGCAATGTGGAAAGGAGCAGCATGTACATTGCACGACAAGGGATGGATGCAAGCCGTAGGCGTGGGCTTCTTTCATGACTTCTTTCAGCATGAAGCCCTCATGGGTGCATTGCAAGATTAGGACTTGTTTCTTCTATCACAGAACTAAGCGCCAGGTGCACTTGGTCAGCAGACCCTAAATTAAACCTGTTATTTTTTGGCAAAGGGGATTCTATAGCAGCAGAGAGGCAACAGCAGAGAAGAAGAAGAAATAACTATGATTCAGGTCTGCTTGTGGGTTCCAAGAGGGAAACATTAGAGGGAATCTAGCTGGTTTTGTAATGTACGAAACTTGAAGCCTTTTTGAGCGTTAGTGGTGAAGTCCATATAACACTAATGTAAAGTAGGAGGGTCTTTGTTTCCTAGATAAACTGAGGCAGAGAAATATGAAGAAACTAGCTCAAGGTCACACAGATCAGGAAAACCAAAGAATATGTTGTTGTAAATCTAAAATACTCCTTTCCCCAAAGCACTGCTCCACACTATGGAAGAAGACAATAGTGCAAAAAAGAAATGAACCTACAATAATCTGTCTCTAATGCAAGGTGAGAAGAAATACACCAGAATGTGTCCATCTTTGCGTCTTCCAGCACCTTATCTCATACACTATGTCGTAAGGCCTGAAGAGGAAGACTGCTAGTTGTCTCCCAGAAGATATGATTTGCTCTTCTTTTCCACTGGTGGAAATTGTGTGTGTTATCTCTAAATTTCAGAATAAAATAAAGAGAGCTAATTATTTAAATACTTTAATATTTTGTATTTTATATGTTTATTTATAATTTTAAATATATATTTCAACTACAGATAAGAAAAAGACAGTCACTGACTTTCTTAGTCCTTTTGACACATTTTTGCTAAAAAACTTCACATCTGAGGTGCTCCTTTGGGCTTTTTAGTGGTATGGAACAAAAGAACACAATGGCTTTTGAAAATTCTCATTGGACATCTAGATATGTCTCTAGGTGCCCAGATTGTCGGAAAAAAAAAATTTAGCATGCTTTGATATTGCAAGGAAGTATAAAAATTACTCACACACTGGAGCAAACCCCAGTGATTTCTGATGACCCAGTGATACACAACTAACTTCTTATCCTGGAGAGAAAATGCTGTGACATTTATAACTTTTGAATGGACTTGACTTATTTTACAATTCTGGTTTCTCCTTATTTTCATCCCATGGGTTTCCCATTTAATCCATCTCTCCCAACAGATTTCATGTTTGCCTCGCAGGCATCGGGGAGGACCTGGGTCAGGGGAATGGGGGACTCGAGATTCTTTTCTCTCCTGTCTAAGGGTGGAGGGTTGTCATGGAAGAGGCTTCCTTTCACAGAAACAGAAGTGACTTTTCAACATGAGGAGATACGGAGTGCTTCATTAGACATTTTTCCTGAGTAATTATAGCAAGATTGGCCCACTGTGAACAGGATTTTCACTGCTTCGTCTGTCTTTGTTTTCTCCTCTTATTTTATCTTCATTTTAGTGTCTGTGTCATGGTGGAAGAACATTATTCTGTGAGTATTTTTTTAAACAAGTAAATCATGCTTCCTGCAACCAACATAGGCTTATCTGACTTCTAGGTCATAGAACTTGGATCATTTTTCTTTTAAATTTATCAGATCTTGGCCTAAAGGATCTGGTAAAGCTAATACACCACAATTCTGCAAATGTCGTACCATACAATCTTCTGATTGCTCCACCACCTCTTTGAAATTAAGTTTTGCATGCTCAGTTAAGGAACCACACATACCTTACCCTCAATAGGAGTGGTGTTCTCAAAAGAAAAATAAACTAACATTTTATTGTAATAAATACATCTTCAATTTTTTTCCCTGGTAGAATGGAACAATGCTATATTGTCAGAAAATTGGAAGTGAAGTACTGTGCAGAAACAGGAACAGAAAGGGCAGCGGAAAACTATTTATAGCCTTGAGAAATAAATGCAGCCGGGGTTAAAATAGTAGAGTACATTATTTTAGGGAGTAGGGACAAGTGTCTCTGTCTCATGAACATGCACTTCTGTATTGAAAGCTGGAGGCTTTCAGTCTCCAGCCCCTCTTTGCCGCCTACAGCATCTCTCCTCCTCTCACCGTCAGTCTCTGCTGCTTTGTGCCAACAGCTCTTGTCTGGACAAGGGGGTCCTCACCTGAGTCTGTAGAAGGAGCACTCTTCTCTGGGAAGCTGCTGCAGTACCAGGTGAAATAAAGCCCACCTCTGGGTTAAAATTAAGAAAAACCAAACAACCTTCATCCTCTCTCACAACAAAAGGCTAGGTCAGAGCAGTAGCTTCTTGGAGGAAAAAGGAAATGCTGAGCTACCCAGTGCTGCTGACAGTATGCCTGGCTAGAGAGCAGAAAAGAAGGTGGTTACCTAAACCTCAGCAGTAACTCTGCCAAAGTCAGACTTATTAACAGAGCTTATGCAACAACTTTCTTACTATACAATGACTTCTAGTGCAATTCAGCTTGTCAAGCCAAATGCTGGAAAAAGTATTCTCTCATTGTCCTTAATTTTTCTCCTCAGCACTTACCGGATTTCTCTGAAAAAAGACAGAGGTGTGACCAAGGCACCTCTTCTCACAAGACATGCTATGGGGGCAGATGGCATTATATCCACCTTATATCTACAATGCTGAATTGTCAAAACTTTTGACTCTTGGCAGAAAAAATTGTTGGTTTAGACATATTTTTTAACTTGGAAAGATTTGAACTTTCAAAATAGATAGAATATCCCATCAGACACTTTTAAAATGGAAGCTCTCTTGGCTCCCCATTTATAGTAACTTCTCATTTGGAAGTTTCAGCTAACTCTAATAAAAATATAAACTTAAAATATAAAATTATTAAAACTGGAAGTATTTTGAAATTATGAGTAAATTGACAGATTGATTCTATTCAGTGCACACTAACATACGTATGAGTTTGACTTTCTGCTGTCTCCAGGATAAGATGTTTTAAAAGGCTCCCAAATGCTTTCCCACACAAGGAACACTATTATTTGCTTAGCTTTCATTACAACAGCATTGCTAATGGTCAGAACTATAAACAATGTTTACATAATTATTTGAATGAAAATTTCACAATAATTTAATATTCTTCCTAATTTTTCTGTGTTTCTCCCATCTGTATTTTGAAAAGCACAAAAAATAAATAGTGAGTGAATGTTGACAAACAGAAGGCAAAAGCCTGGCAGCCCTCTATAAAGCTAAGAGCGGTAATCTATTAATAATCTACCTGGAGTCTTAGTCTTTATATTTAGTTTGTTTCTATCCGCAGGCATGGCTGCTGCTCATGTGGTGTTTTCATTGGGGCTGGAAGGATTACCAGCAGACCATCTGTTCAGTCAGTGAGAAAAAATGTGATTGACAGGTGCCACTGACCTAAGACAGACATCTCTATTTGGTGCTGCCTGCAGAGTATAACTACGTGCCGAGTTGCTTCTTCCTTCAAGTTGTAGATGAAATACATTCACTCTGAGGTGATAAAATGTGTTTCATGGTTGTTACAGCCTGTTTCTCTGACATGTATTCAACCACTATGTGTCTGTCTTCCTCCTTTTCAACTATTAAAACCTACGAAGTCGTAAATCTAATCTCTAAGCTGGCACGATGCTGAGGGGATGAGACACCGCAGATATCCGAGGGCAGATAATCCTGTTTGTCTCCAGAACTGTGGAGGCCGCAGGAAGAACTGGCAAGCTGCAAGAGGTCCTGACATTTGCCCATCGGTGTAAGGACGAGCCATCTCTATGTTGTTGTCATTCAGCCCAATGTCTGGGATTTGGTTTTGTTTCATCGTTAAATAAAAGTGGTGCTTTTCCAAGAAAGTTCATTGTAAAATTGGATTCGAGAACAACCTTTTTATTTCTCGATGTGGAGGCAAGTTTTGCTCTACTTCAGGACTCACAGCTACCGTGCAGACAATTGTCAAGCAAAGGAGACCCTCCAAAATGAAGATGAAGAGGATATTAAAGCAGCACAGTGGATTTTCAAGGTAAGACAAAATCCAGGGTTATCCAAATGTCCTGAAGGAGGGGGGAAATGGTGTATCTGAAAAGAAGCAGAAAGAAAGCGTTAATGTCATGTGTAACAACCACAGACTATTTGTCACCAAGACATGGGTATTCATGTAGTTTTCCTTTATTCCTGAGCCTCATCCTCTGCCCTCTGTTCCTCGGCGTGTTGCAACTACAGTTGCAAAGGAGGTGGTGATCCGCCTTTCCTGTTGTCTGCTTTCAAACAACATATTAAACACATCCATCTAACTCATAAAAATGATTCATACTTTGTGGAGCTAATCTGTGGTTAAAAGGGTGAGGGGAAAACATGTTGCTTCATGGTGTTCAGACACGGAAGACATATGCATTTTTTACTGATGCTACCTCAGATGATTTTTATTGGTGGTTAACAGAAGGAGATATCCCAAAGAAATCAAACACAGCATAATACTAAAATCTGTTAGAGTGTTACAATAAATCCCCTTTAGTGAACCTGTAGAGCTGAACCATTTTCCTTAATTAAAAACAACAGTCATGTATCCTCTAGGTTTTGTCAAAAGCCTGAAAGCTGCCCGAGGGGTGAACCAACGTTATTTATGGTGAGCAGCACGCTCCTGTGCAGCTCAACGGAGCAAGAAAGACAGGTGCAAGAAACTGTATCTTATTAAAACTGGTGCAGAACTGGTGGACCCTGGTGCATGGTAGGAAAGAGAGTGTAATAGCAAAGTCACGCACTCTTGGAACCACAAAGTTTGGGGTTTTTTCAGACTACCTTAGCACCAGAGTGAAGAGGGACTAAGGCAGCCAGTCAAGGTTCTTGGCAGGGTTGGTGAAAGGCAAGGTGGGGGAAGAAGCCATTCCCCATTCCACATCTGCCCTACAGACATTCAAGTTAAAGCAGGAATTGGCTTCTCCATCCCATCTCCTTAGCCAGTGCATGTCCGTTTCCAGGAGGCCACTTCATTTGAATTACAGGAATACACTCATCAGAAATCCTAAATGGCTTTCACTGCTTTTGCTGGGAGGAAATACTCAGCCTGCTTTGCCACTATCAGGAAACTGTTTCTGATAATGAACCAAGTACACTCCTTTCAGCATTTCATGTCATTCTGTCTCATTATCTGTCCATTTAGCACACGAGCCTGGAGACTTCTTGGCCCTCTTGAAGGCAGAGTTTTGTCACAAGCACAACGGCTCCTGAATTTAACCCTTGGCAATCATACCTTCTGAAACCCATATACTGAGTTCTTCACAGCCCATGTCCCTAGTCATTTCTCATTTAGCCATCCTGTTATTCATCCCAGGTGAATTGTTCCTTTCAGCTTGGTGATCGCTTTTACAGCTCTCCCCTGAAATTGTAGTTTGTTGCCGAGTCTCTGAGAACATGGTGCACAGGACTGAGTCAGGGACCTCACAGAGGACAACATATTATTTCTCTGTTCTGTGAAAGGATTTATCTGCAGAGGGACCTAAATGACACTGCAATGTTCAGGGCCACTTACTGTCCACAGTTCCTTAAACACCAGCTCTGCAAGCTTCCCTTCTCCTGCTGGCTATCTGTCCCGTTTACTTTGTTCTGTGTTTATGTTTCTAAATGCTGCAGCTCTGCCGATGTGGCTCTAATCTCTGGTAGCAGGGACAGCCTGCAGGGACAGCCCAGGAGATGCTCTGTAACTGCTTCATGAGCTCAGCTGAGATGAAACTGCTGTCATGTGGAAGCTCTTGTATGAGGCTGCATGCTCTGGGGGAACATGTCTCCAGAACTTCATAAATCATATAAGCAAATGATCCTTTCACACATGTAATGTAAGCAATGTTACTAGTAGATAATGAGTCTACAAGGACTGTGTTAGTGATAGGAAGTTAGAAAACTTACCCACCTAGAAATGTATGTGGCCCTAAGGCTGGGGAATTAAAATAAACTGCAGGCTTTATTTCACGTAGAAAAGAAATATTTTTCTTTTTAACTGATAGAGAACAAAGGCACAGAGGGTTTATATGATTTACCAGGACTTAGGAAATCAACTTGAAGTTTGTAAGGTTCAAGACAAGTTTCTCACTTACACTCCCAGAATAGACAAGATCACATCAAAACTTTCTTCTGGTGACATTGAAGCCTGTAGAAAGTTCACATTCTTTCTGGTACAATGTTTCTGTATGCGACACTGATGGCTATAGACAAACTATGTCCTTAGACCCATAAATTTGTTTGACTGACAGGGATTTGATCAGACTGATTCCCCAGTCCTCATTAATTTCCATGTTTCCTTCCTCCTTAGGTGAGGTTTTGAATCTGATGCTTCTGAATGTGAGCAGTGGCTGCTTTGAGAGCAAGTTGCCATCTAATACAACATGCCAAATAGTAAAAAAGTTGAAATATTAAATAAATTTAGATTAAAAAAAACCCAAGTCTTTTAACAGAACACTTGAATTAGGTTTATTTATTCTTGAACATGCTTTCAAAAAGAAACTGAATTACAAGAGAAATGTTTTTGAAAAGTGGTAGGCAGAGTTTAAAGACCTTTTAAATTCTCTTCATGACATTTAAATTAAATCAGTGAGTTGTTTATTTCTAATCTCCATTTGCGTTACTTAAAAAGCCTTTCCCTCTGACATGTTTGCATCTTGATTTATAAAAGTGTTAAAAAGCAAAAGTGAATAAACTTTTTATGAGTCTCAACACAAAGATGCAAGAACTTACTTAACCCAGAGCTAACACAGACACGTTCTCATGTGCTCCCAATGTACTTTTTGCCAGTTAACAAAATAAACACCCCAGAAACATTACACTGCACATGGAGATAGTGAGAGGTTGCAAATAAATCATAGTATTTTCCTAATGACAAAATTTGGCGAAAGTCCCATTACACAGAGCTCATTGCCATCAATTCCTCAGAAGAGGATGAGAATGTTCTCCACAGAGATGTCACATTTTAGTTCATGTCCCAGTTACATCTGGATAGGACCCATTTCAATTCTGTAACATAATTATGATTTCTAAACATAAAGGCTCCAGATTTGGTTGGAGCCTTTATTACATGAATAATACACCAGTGTCGGAGCTCTGAGGGTGCTAATAAGCCATAATGGTCCTGACTAGCCTCACCTGGGGCCTCACACCACACCCATGGGTCCAGCAGCTCTATTGAAACTCCATCGTCAGGGTCTGCTCCCTGCCTGAGCTGTGTTGAAGGGGTGCTGGGCTCCAGCTGAGTGACAGCCATGCCCCATATGGTGATGGAGCCACCTGGTTGAGACTTTAACCCGCACCCTGAGCTGACTTCCTGGCTTGATCTTGGCTGTCTCTTGTCAGTGTGGGCTTGCCTGGTGACTGTGGGGCTTGATCTTAACCTTGATCTGGGGGAGCTGACTTCCACCCTGCAGTGATATTGCCTTATGATCTGGACCTTACTTGGACCATCTCCATGTCTGTCCTGTTTGCCTTGCTCAAGTACTGTGGCATGGGCTGTGGCTGGTGAAGCTCCTGTCCTGCTGGCTGTGGGATCCCCTTGGATCCCTGCACCTTCCCTGAGGGAGCAGCCCTGCTCTTGCTGCTCTCTGGCAAGCAGAATCCTTTCCAGATCCTATTGCGATTTGTCTTACCTATAAGGGCTTGCTTTCCTCTGTTCCCCGAGACATGGAACAGAGAGAAAAGCATAGTGTGAAATGGGAAGCTGTGTGCCAAGAAAAGAGAGCACCTATTAAACCTCCTTTAACATCAACCTTAGGCTGAGGCCTAAGGAGACCCCAGTTACACTAGCATTGCCTTTCTGCTTGCCAAGTCCTACCCGTTTGAGTTCTGTGTAGGAGATCAGGCAGGAACTGAAATGGCCACAAACTTGCTGTCTGGGGGAGCAGCCCAAGGGAAGTATGGCATCCTTTTTCCTTCATCCGGCTGATCTCAGCTCTACAGAAATCCTTTGGGTTTGGAGATGTCAAACAGTATTCCATGAACTGCATGTAATGTGGAAGTCACTCATGACCATGCATAGCTCATATAAATTATTCAGCAACTGCTATGAATCATTATTTGTTTGAGAAAATAAGGATCCATTCACAAACAACTCCAGAAAGGGCAAAAATCATAAAAGATGTTATTTGCAAAAAACAACATGCCAGTTGAATGATTGCACTGCTTTGCCAAGTACTCTGGTGTCCTCAGGTGATGAGTGCTGTCCGTTATTAATTACTATTACTGTTAACAGTTCCTCTGAAGTCAGATATTGTCTTTATCTTTTATAAGAGTAGGAAAAGTCCTGATATTAGTAAACATATTCACCATCTTCAGTCAATATAATCTCTCCCAAGTACATCTTCATGTCCGGAGTGTTTATTTGGTGAAGTCTTTTTTTCATACTTAGTCACGGTAGCATTTGTATGTCTTAAAGCTTGTAATTGTGTCATAGGGTGTTAGAAACAAACCAAGCAGTAACTTATACCAAGAACACGTTCTTTTGAACAGGTGTTGTGCTTAGTTAAATAGGCTGAAACATAGTTTAATAGTCACATTTTATCTAATTCTTATGTTTGGGATGGGCAGGGGATGCAAACTGTATGGCTGGATTGAATCACTTGGCAGCTAACATTCTTTGTCTTTGCCAAAATAGTTATTCTTATACAGCAGATGTAAAATCTGAGACATGTTTGATGCTCTGTTTTATTCAGAAGCAATGTTTCAAAGGGAGAATTCAGGGGGAGAAATAGGAGTATTACAGGGTATTTAGGACCACCAAATTATGAGCACCTAGTCTTATTGACAACTTCTTTGATAATATAGTACACTTAGGTAGGGAAAAGAGTGGGTATTTTGCTGAATAGTTATAGATTAAGATAATGAGGTAAAATCGTATGCAGTTTGTTTTAAAGGTAAGCAAAATTATTTCTAGGACAAGCTGGAGAACATTATCAGTCTGTGGTCTTCTGCGCTGGTTAATTTTGTTTCCTTGACGTGTATCCTTTATAACAAGGGTTTATCTTGTCCCTGAAGTGTTTTTACTAGTTAAGAAAAGGCTACTCCTGCATATTTTTACAGACTGTATCAATCCTAAAGTATCAATCCTTTTGAGACCTGCAGTGTCCAGCAAAATATTGGGGCGCATCTCATCAGCAGACCTATTAGGAGGATTAAGGCCTGTCAGCTCCCAACCCTGCAAGAGGGGTCAGGTAGAAACTGGAAGTAGTTTCTCTTATTCTCAAGATAATTCCTCCAAGGAAAAACTTGTTTCATTAATTGCTGCTTTCAGAAGTCACAAAGGAGGCAGTATTTCAGGGTTACTCCATACCCAGGTCTTCAGCACTTATTAGGGTCAGGTCATCCATGCTGTGAAGAAGACTGTACTAGTCATTTGGGGGGGTTAGAGTCCTCCTTTTCATCTGGTCATCTGAAGTGGGAGATCTGTTAGCTTAACTATAGTACTTGTAACTATGGTACAGACATTTCGTCTTTGAAGGATTTATGTTCATCAGGGTAGGAATCTGCTGGTCAGGTAAAGCACCTACAGTTTTCTGTACTGGGTGAGGGAAGTAAGACAAACCAATAAGTTGAAAGTAAAAAGTACAGGACTGGAATCCAAAATAAACATTAATAGCAATTAAATAATTATTCTCATAGCTAAAACCAACATGATTCACAACAGGCCATGGTCACTCCAGTGACCAGCATCACTGCATGCGGCATTTAGGTGCGCTGGTGTCCCCTAGAGCCCACGTGTCTGAGCTGGGGACTAGGTGTCTGCGTATGTATGAGCAGAACTGAGTACATAGGGATAGGATTCAAAAAGCCACCATTCTGGAGAGGTGGCCATCAGCAGAAACACCAGATGACATTAGAGATAGGCCTCTCCTTTCATTTGTGAATCACAGGCCCGGACGTGCTCCTGAAATTACACCTCCCTGTCCTGACACAGGACAGAGGAGTGCTTTCTCATTTGACAGCCCAGCACTTACTGCTGTTGCCCAAATTATGGGAAGTCCAGGTTCAAAACCTTCCCCTGAGGTGACTTGAAACCACACACTCCAGAAGAATAACCTAACTACTTCCTGCAATGTGTCTATGAGAAGGATAGCAGGTGTACCTTCCTTCCCTTGTGTTGAAAGCACTCTTTGTTGTATAATAATTTAATATTCCTTGTGTAGAGGGGGTGGTGATGCTTTACTGTGTTTAAGGCACTTAACACGCAAGGGTCTGACATTCAATGAGATATGCTTCCATTTTCCTTTTTAACGGGTATTCAGTGAGGCCCAGACCAAAATCCACAGGGAGGTCCCTTGCAGCTAGATTGGAAAGTCATCCTCCTTCCCCTCCATCTGGTTAGCCGGGTCCAAGCCAGTGAGGGCAATTCTGAAAGCTGAGGCTGACAGACTGCTTCCAGCAGCTAGGCCACCAGCCTGGGAGATCAACCCGTGCAAATTCAGAGTGGAAGAAGGATCTGAGCCTGTATCTCCTGTATCTCCAACAAATATGCTAACAGCAGCATTCAGACATGTAGGTCTGTGGGTGGGGGCTGGGTGGTACCTGGGGCTGTGTCTCCCAGATGAAGGGTGATGCACATACAGAGCCAAATCAGTCCCATAACTTCCTTTGAAAGATGCAGCATAAATGCTATTTCCTGCGATTGGGAATTTCCTCTGTCCCCATGAGGCAGCTCCCCATGCAGCGTGTTGGCGGTTTTTGGATGGCGTGTTTGGATACCAGCTCTGTCCACGCAGGATGACGGAGCAGGTGCTGGTGCCTAATTCAGCTCTGTGGGTCCTGCTGGGATCCATGGAGGAGCACAATGTGCGGTGAACGGGGCACCCTTTAGCAGGCCCAGCCCTGAAAGACATGCAACAAGCCACTGGCTTAGCTAATATCGGTGGATAGGACTCATTTTCACCACCTGCTTGCTACCCCTGGGCAGCCTTGCAGAGACCTTTCATGTTTGGTTTGGGGTTTTCTTCTCCCCATGTCTCCTCTGAATGTCCTTAGTATACTAGTCTGCTCCAGGCAGCTCAAACCATTAAATATAGCTCCTTTAAAAAATAATATGCTTTAATCTTTAGCATAATACATGAATATAAGAACAGATGAATGTGGCTTATGCAGGAATTATTCTATCAGGCAGAAAAAGTTGGTTTTTTACTGTGGGGGTGGTCGAACAGTGGGACAGGTTGCTCAGAGAGGCTGTGAAGTCTCCATCCTCAGAGGTATCCAAACCCGGCTTGGCATGATCCTAGGAAGCCTGAGAGCAGGAGGTTGGACTAGACAATCTGCAGAAGCCCTTTCCAATCTCAACTATTCTGTGAAACAGAGAGCTCTTCACAGTGTCTTTCTTTTTCAACTGTTCTGTAATTATATAGCATAATAATATTTTTTTAATTCATAAAAGATTTTTCTTTTGCATCCAGAAACACTGTTCTGAGAATAGCTAGCTGTATTGCTCAGTGTTGTCTATGAGCCAGTAATAGCTGCACAAACAGCAATCAGAGGGCATTCTTTTGTAAAAGTTGTCAAAATAATAATGTACTACACATTAATGGGTGGATTACTTGCATATTAATGGTGTGCAAATTTTCTAGTCCTCAGAGGTAATTTGTAATCATGTGTTTTTCCAATTTAGTGGTTTACATATTTTACCTTTGAAATAGCCCTAGAACTTCCTTTTTAGCTGTGCACCTTTGAAATGGAAAAATGCAGAATCCCAGGCTGATTAGGATATTACTGTCAGAAAGAATTTAGTGAATACAAAAACCAAAAGATAAACTGTTTTTACACTAGTTCCAGAAATTTTTCAGCAAAACAATCCTAGACTGACCTGAACTACAGAGATTGTTTTCATTAATATAAGATGACCTTCTTTAAATGGAACAAAACGTCATGCTGGTTAATAAATAACCCACTCAACCTAAATCTAAATCAACTAATTTGAGATATGGGTAACTTCAGATTTACAAATATATTAATTTAGGATATCCTTCCACCAGCAAGAATCAACAGTTTAGATAAAGGATACTGGGGAAAAACAACAACGCTTTCTCTCTGGAAGATCATGGAGACCTTAAAAAGGAGTCTGTGAGTCAGAAGGAATTGACCTTTACTCCTTGATACATCTCTCACACCCAGACTGATGAAAGGAAATTATTTTCAGTAAAATACAAAACTAAAATGAAGTACAACACCAGCCCCAGAGTGATAAGACATAACACAGTTAGCGTTCCTTAGATTTATGGTTTCTGCTAGAGGCCATGATGTGGTAGAGATCACCTGAGCACAGTGTTCCCATCACACCCTGTTTTATTTCCAATACACCTCATGTCCAATTGAAAGAGGAATCGTGGTGTGGTTTTTTTTTTTCAGCTCAGATTTCTCAGGGGTTTCTGAGTGCCAGAGGAATCCCTGAGTGCCAGAATAAGTCGTGCCCAGATTGCAGGTATCAGCCAGTCCACTCAAATTAGCAAATCCTTCCAGTGACCAGGAAGATGACGTGGGGTGCAGTATCATCAAAGGCAGCTTTGGGTGGGAGCTTGAAAGTGTCATCGGACCTTTGCTGCTAGGATCAACCATCCCCAAGCCCTTCCCGGCATGGGTTTACCTCGCCTGCTCTTTAAAACCTCGCTAACACAGACTCCACAGTCTAGGCAGCCTGCTCCAGTGCTTCACCATCCTACCATTAAAAACCCATATTCAACCTAAATATCCCTGTACAGTTTAAGTCCATTACTCCTTGCTGTATATGTAGTGAGCATGAAGAGTAATTTACTCCTTCCCCTTGCCTGTTTGTATACAATGCATGCTACCTGATATGTGTTTCCCATGACTGGTGCAGACACAAAAGTCATGAATCACATACATGCTTTTTCACAGCAATTTCTTTCCACAAAAAAATTCAAAGACTCTAGGGGAAAATAAGTGTTTCTTTCAAGCCATTTAGAGCTTACTCAGTCCTACATTTTGCTGGCCCCTTCTGTGCAATAACAGGACAGCTTTTTACTCCCGTTTATTTGCATCTCTTTATAATCCAGTCAAAAGAAAGGTGCAAAAAGAGACAGAATATCCTACCACAAATATCTTAATTTCAAAGCCCAGCTCCGGGTTGCTAGGTGACAGCTAGGCACATCCTCCTGAGAGCAGGTCAAAGTCAAAGCCCCACCAGGCCAGGAAATGCAAGGGAGAGACCCATCACTCTTTTCCCAGAGGCCATGCAGGGAATGAAAGCACCTTGTTTATGTACAATATAAGTAACTGTATGTTTTGTCACAAGCATTAAAACTTAACCCTGAGGCAGGCAGAATGTTATTTTTCCATCAGCCACATCCAAAAGTTGTGCTGAAGGGTAACACTTGGGAAATGTCAAGGATCCGTGAGCAGGTGAACTGGCGAAGCCTGGCTCACAGTGGGTCTGTGCTTGCTTACTGACTGATTTTGATGTCTGAGAAGGCTTGGCCTTTCCCACAGCCTGTCCCTGTGCTGGGCACTGATTCCAATGAAACTTTCAGGAACTTAGATGTTGAGATCTTTAACTTAACAGATCTTCAGTCTACCACCAGATGTGGTTGGAAACAGCTCAGGAGGCTAATTGTCCTCAATATTATACTTTTAGTGTTATTCTCAAAATAAAGCTAATCTAAAATACCGTATCAACTGTTAAAAGTAAGAACAGACTGCAACAAACCTGGAGCTGGCCAGTGACGCCATTCAAGCAGCAGCTGATGATCTTACAAAATGTCACATCAGTTTTCCTGGTTCACTGTTGCAAGTGTTTAATTACGCGCACAAGAAGGATGAAAATTATTCTCAGGAGTCTAGAGATGTCAGGTGTAGGCTGAGGAATTCATACAGAAAAAGGGGAAGGGCACAACTTTGTTTCATTATTAATTCTGTTCCATTTGTGAACACAGCCTCATTTCAGGAAGTAGCTGTGATTTTTCCTGTGACATCTTGAGTGATTTACTTTAGGACTCAATAAAGAAGAAAACAGTTCTTACTGTTCTGTCGACTTCGCTGTTTCCTTTGAGAGTAGTCAAGAGCAAAAACAGTGCATCAGACTTAGACCAAGATAGGATAAAGTATTTGTTCTTGAACTGCATAATGACTGGCATTTATTATGAGAGGTAGGAGGATTATAATATTTTAAAGTATTCATTTTCTTGCATTGCAGTGCTTGATTTTGTAAAAAATCCATGGTCTTCTCTTTTTATTACCAAACTGATTTGTTTAAACACAAGCATTCTTCTGGGAGGGATGTCTGGGGAAGGGAGTCTCCTTTCAGGGATTCCTTACCAATCCTGGCGTTTAGTATCCCAAATAAGCTTTGGCACTCCCACCCTTTGTGCCTTCTGGTACTCGGAGCTTGTGCTCAGATTTGCACGGGTGCTCAGACTGCTCCAGGGAAGTGACCGAGTTGCTCCTCTCTGTCCCTTTGTCCTGTTTTTTCATTTGCAAATTCTTGCTGCGTTTACTGATCCACGTTACCCAGAATTCGGCATTTTAATAAATGGGACATCTATAACATCTGTATTTAATATGGGCTCTAAATAAGAGGGTTTAAGGGTGTTTCTCAGTTTACATCCAGATCTTCTGGATGGTTTGGCATGGAATAGTTGGATAGTTCTCCAGTCAGAAGACTGATAAAGTGAGTCACAGCCTTTAATGCCAAGGACATTTCTTCAAACTAGCATTTCTTTATGTTCACTGAAATTTTTGATTCTGAAAGATGGTTGCTATTTTTATGACAGACTAGCCTTCCTCACTGCACTGTTCATCCTGTTCATACAGACCCTGTGCATGCGGTTCCATTTAAGTACAAGAATAGCATCTGCTTGAATGATTTACCTGACCAACGGTGGCATACTCAGACTATAAAATTGTTTCAGGCTCATAAAAAAGCTGTGCTCTCTCAAGTGTCATACTGGGTTGTAAGCAGACACACTTTAAACAGAAAGAAAAGCCAAACTCTACTGGTTTCTTACCAGCCTTTCCAAATCACCGGGAGAAATAAGTTAAAGGTGTTACAGATCAGAGAAGAAAGTATAGGCTATTGCAGGCAGGACACTTTCAGTCCCACTTTGTCTTTTCTGTGTTCGGTCAGGAGGTAGGTTTGAAATGAAGTGCAGAAAGGACATTAGGAGGGACATTTCGTCCACCCAGGAGGAAGACATGGTCTTTCAAAACAGGAGTGTAACGGAGGGAAACCGCCACATGTGTGGTCTGTTAATGAGTTGTTTTGAACAACGATGCAGAAAGATGGGATATAAAAACAGGTTTGTCCAAATTTCTGCCCATCTGGACAGCTGTTCTCCCTCTCTCAGGACACTTCTAGAACCGGAGCAAAGTGCAGTGTAATTCCAATTGCAGGGAAACACGACAGACAGCCCCGAAGTGGCCAGAAGAAAAGGTCCAGCCTGCAGAAGGGAGTGTCAGTCTCTCTGAGCATCAGACAGGAGAAACGTGGTTTCACAGGAACACATCAAGGGCCTCCCCCGAAAGTTCAGTAGCTCTGAGCTTTACTTTTTCCTTCTTTTTTTTCTTGAGGTCCTCTGTATCTATAACCTGTAACTCGGTATCTGTGGTGTCAAGGGAGACCTGGGAACTGATACCATTTGTAAGTCTGCTCCTAAGCCTAAAGCAAGCACGACATTTAGCCAGTAATTTGTGCTGTCTGCCGTCACAGTCTCTCTAATCCAGGCGTGCACTCCTATATGGGTAAGATCGCGTAAGGCATCTCTGAAAGAAAGATTAGTAAGAGATTCTCAAGGAAGCCCCAGGCCTTTCCACTCACTTCCACAGGGGTACCTACATAACGGGGATAACCTGACCTCTCTAAATCAGTGTTTGTTCAGTTCCATTGATAACTTAGTACACTGGCGTGGATATCACCTGAAGTTTTCCCATTTCCCAAATGGGAAAACCTTCTCCTCGCCATCATTCTTACCAGATCAGCTCCTCTTCCTCCCATCGTCATTCAAAGGTCTTTTTAAGATGCTGGAGAAATACTCCTGGTCACCACCTCAAACTAGTCTGCAATGAGACAAATACAGAGTTTGTTTTTCATGCCAGCATCTGTCAGCCTAGGACATTCTCATTTCTGCTACTATTCTTTTTAACCTCATACCCTTTAGGAGTCTCTCATTGCCTGCTCTTTATTCTTTTGTTCTTATTTTTCAAAGGAATTATAGTGCATTTTAGCTCTGATGTCTTTTCATGTTCTCCGCCACATCCTGTGAGGGAGTTATATTTTCCCCCATCAGCCTTTTAACATGGCTGCATAATTCCCCTTAATTCCTCCTGATTTTCTAAGGTCCAAAATCTGATCGAAAGTCAATGGCAGCAGTCACAGTGGCTTCCTCGGGAATCTTGTCAAGCTGGAATATTACTGTGTAGCCACATTGTGCAACCGGGCTTTCAGATACACTTTGAACTACTCTGAAACCTCAAGCTGTTTGGGAACATTAGTTCTAAATTGCCCCATTAATCTTCCTTTCTGAATCAGCTCTGGAATATAACTACAAACTACTTTCTATACCTAAAAATTGCAGTCTTGTCAGTTTGGGATTCTTCTTTAATTTAACTATATTTATTACTTACCAAGCACCTGCGTGGTAAGGATCCTGTGTAACAATTAGGTTATGTGTGACCCAGAATATCAGGAATATACCTGCAGGTCATGGTTGGACAGGTACCTCTTGAGTGACATTGACACTATGAAGATATTTTTCCTTTGCTAATCCTGAAAAGAGGAAAACCTTTGCGTCTCCAGTTTTAGTTCATTTAATTTCCATTATGGGCAGAGAAGAGGACCCCTAATAGCACAAGGAGGAATAGTGCTTTGGCACTAAGCCTCAACTGTTGAGGTTCACCATTCAAATTGTAGGTGGACAGTGACACCTTCTGGAAGCTTGTAATGAGAGTTACTGAGCAGCTTCCGTCCATCATCTGGAAATTCACAGTTTTTCTGGTCAACATTTTGCCCAGACCTTTGGTACAGGTTCTCTGGTGTCATCGGGACATACACTAACAGAACGTTGTCGTGATGGGAGAATTTTTTTTTTTTTTAAAACGACCTGAAGGGGTTTTTAATGATTCCAAATAAATTAAAGGTTTATGAGAAAAAAAAAAAAAAAAGAATTAGAGATGATTAACCTCATGATTTAAAAAAACGTAGTTGGCATTACATTTTTAACTATTTATTGACATACGTAAGGTGAGAGGGTCAGCCAGAATATAGTGAGGGTTCAATTTGCCAAACATGGCAAATGAAATGAATGACATCATAGTTTCTTAATGCAGTCGTACTTCAGCAAAGATTTCATTTTTTTGTATGTGTCATATTGCAATTTCTAATTAGACCTTCTTTGCCCAAGCTGCCGGCTTCCTGGGTAGTCTGCCAATCTGCCAGAAACTCTGAGTCACCAAGGATTTCAAGCACATGAGCTGTGCCACAGAACTCGGTCCGAGGGCTCACGAGCCCCGCGGTGCCTGCATGCATCAGCTGGACCGGGGCCAGAATGGGGAGCAGACAGCCCAGCTGTCACTGGGCTGACTCTGACGCTCTAAAACCCGGCATTCAGTCCTATTACTGGAACACATCTCCTTCTTTCTAATATCTAATTTCATCTCAAAGATTATGTCTCTTTAAGCTTCCTCTTCCTTAGAAGTAACAAAGATGCGATCTGTAGGAGTGGAAAAGAAACAGGGTTGTGAGTGGAGACAGCGGAGTAGAGACTGGCTGATATAAATACGGAGGCGGAGAGTTTTGACAGAACATACATCTGGGAATCACCAACCCTGAGAAAGTACATCACCCTAGAAAATAACCTTACGGTGCTGAAATAATTAGCGACGTACTAAGCAGAGCCATCAATAGCAAACAGTTCTGGCTGCACTGAGATCTAAGCCAAGTCTAACCATTACAATAACTTTTCAAGCATTAGTCCTAACACAGTGCAATCACAGGTTTTAGCATAAGACCTTGAGGAAACTTAATCCTCCAGCAAAAGACGAAGAGAAACCCTACGCTCTACAATATGTCCTACTGAACAGTTACATTTTGACAATGTGAATGACATGGCATTGGGAGGAACTTCCCAGTGTGACTTCCACACTTGGGCTTACACAAAATAAATTCTACTGGAGAATTAACACGTTGCTATTAATGTTTTTGAAAAATGAAAAACTAACAGGCATCCTCACATGTGGGATAAGTTAATGCTCTGTGGACTACTCCATGCAGCTCCGTGGTTAGTTTTACATGTTTGAAGGCTCCGGTTTGTTCTGCCTCCCGTCAACATTGAACCTACATCTTCTATTTGAAATCAATTACTAATAGATTCATTAAAAGAAGTTACTTACACCTGTACATAACTAATGTTGAAAGAATACAAATATTTAAAAGCTCAGGAAGGCTGTGTCCCATAATGTCACTGGCATTATGTTCACTTTGAAATGTGGTTACTTAAAATGCATCTTTTAAATATATATATATTTACATTTTAAATTTTTATTAAGGAATAAGATAAAGCAAATACTAGAATACTGCTGATATATATATAAAATATATATATTCATATTTTTTCATATACGAATATATATATTCAACTAAAGCCCCTGGAAACTCATTTTACTTCTGAAAATACCTCCTCTCCCAGAAAAGCCTATCAGTCTTCAAAGTGATTTGCAACAAATGCACTTTCATGTTAATGAAAATAGTCAAAAATGGCTTCTTACTTTCTGTTTGAGTTGCTCCCTAATTCACCTTGAATCAGCTCCATTCAATGGTCTAGAAACTCTCTATTTAACAACTGAAGAGAGCAGGAAACACTAAAATAGATTAGTACCCATAAGCCGCCATACAAATGCGTATGACCTCTCCCTGGGCAAGTTCAGGCGTGAGGCCCAGCAATCTGTCCTAACACCTTAAAGCAAAACAGGCCCCAAAGAAGCTAATATGTGCATTATGTCACCCACTGAAGTGTGATTGCAAGAGTGTTGGAATACAATGTTATTCAAATACAGATACATGTTCTATATTGCCTGTCTTATAACCTGTTCTTAACATTTTCAATGAGAACAAATAAAAAAATTACCCTACAAGTTTGTAATAATAATAATAACAATAACAGGTTCCTTCATTCCCACAAAGACAAAATGAGAAAAATGCATTAACTAGACAGATCTGCAGAAAGAGAGAGGCTGGAGTCTGAGAAACATACAAAGGGACAATATTAAATAGCAAGGGCACCCTCAGATAAAGTCACTCCTTTCTGATGTAGAATAAAAGAAAACTAGTGCGTGCTGGATAGACTTCCCTCCTAAAAGTTTATCAATAGCTTATGTAGACTTAATGCGAAACGTTCAGGAAAGTCTAGTAAAGAGATTTTTTTTTTCTTATGCCTTATATAGTAGTAGCTGATAGCAATATTGAAATTGAGTTGTGATTTAATATTTAGCTTGTATGTTACAAACAGAGGTGTCACTATATGGGATTAGGAGGTAATTTTACTAAATACACAGTTCACGTGTAAACACTCCATTTTCCATAATGTATTTTTTGGAACAGAACCGAGACCCAGGCCCAATACTCCCGTGCCTAACTAGATTGTCAAGATGTTCACATTCTGCTTTCTGTCTGTCGTAGTGAAGTTGAATTAGCCTGTACAAAGTGGGGCAGCAGTGGGGATTAAGACTACAGTCATAGACATGCACATGCAGAGCAAGCTACTCTGATGACTGAGGGAGTTTTCTTTCACACATGAGAAATGCATGCTCAGATTCCTCTTAGGCAGAGGAAGGGGTTCAATCTCTGTCTCTCCGCTATTAAAGTCCCTCAACCTTAAACCCTGTTTCAACGAAGTCCAAGCAGTTGTTTATGCAGTTCTGTCTTATGCAGCTGGACATCAGCCTGCATCCATTAGTCAGGGAGAAAGGAGAAGAAGATGCCTGTTTTACCAATTTTGAGAGGACTTTAGGCCTCCAAGACACTCAGCAGTTTCAGGATTTAGGTGGTTGTGTACATATGCAATGATGCAGATGTACCTATCTACAGGTAGAGCTAGGTAGAGTCGTCTACAAACACCAAGCACTGGAAGACTTTCAGCTTAGGTGGCTTTGTTTATCTAACACCATTCATGCTAGGCAGCGTGAGTACCACCTTTTTATACAATACTACACACTACCATTATGCATCGTTAATGTTGAAAAAAATAGCCATCCTTAATAAGGTTTTAGTTGATCATGACCCTCCTGAGAGAAATGCAAAGGGTGGAGCAAGACCATACCTTCCAAAGGGGTTACACTGTGCCAGCATTTTAAACCTGCACTTGTT
>NW_008825547.1:3543196-3544137 GCF_000699105.1 Pygoscelis adeliae
TCTAGAGAGGGCTTAGGGGAGTCACATCCACTCGGTGGTCTGAGAAATGACTGCTCTTCCTGGCAGAGTGACTAGGAGCTGGATTCAAAGGCCAGTGGTGTTAACAGGTGTTTTGATCTTGGTCTCAGGACACATAAAGAACCACCTTGGTACACTTACTGAGTCTTTCTTCCCTTTTCTCTGCCAAGGGGTGAGGCGGTATCATTTAATCCTAATTGTCAAGCCTGTAACACCTCCATAGGTCCTGTCTGGGCCTTGACAATTGTAGTTCAGCACAGAAGTGTATTTAACATCCCAGTCGTGTGCTTTGTGCCACGACCAAAAGGGCAGAGATTTGCAGAAGGGCTCCTTGCCAGCGGGCAGGAGAAATACTAAATGGGGGGGAAAAAAATCAACCTTTCTATTTTTTATGTTCTCGTGGGAACATTGTCCAGCTTCCACCCTAGTTCACCTCTCTGAACAGACCTAGGGGAACTCTCTGCTGCTAAGCAACAGCAAGCTCTCCTTATGTGCAGGAATGGCAGCTTTCCCTGCAGGTCTCGGCTCTAACGAGCACCTTCCCCTGGCACCAATGGCACCACAGCCGTGTTCTCCCATTGCTGTAGCGGTGGCTTTGGCCTTCAAGGGCGGCGCATCACCATGGGAAGTGCTTTGTTCACACTGTGCAGACTTCAGTTCTTCTTTGATGTCAAGATATTGGTTGTAGGCCAGAAATAGGGAAGATGTTTTGGGAAGGGCTGGGCCTTGATGAAAAAACGGAGCCCAGAACAGGAACAGGCAGAAATCACCGCTAGAGAAAAGGGAGGCAGAGCCCGAATGGCAGTGATTTCTGTCTATTCCTATTCCGGGCTCATGCTCTAGTAGGATGGCTTCCTCTCTCCAGGACCAAGACACTCAGCAAGGAAGGGTAAGGCCATGCTGCCCTGCCGCTTGCAGACCGG
>NW_008825547.1:3547130-3552316 GCF_000699105.1 Pygoscelis adeliae
TCCCTCGCCCCAACGCAGGTAACACCTCGGCTCCGCTCCCGCCGCGCTCCCGGGGGCCCTTCCTCCTCTTTTCACGAGTGAGGCTGAAGACAAGGTGGCATCCGTCACCCCCCGCCCCTTCGTGAAGGGAGTCCCGCGGCACGTCCGTTGTCGGGGCCCTCGGCTCCCCTGCGAAGTTAGAGAGATGGGTAGCGACAAGCCAGCGTTTCCATATAGAGTCTTCCAGTATCAGCCTGCCACATCACGCACCCTCGGGTGAGAGGAAGAGCTCTTCCCGAGCTCTGTCGTTAGTTAACGTCAGTAGGTAAGAAAAAGCAGGTAATGAACACTGGACACAACCGCAGAAAGTGAAATAAGATTACCCTTGTGCGTGCCAGTCAGAATTACAGCAATTTAATACCGATGTAATTTACTTGATGCAACCGTTCCATTATTTCATTTTTGCTGTTGAAAAATGTAAGATCAAAACTTTTCGTACAGTGCCGTCGGTATGACGTAACGGTGAGGAGTCTCCTTGTGCCTCTCTGCCCACTGCGCAAACTGACCATCAGCTCCAGCGCTCCGCGGAGCTACGTACCGCCGTGCCGGTTCCGCTACTGCTATGCTACAGGACCAAAAGCCAGTAACCACTAGCTCAACTAAACGAAGTGCCAAAATCACTATCAGCAAGCACGTTCAAGCCAACTGAATGTAAAACTAGCACTATGTTTTATAAAATGCTCTAAGATGAGGGAACAGTTACTTGACTTCCCCTTTAATTTCTTATCTACCCCCCCTCCCCCCCAATACTTATTTTGATATCTTTACTCCGGGTCCCAAATAGTTAATCATGGCAGCATCTCCTCGGCTGTTACACACCTCTTTATCCTTTGGAAAGAACAGTGCACATTTTTCAGAGTAGTGGTTTTTGGGGGCTCAGCTTAAAGCACTGGAAAGGAGTTGTCAGAGTGTAAGGTTTGTGTGTCTCTCAGAGCCCAGGTCACAGGTTGATGAACCCGAAGCACAGGCAACTACCAGTACTCAGTCACTTATAAAAATTCACCCCCTCTTTTCGTCACTGAAAGCTATCCCAAGGAGGCCGCGGCATTTCCAAGACCTGCTGCGATCTCCTAGCATTCAGAAGCAACAGAGTATTCTTAGCTAGAGGTTCACGACTCTTAACTTTCTGCTTATAGGCATGTTTCAAAATTTGTCATAGCCAGGTGAAGCAAAGGAATCCAGAGAGCGTCATGACCCAAATGACAGCGTGCTAACTCAAATTCTGACCTTACTTCAGCTTTAAACTGACGTTGGTAATACTCCTGCCGGCTGACACCGCTCCATTGGGCACTACAGCCGAGCTCGCAAGGCAGAGGGCAGCTACCGCGGTGCCTACCCTGCCAGAGCAGCCAGATGCCAGCGTAGTACAACCAGAAGTGAATCGCGACAATCGGAATCAATAGGAAATGGTATGTGAATCACTGTTTAATGCACTCCAGGGTGAGTCATCCCGATTCAACCAGCTTTCAGACCAGTACAATGTCAGTCAGCTCCTCGCACAGTTCGATATGAGTCAGATCTCAGCACCGAGTACCATATGAAATGAGTCACCGGCTAATACAGCGCCATGTGACTCCAATACCCAGCGCGAGTTGTCAGAGCTTCTGTGTGATATGAGTCACTTCATAGTACAGTAAAATGGGCTTTTTGGAGACCATTCATAATTAAGCACGATGCAACCAAGCGCTCAGTAGGAGATGATGGGAGTGAGCAGCGCAATCTGCTACGTGCTCCGGTTTCACTGTTTGCATAGTAAAGAGGTTTGTAAAATATTAGGCTGAATGAAATTTTTTTTTTTTTTAAAGCGAGCTGCATGAAAATAACTAGGAGCAAATACTTCCTCTGACATTAAAGCCAGCCAAAGCAGGGCTGAAGCAGTGGCAGAACTCCCAACACTGGAGAAGCCTGGGGTTTATTTTGTTTGGTTTTGCTTCCGAGGCAGCTGATCAGCCACTGTGAACTGACATACATCCACCGAGGCTGACTCCAGCTGCCACAGAAGACACGGCGAGGGATGCCGACAGTCTGTGCTGTGCAGAGGAGGAGGACTTGACACCGATTTAGCTTAACTGCAGTTTGCAATGACCTGGTTTGTGAAGGGGCTCAGCATGGGATGAAGTTACATCCATACTTGCGTTCGTACTGCTCCACTGTCATAGCACCCACATAAACGGCTGGACTGGAGCGACAGGTTGCATTTGTTGCTTTTTCTATGCAACTGGTAAAAAATTCTCTCACGGTTTTCCCGTATTATAGCAGAAATAATGACAGAAAGCGACCCTGCAAATTGCATGTTAGAGTAAAGTTTTCAGCGAAGTCTCTTGTGATAAAATCCAAAGTAAAGAAATACAATATTACCAGAGGAGATATAGGGCATCCTTCTTTAAAAAAAATACACAAAAATCCAACTGAAACCCCAAGTAACTACATTTCTTAACAAGAAAGTCAGATTTGACTCAGAAAAATACTTCAGTGCAGGAAGTTTTTTGCAGACAGCCGGCTGATCTGGCAGCCAAACGTGCAGCACTAAACAGCAAAGAAAAAGGAGCAGAAGACATCTGAGCCCTCGGTAGAAAAAGACCTCAGCTAGGGGTGACATGATCAAGGCACCATTACCTGTTACTACGTGGGTGTGATACATTTTCAGCCATTCCTTTTGAAATGTAAAGCAATGCTTTAATCTGAATAGATGAACCCAGCTCCTCTGAGCTGCTGCTCCTCTGGAGAAATAAATCAAATAAAAGAGGTAAAGGCACTCAATTTCTGGACATCTGACATAAAAGCATCCCAGAATTGTTATTTAAACTATAGAAGGATACTACTTTCTCTTGCAATTTTATCCACTTAAGCCTTTGACAGACTGGGGTGCAGCAGTGACATAAGAAGCCGCTTTATTCTGTGGGGCTGCCGGTCTCCTCTCTGCTAACCTGTCTTGCATTCGTAAACTCTCAACTGTTCCAGTCACCCTACAAGATGCCAAATCTCCAATTACACAAAAAAAACTTGCGAAGAGCTCTTGCTCTTAACTCACTAAGTGGGCAATCCGATAACTATGCCTAAAGCATGTGCATATGTGTGGGTGAGTTCATTAACATATGTTATAATTCTTCTCTATCTAAAATAGTACGCTGCTTAATGCAGAAAGCCTGCGTGTCAGATGTGTCAATGAAGAGGAAGAAGCACGAGCATCGAGCTTCCTGTTCGTATTTCCGTTGACAATAAACTGCCGCAGGCTTCAGTGGGAGTATGTTGCAGCCCCAAGTATTTCTAAATTAATAAAAATACAGATTTCGGAGATTGTCTTTGAGCTTGACCCCAGTTGCAAGCCTCTTCCGACATTAGTAGGCAAGGACAGAATCTCCTTCTTCCAGCTCACTGGTTATCATTATTGGGGGGATCCAAAGGGAGAGCAGCAATTGCGAGAGTTACGTACCCTCACCTAAAGCTCGCTGAAACCCACAGGTGGTTTTCATTGCTTTAATGGAGTTTGGATCAGGCCCAAAGCATTTACTGAAAAATAACTGGACTATGATGATCCACATCTGTGCACTCACTCCAACTGGCTGTCGGCTAGCGTTACGGCACAGGCCTTCGCAGGCCGTATGGTTACCGTGAAAGCTTCATGCTGTGGCCGTGCAAATCGGACCTGAACACAAGTTAAGGCTTGCATACCTGCCCAATTGTAACGTGTACAAGGAATACACATTATGTTTAAGTAACTATGTTTAAGTAATAGAATCTTTGCAGTTTGAGCTGAGAAGATGCCATTGTGCTATAGCATAAAATGAGGATAAAAGTGTAAAAGCTTTGTCTATACTCTTCTTTTTATGTATTCTTGTGTTTGGGTGTTGGGTTTTTTTAATTTGATTGGGGCTTTTTTTTTGTTTTTAAATTTGACATTTGTGGCTTAGACTTTAAATATTGCTCCTTTGGGAAGGCTATTTTCTTGGTGGCCCACCTTTTTTCTAACAGATTAGCAAATACTATAAATGTTACAAATAAGCCAAATATCATCTGAGGTGCTTTTAACCAGGGAAATAATTTTCATTCCTGACCTTCACACTCCTTTGCGTTCCTAAGGTTACACACAGAAATGCCTCATAATCTGAATGTCAGATAGGCATTCCTTGGAGTGGAAAAAGTATGACAAACATACTTATTCCAGTACCTCAACATTACTCTTAAGGTATAGAGTAGTTTTTCCGCTATTGTCAAAAGTAGCTTTTCAGATGCTTGCTTAAATCCCTGGATTTTTTTTTTTTTTTTTAAATTACTTATTAGCATTCAGTAGTACAAACGTGTACTTTTTATATGAATCATACTTGCTATCTAGCTGGGTAAGAAGCAAGAACACATGCCATTATTTTTCCTCTATTTTTGGTTCATTGCTTTTTAGGGACATTTTTATAATGGACTAAATTTGTTGTTATCATTATATAGAGAAGGACCTCTCTCTCCCTGGGAGATCTAGAAACACCGCACCTAGGCAGCTGCATAGATGGTACATTAGATTGACTTGAAACAGTGAACCAACCAGAGACAAGCTGATCAATTTGGATCAGGCCCAGCCAATGGGTTCATGACAGGCAGGTCCTGCTTGACCAACCTGATCTCCTTCTATGAGCAGGTGACCCGCCTAGTGGACGAGGGAAAGGCTGTGGATGTGGTCTACCTGGACTTCAGTAAGGCCTTTGGCACTGTCTCCCACAGCATTCTCCTGGAGAAGCTGGCGGCTCACGGCTTAGACAGGTGTACTCTGCGCTGGGTCAAAAACTGGCTGGACGGCCGGGCCCAGAGAGTTGTGGTAAATGGAGTTCAATCCAGTTGGCGGCCGGTCACGAGCGGTGTTCCCCAGGGCTCAGTATTGGGGCCAGTTCTGTTTAATATCTTTATCAATGATCTGGATGAGGGGATCGAGTGCACCCTCAGTAAGTTTGCAGACGACACCAAGTTGGGCGGCAGTGTTGATCTGCTCGAGGGTAGGAAGGCTCTGCAGAGGGACCTGGACAGGCTGGATCGATGGGCCCAGGCCAACTGTATGAGCTTCAACAAGGCCAAGTGCCGGGTCCTGCACTTTGGCCACAACAACCCCATGCAGCGCTACAGGCTTGGGGAAGAGTGGCTGGAAAGCTGCCTGGCGGAAAAGG
>NW_008825547.1:3552801-3562920 GCF_000699105.1 Pygoscelis adeliae
CAGGGAAATGGTTGAGTCACCATCCCTGGAAGTATTTAAAAGACATGTAGATGCGTCGCTTAGGGACATGGTTTAGTGGGCATGGTGGTGGTGGGCCGACGGTTGGACTCGATGATCTTAGGGGTCTTTTCCAACCTTAATGATTCTATGAATTCAACTCCCACTCCCCTTTCTCAGTTAAGCATTTGACTAATTGGTGCTCTCCATGTGGGATTTGGACAGTTCTGTGGATTCCACCAGGCAGGACCTGCTGTGCCTAGACAAGTTGTTTTATGTTTCAATGTGCTGATTAACAGCTGGAGTGGAGAATGTGGCCCTTCCAGAGACTCCAAGGCTGCAAAATTGATCCAACTCTGCACAGATTGCAGGTAGTCAGAGACTTGTAAGTAGCCAGTCACTTGTGAGTAGTCAGAAGAAACTTCCTGCAGATGCAGAATGATCATGTAGAACAGCGTTTTGCACACAATTTAGGTAGTTAGGAGACGTTTTGTATGTAGCTCAAGATAATCACGAGGGATGGATCATGTGTGTGCTGGAGTGATCCCAAGGAGCATGGGCCAGCTGGATGTAAGAACTGTGCAGTAAAGCCCAATTCAGAGAGTCTCATCTGGTCCAGCCACCACCACCACTACAAGGACCTTTGCAACAGAAACTCCTGTTGCCATCTGGGCACTGACTGACTGTCCTGTTCAAGGACTGGATTCCCCACAGTAACTTGATATTAGCAAAATCAGATCCAATTGACTACCCACGAACCAGCAGAATAGCACCTTTTAGTCAAACTTTCCCTATCCATATGAACCAGAAAGTCCTATTTTTTTCTATTAAATTACGGCTACCCAAGCCCTCACCAAGCAGACGTAGGTGTCTTCGATAGTGCTGTCATTACTTTGGGCAGTCAAACTGATATAATTGGACACAGAGATGCATTTCACGTTATATCCAGCAATTGGCTGAAACTGTACCCAGGCTGGGCTTAAACAATGCAGGAGATGGTAGAGGTTGAAGTCTTTTGGTTAAAGGTATCTCACCTCATTCCATTAGTAGCCTAAAAGTACTTCTGGATTCCTTAGAAAACATGTACAAGATAGCAGTCCACCTCTGGTTTTTAAATCCCCTGTGTTTTCTGCTCAAACCCGTTTTCAAACAAGGCACATATCTGCTCCAGATGGTGGGCACAGAGAAGGCAGACCCCAGTTCTCAAAATGTAGAGAGCATCCAGCACAGAGGGTTCTCACACAATTTGTTCGTTCTCATAGCAACTTCTGAGAGGTCTGGAAATCTGAGAAGATAAAGGAAGCACAGGGAGTTTAGAGCAGTGAAATTTCCATTCTGGTGTGACGGAGATAACCTAGAGAAAGAAAAGCAATTTTTTATTGGCTTATTCTTCCTCAGCGAGGCAAATTTTAGGGTATGGATCTCTCTTGTAGTACAGCAACCTAGTAAGGCAGTTTAAGGTAATAGGGAATTAAACAAGAAGAGACCAGGGAGCATCCGAGGTTTTTGAAATCCAGGTGGATTAGGGGATAAAAGTGTCACAAAGTAGGTTGACGAATCCCTCCATTGGGGCTCAGAGGTAAATTCTCCTCCTGGACCTTCCTCTCTTACCTTGAAGAAGCAATATAACCTTGCCTGAATCTTAAAGAGGAAAAGCGCTAGAGCTCAGTGTGACTACCCAAGTGACTTAAAAAAACCCCAAAACAGAGCAGTAATTTGAGCTTGAACCTGTGAGATGTTGGTTTCGGACAATTCATAACACCTCTGCTTAGCACCACCTGGTATTAAGTCCAACCCAAGATATGAAGTCACTTTTCTCTGCAGCATAAATACACGTACCACATCAGATCCTCAGCTGGTATAAATCCCCTTGTCTTCACTGGCCATAGTGAAGTGATGTAGTTTTTCAGCAGTTGGAAATTTAACGCACACTACATGTAATCAGCATTAATATTTCAAAATCGAATGTATAAAAACTAGGATGGAATTTTCTCTCATCACGAGGAGATCTTGATGTTCCAAAGAAAACATCCTCTTTGTTGATGGACATACTTATATTTGATTGTCCAGGGAAAACAGAAAATACTTGACACTGGCCAGTAAAAAACCCATTTAAAACCAGATACTAATTGCATGCCATGCAAACTGAAAACCTTAGAAAGAACACCTCAATCTTGGTTTTCTTTCAGAGTGTCAGCTGACCAAATAAGCGACTGCCCTGGGAGGCTGGTGTGACAAGCAGCTGTATTTACCGATTGCCATTTTCAAAGCGCACATCTGGTAATAAGGAACAGAATATTTTGGCTGATGGAAGAACATTTGCACTGATGTTTACAGAAAAGGCACCTAGTTTATTCATTTTTTTCTAACCGCATTATAAAATTTCTCTACGAGGAGAAATCTGTCCAGTTCAATCGCAGGTTCTTTCCCGCTTCAATGCCCTATTGACTAAAAAACAGCCTCCTGTCAGATTTGAGTGATCTACCTGGCAGCGCCAGGTGTAGGAGGATGGCTGTACACCTTGTTTTCCTCAGGAATGCACCTTTCGTTCTACAGCCAAATAATAGCTCTGAACTATCCCTCACCCTTGAACGCACTTACTTGTATATACACTTCAGCTCTCAGGGCTCCTCGAGCTCCAGAGTCTTCCAAATGATCGCTACAACTGATGTTTTCCCTGCCCAGCTCCGGACATGCATTTCTCTGCAACATCATACTACTGGTTTAAGAAAACAGAGGTCATTATTTAAGGATCACAGTCAGGTTGTGGGGACAAGTCGAGGCCACCTCTTATGCTACTTATGAAATGCAGCAGCCGGCGGGGGAGCGATACCCATGTGCCTCTTATCCTACTTCCCCGCTCCACCACCTGTGGGTCTGCCGAATGTATTCTCAGCTAGGACAGGGAAAGAAAAATATTTAGCTAAACATTAAGTATCAACATGTCATTCCCTTTAACAACGTTAAGGTAAGCGATTAGCTCAAAATGCTGTTGATGATTCAGATTTTTCATTATCAAAACAACCTGATCAGCCACAGTGTCAGTCTAGAAAATAAGGAAAGCCCTCTTGCAAAGTTAGCAGTCACACTTCCACTGCTTTTGATTACAGGAGTTGAGGCTCCTCGGCTTAATACTGTGGGATAATAAACTTGAAGAGGTCACCAAGCGCTGGTACCATGCACTACAGCAGTAGGATCCACAGGTGAATAATTCTTCAACCAATACGTACTGTTAGTCTCATCATTGATGCAAAGAACACAGGCACTAGATTTTTCTTATTGGTTTTACAGCTACTGCATGACCCAGTCAGACCATCTGATGTCCCAAATTAACAACCATAACATTATATGAACAGAAGACCTTTTTATTGGGAGGTCTAAAAAAACCGCTCTCCTTTTCGCCCCGAGCACCTGAAGTCTACTGAGGGCAAAAAACCAGCCACCTCCACTCCCACAGATCTGCAAGTCAGTCAAGCAATTGTTTAAATTGTTGCTAATGTGGGTCGTACTGTAAAGAAGCAAGGAATTTTGTAAATTCCTACAAATAATATTCACTGGAGTTGTTGATAAATCTACTGTCCATTCCTGCACACAGCACAACTCAAAACAGCAATTTGAGCGGTTGTCTGGAAAGGCTCGTTGCCCAGCTATGGTGCCTGCAGCAAGAAGCAGCAAAGTGTGATGGAGAACTTCGATGATCCATAGTGAAATTTGGAATATACTAGAGGTAGCAGAAAAACAACTACAGGCATAAAATAAGGCTTTTCTGTTCGCATCCCCTTAGTGGCTCTGTCATTAGCTCACCGCGTGATCTCCGACAACTTGCTTCGTCTCTATGACTTTTTTTCCATATGCCTTCCATGATCATTATACTTCCTCGTGTACAGTCATACTTGGATAGTCTCAATGCTTTTCAAGGTACTTTTCTTTGAAAATTAATCCTTAGATGACTTGCACAAACTCAGTGTCTGTGCCTTTGCCTCTATTCCAGCCAAGGAGCAGTTTATGGGAGAGCAAAAGCAGCAGATAGGGACCTCGTGGTAAACTTCTTGTAGCACCATGCACAGCTGCAAAATTGCAGGGTTTGTGTTTCCCTGGTTTACCTTTTTTTGTTTTAATCGCATCTTTTTTTAAAAAACCATAGAAATCTAGAAAGCCAGTATAAAGCCATGAATATACATATGAAATTATGACATATCTTTTAGGCAGAGCCTATGTCTTACTGTGCGTTCAGGCCTCATGTCTGGCATTACACAGTCTCAGCACAATCACGATTGGGATATACATTTGCAACAAGTTGTGCTGCAAACATGAACATTTTAACTTTATTTTGCAATTCGGGTTAGAGGATGAACCACAAAAGCCTAGACCTTTAATGTAAGACATCTACTTCTGCAGATTAATCATTCTTATGTGGCCAAAGGGAGTTGGTCCAGGTAGAAGGGTATATAGAACAATGTGCTTAATGACAGTTTGGTTTAGAGCCAGAGCTGCATTAAAAATAAAATAAAATAAAAAGGCAGGGAAGAATGAAGTTAGAAAAACAATGCTGGGATGGACTTACTCATTGCTTGTTCTGTGAACCTGGACCAGCCTGATACGTTTTTGTCTTATGGGTCTTAATACTATCTATGCCAAAGGAGTTTCTACAACCTTGTAATAACCTGCACCACTACTCAGCTTACCTTGCTATGCTGTAAAATCGAGCCTAGATTTTATTTCGCCCAAGCTAACTCATTATTTATCTCTGAAAGGAATAGAGAGCAATAGAACATCATAACCTTTTACTGACCAGAAGATCAACATGCTTCTCAGATCCCCTTTCTAGATTAACAACCCAAACTCCTACAATTTATCTGTGTAAACATCGTTAGATGTTTAGATAGATGCTCTATCTTTCTTGGAATGCGATACCCGTAGTACTTGCACAGAGGAGCACGATACTTCCTGTATCTTACCACAATATTCCTGCTAATACACTGCTGAAAGTCACATCCTAACTAGTTTGTGATCCACTCCAAACCTCTACTGAATGTACAATATGACTGTCAATTGCCACAGGAAATACATGCATGATAATTGCTGAACAGCTCTGTAATTCAAAAGCTTGGGCTGTCTTTAAGCCGACAGATATAGTCCAGTCCTCTTCCTCTTATTTCCATTACTCTAATAGAGCTCTGCTATCATGAAAGCATGCTTTAGCTGCTAAAAATAGCTTTCAAAACAAATCTTCATCGCATAAATGACCAAAAACTACTTGCTTATTCGATAAGAAAATTTGTATACATCTGCCAAATAAAAATGAAAATGCATCATTTAATCTGAAAAAACGTGTCTTGAATTTTTGTGTTGCTCAATCCTTCAATTTTCCGTAAACTGTGTGAGAAATCATGCAACGATGAACATTCATAAAAACCTATCGTACCAGAAAACTTCTAAGGTATATGATTCACAAGTGAAACAGAGAACGTAATGCTGCTGGGCAGTTTTTGCCGTACAGCTACTCACTTACTCTTCCCTTGCATTAAAGATCTCAAAGAACAATTCTGAAGAACCACCCAAAATGGTAACAGTGAATCCAGAAAGACGTTTTGAATTAAAGCCACAGCGGGATGAGATGGGGAGGAAGAGTGTATTCCTCCTATTTCCACCGTCCTTTACCTTTGTCCTTGGAAAAAAACAAACAGGAACCAGCTTTTCCGCCCAGACCACTGTCAGTTCAATTGTAATACGGATTAGAGGTACGAATGTGTGAACTAGCCACATAAAACAGAAGTAAGGCTGGATGGATTAGGCTGTATAAACTGCACATATCTGAATCCAAGCTACACTTTTCTAATCAATAACAATTGTTTACTGTCCAAAGAAGCCTGAAATATTGTTAGATGTATTATCATTCCAATAATGCTTTATTTGCAATCACTTCCTAATCAACATATGAAGATGCTTTATTTTAAGAAGTATAGGTATCTGGAAGGAAATTAATACTGAGGGGTTCGTTCTATTCCTATGAATTTGAAACTCTGAAGGAAAGAAACCTGAATCTACAAATGTATTCTACATTTCACAGTTATTCTTCCACATTTTGAAACGAGAAAGGTTGTGGGTTTTTGGAAGCTATGTTCTTTTTCTGATTTTCTATTTCTGGACATGTAGGTATTGCTTGTCAGATTAGGTCTACAGAGTTACAAAATGGGTTATCATTTCTATCTGTACTGTTGTTCTTATATTTTATTCCTCCTGCAAAACAGGTGCATCTTCTGCTCAGCATGTCATGCATTTTGCTCTTGGGAGAGTGGGTGGTTCTCACAAAAACAAAAACTATTAAGCTCTATAAGAGAGAAACAAATTCAGCAGAAAAAAATCCAGCACAATTTAATGCTGCACTCTGCTAAAATAATCTCCTTTCTTCTGACACCCCTCGAGTCCGTGACATTGTCTGTGCATTCTCCCCCAAGTTACAAGAACAGTATTTCCTAAACCTGGCTAAACATTTTAGAAAGGAAGGCACTTTTAACCCTCCAGTATTTGGATCATCAGATTTTTTACTGATAATTTAATAGCAGACTTGAAACAAAGAACTCAAAATCTTTGAGCAGCTCATTTTAGTTCCCCTACAATTGTCATGGCCTCAAAAGGTTTAGCAACCTGAAAAAACCTACACACAAAGGGATCTTGTGACACAGGAAGATGACTATTTATGTATCCCAAAATCAAATACAATCAAAATGAAGAAAGACGTACTCATCTTGGTACAAGCTGGCGTTTCATCTATATTTCATCTATATCTATCTATATTTAGTCTACATCTGTCACTTCGATATGGCACAACCCTCAGCATAACAGAGCCTTATTAAGTGCTGTAGAGCAAGTTTGAAGCTCAGAGAGAGATAGGTCAGAAAGGGACAGGGACTTCAAGGGGACTTGTCATTTCATTAATACCACTTCCCTGCACAATCTGCCGAATTCGGGCTCCAAAAAGGTTTCCCAGACCAGTGCAAAAACCACCACCAGTGCTTCTACCAAAAATTGTTTCGTGCTGTCTTCAGTCGGGGGAGGCGATCAAAAACCTGGATGTTAAATCTTAATGCTGTATAGTCATGTGTTTTCTCCACAAGTAATTCTTCATCTTCAAAGCAGCACTTGATTCCCTCGAGAGAAAAACATTTAAAAATACTGTGGCAGTCAGACCTACAGTGGACAGATAAGCACTGGCCCTTCCCCTTTGCTACAGGGCAGCCAGCAGGTTTGAGACATCCTCAATACTCACCAAAGGCCAGATTTTCAAGAGAGCTCAGGTGTCTCACTGAAGCATCACTAAGTCTGTGCGTTGGCTAATCAAGAGAAAGACAGAAAGGAAAGAAAGGGGAGGGGGGGAAAGAGGCTCCAACTACCTCAATTCTATAACCTTTTCTTTGGGACTGACCTTGAAGTCAAAACCTCAGGAAATCCTTTTCAGCTCCTAGGCTTATATACCACATTATATAGGCATATATATGTCCAAAGAGCTGCAGCTCTCTGAGACCCCTCATTTCCACCTTTTCCTCTCTCCATCACCACTCTCTTTGTATTCCCACCCATGTGCAGAATTCATTAGCCACTTGACTTCCATCACAGCACTTAAATAAAATGAGTGAATATTCCAAAGGATTCAACACATAAGAGCTGTGGGGAAAACCCAAGCATTTAGCTTTTCAGTTCCTTTGGAGCTGTGGCCTTCAGCAGTTCTTGGTAAGACTTTTAAAGCAAATAAAGGGAAAAAAATAACAAGAGTAATGTTTCTTACTTCCCCCTTCTCTTGCTGTCTTGCAGCCCATGGGATCAGAGCGGATGGAGATGCGCAAACGGCAGATGTCTACGACCCAGGAGACCCCAGGCGCTGCACAGGCTCAGCACAGCACAGGAAATCGAGGGTCCAATGCCTGCTGCTTTTGTTGGTGCTGTTGCTGCAGCTGCTCGTGGTAACCCCTCTCATTCAAGCCTCTGGGAAACAGAATAGCAGGGGAGGGAGAGCGGAGGGAGGTAATAGCCAGCGCATAGGACAACATAAGCCAAACAAACCACCTGGGTAGTTCTGCGGGTCCGGGACTAAGGGAGATGACTGTGCTCTAGTACTTAGACACAACCTTCTACTCCAGTTGACTTCTTTTTCCCTGCCATTGAAATAACAGATTTAAAAAAAAAAAAAATCTCTGTACCATATCTCTGTTGTATTTTTGTTGTCAATACTGTGTAATGGAAGGTCTGTTTCATGCAGGACTGGTTCTCCTCAGCCTTGAGCTTCACCAGGGCTTCCACTAAAAACTGACAGCAATACCAGAATATGTAACAGCTTTAGATTTAGGACTGGGACTTAACAAGCAGCACACACTGTGTTAAATGGAGTTAGGAGAAGGTGGAAGAATTTGTAGGTCAGAAAGTGAATAACCAGGGGCCCAGCACTGTTCTTTTGTTTAGAAGGCAACTGCATCTGTTGTCATTAACTAGCATTGCCAACTCATGGCACCTGCAATTCACATGAAGTTAGTCCTTGGGATCAGAGACTAAACATTGTGGGTTTTTGCTGAAGATGAGGAGTTAAGCAGAACGTAATTCAGAAGAACTCCCATTACGACGTGTTAAGGAGGAAAATTTATCATCAGGGAAGCAAAGCAAAAGAGGAAAAGGAATCACTCGATTCCTTAAATGAATTATGTATTCACCTTCTCTCTCTTACCAGCTCCTCCAGATCCAAGTGATTTTATTCAAAACTGAAGTAAAGCTTCCCATACTCAAAAGTCCTGTATCTGTTTGGGGCCAAGTGTTAATTAATGGGCGGGACCAGAATTTGCATTGAAATAAAGAAAAAAGAAGTCTTAAACAGTCATAGGAGTTCAACCAAAACACTGACAGCAAGCTGAGTGCTTCTTATAAATGCACTATCCACCACATAAACACTTCAGAGCAAGCAAACCCGGCGCTGAGGTGAAGGGAAGAAGTCATAAATAACCTTACAGGCCAGGCCAGGCATCTATTCCACCATTATTTTTTTCCAACAGCAGCTGGCAGCAAATGCTTCGGAGAACACGATTAGAAGGCAAGGGAAGGGCAGGCTGATCATTCCTTTGCTGTTGGTACTCAGCTCATCAGAAGCCGAGATACCCAGTTCTGCCCTCTCTAATGCAAATAGTGAATATTCTGCAAGGACAAAAGGCTGCTTGGATTTTTTTTGCAAGATGCCAAGTACTCCGGCTCTGATCCTACCAAGCTTTTCAGCTGGTACTTAGAGGTAAACTAAGGTAGAGTTTAAAGAGTTTAAAGTACTGTGCCTGTGCAGGATCAGAGTTTGCTACCTTGCAGAATGGCACCTATGTTAAAGCATCCCATACAAATTCCAGTGTCATCTGAACAGTTGTCCAGTGCAATCGCAAGTGGCTCAGTCTAGAGCTGCATATTACACAAACACACATGTCTTTCCATAAGAGGAGAAAATAAGGCACATTTATCTACTAAGTCAGAGTACATAAAATTTGCATTTTATCTTTTAAAGTGTTGATAAAGTGTTTTCTGCCATTTTACCTGATATTTTCCAGGATGCTCATTTTCTGTGCATCTCACTATTCAAACAATTCAAAGAAAGCAATTTACTCAATAGGGTGTGTGAAAGTACCCACATTTCATGGTGCTTAAAATTCCTATTTGCATTTCAGAATCATCAGGGAAACCAGTACAGGCTCCAAAACAGAGCAGCTTGTTTTAGCTTTAAAGTAATTTCTGATTTTTTTGAGAACAATTGTTTTCTAGTGGCAAGAAATGCAAAACAAACCGTAATTAAGCTATTTATATTCCCTATTCATAGAGCCTTTCCTCAAAATAGCTCAAGTACTTTGAACAGAAGAATTATGAATAGGAATAAAAATAACAGTCTACAGGAGTCATGCAGCTGAGTTGCTGAACATCCAATATTCAGCCTACTCCTAATAGTAGATTTAGAATGAAGAAATGGTGACATAGCTCAGAGCCCGTGTTCATTCCTACAGCCAAAACTCAAGGCTCCAGCCTGTTACTCTTCCAGATCCTGAGAAGATGCAGTGTTGCACTGGTCTCTTTTTTTTTTTTGTTTACCTGTAGATTTCTAGGGAA
>NW_008825547.1:3562945-3589978 GCF_000699105.1 Pygoscelis adeliae
CATGTTATTTTCTAAGGCATGTCACGTTCTCTTAAGGAAGCTTTTGTTATTTCTTTTGTCTTTTTCCCCTTTTGTGCATTATCCTGTGAAGACTGTAATCCTTTCTGTTGGATCTGTCGGTTCCTCTCAACCCAAAAATAACTCTGACAAGCATATCACTTCTTGTCTGTGTGTGAGGAATACACAACATATCACTTTTGAAATTAAAAAAGGCCAGAATCACTGGTTAAAAGGGTAGTAAAGGACTGAGACCTATACACTCCAAAAGAATAGAGAACTAACATTAACTACATGCATTTTTTTCCTGAAAAGCTGAATTGAAACAGTTCATTGGTTTGCATGTATGGTTCAGATGTTACAGAAAAAAAAATGTGTTTGCAACAACTGCTCTCCAGCTTAGCAACAGGCAAGCTTCCCTACCTCTTCAACGCATGGACTGCCTTGGCAAAGAGAAAAGCATCTCTATTCTCTGTTGCCAACCTCCAGCCACTCCTCAAGCCTTAAAACGTTTCAGTTCTCCATCCTCCAAGAAGGTCTCTGCAGATTATGGACTAACACTGGAAAGAGCAAGAGGAGATAACCGGTAAATAGTAACGCTGCAAATAAGACAAAGCCGTGAGTTTAGAAGGAAGAAAAGAAAGAAAAATCAACTGGTTTAACAAAAAGCCTTGCTAGTGATAAATGAGATTCTTAAGAATTAAAGCAACAAAACTGTTATAACATTAGCATTAAAGAAAGGTAAGATACAAATGAAGAAATTGAGTTTGATATTTTCCTAGAAGTTATAACTGTATTGCTTTACTTCAGCTGGAGGACCCATTTCATGTAAGTTACAGGTTATAATTCATCGGGACCTTTTCCTCTTGACGAATTTTAAGCAGCTTCACAGATTGTATGAATGTATGTGTGGGTATGCGCATGCATTTCTCACTAAACTATGATAGCCTCTGAATTGGAACGTAGTCCCCATTCCCTAAAAGAAAATATGTATATTCTCAAATTCAGTCTCAAGAGAAAAAGAATCACCTGCAACTACAAAAGGAATGTTTGAAAACTAGTTTAAAAAAGACAGTTATTCAAATTAACATTTCATAAAAGCAGCGGGAGCTGACAGCTACCCTTCCAGGGGACATGAAAAACTCTTCTCTCAGTGATCACTAGCGATGGCAGCAAACATTTATTTTTCCTTTAATCTACAAATAAGCTAATACTGTTTTCCAGTCAGACATACTTAAAACGATATTCAGTAATGGTGTATCTGCTCTTTTTGCTCCAGACCTCACATTTTGAAGCATACACTAGCACCTTCTTTAAGTTGCGAACAATTACCACACAATCTAGCTATACCTACATCTGAACTCTGAAAGATGCTTACACTTTGAACACCACACACGGAAGTGTCTAGCTTGCTTAAAACTTGCGCTCCATCTTCTGAACTCTGGCTTTCTTGTAACACGGTATCACCATTCTAAACCAGAGTCTTGGCCCTCATCGTGCCCTATGGATAAAAAAAAAAGCCAAGGAGGAAAAAAAAAAAGCCTAAACTAAAAAACAAAACCAACCTTGAAATCTAACTCACATAAAACCAGTGCATCAAGCCTAACTAAGTAAAAACATTGCATCAAACATACACAGTATAATAAGTATCCACGGAGAACTGATTTGGTATGTGATAAAGGGTACTCATGTATACATATATGTATACATATATATCCCATATATATACACACACTCGTGTATAGATATATATAGGGAGTTGGACTCGATGATCCTTATGGGTTCCGTCCAACTCGAGATATTCTATGAATCTGTGATCCCTGTACAGAAAGTCTATGTGATACAATATTGAACAGTGTTCAGCTACGTTAACATTTGCCAAGTTTAAACAACTGTAAAACTAATGTCAGAGTATAACTATGGGTAATGTACCTACTGTTAGCTTATGTCCTTTTAGCTGATTTTTTTTTTTTAAACATCGGAGGAAAAGTGTCTGGTGTGCATTCAGCCCATTCCTTTATAAAGCTAACTAAAGTTTTGTTTGCTACCTTGCAGTCTTACCGTTAGAAATCAAGACGAAGAGAGAGCAAGGAGAACATCTCATGAACTCCAAGCAGAGGGCATTCCAAACTGCGAGGAAAGGTATGGTCTTTACTAAGTGTTCTGTCAAGCTAAAATGAAACAAACCCAACAAACCATACTAAATAATTAAAGTGAATTACCTGAAATATGCAAATAACTTACTATCTATTTGTCATTTAAGCTGAATTTGCAGTCATCTGTCTCTTACCTCCTAAGGAACCGAAGGTCTATCTATAATCTTTTACCTTATTTATATGCAGCATGTAACCACATCCCCACTTCCATACCATGGCAGATCAAAACAAGCATTGTGAACACAGTCTCCCTTTTTTTCTGAAATAATTTTAAAATGCATCCTGTTCCCACCCAGCAGCTATGTAATGAAGCTAACTGGCAGTGCTCAGCCTTACAAAAATAATAAATGTAAAGAGGAGCTCAGATCCTCCCAAGAGTCAGGCAACTGTGTCTTCAGGATTGCTCAAACAGGTAGGAGCACCTGTAGAACTGTTAATAGACAGGAGGGTACCTTTTATGGGGTTTGAATCATTGCTTCTTTCTACGTATTTTCACTCAATTTTTAACAATGATTCAACAGGGACTATTAGGTATAGAAAAAACGCTTAGCTGTTGCAGAGGGACTTCTTTGTTGCAATTACTTTGAGCAGTAAACTGCAATTTCTGCATCAAAGCGCTGGCAATCATCTGCATCTGAGCTTTTGGTAAGCACACTTTCAAAAAGCATCTTATAAATATGTTTACTAGAGTTTGCACTTGGGTAGTTCCGGTGGGGAATTGAGAGCCCCGTGAACCTTGCGATTTTGTTCCATCCTGATGGCAGATGCCTCCTGCCAGCTGCAAACAGCTCGAGTAACAATCATTCATTTCTCTCTTCTCGTCCCCTCCTTCCTCCTCAAGCCCTGCTCCTACCCTTGAAGAAGTAAATGCCTGGGCTCAGTCATTTGACAAGTTGATGCTCACTCCAGCCGGCAGAAATGCTTTTCGTGAATTTCTACGAACAGAATTCAGTGAGGAAAACATGCTTTTCTGGATGGCCTGTGAGGAACTAAAACAAGAATCCAACAAAAGTGTCATTGAAGAAAAAGCAAGACTAATTTATGAAGATTATATTTCTATCCTTTCTCCAAAAGAGGTATATTATTTTCCCCAATACATTCTTTGATACTGCTTTGCACAGTTAGTTCTAACACATGTTTAAAGCTACAACAATATTCAGGGAGAACTTTTTTCCCCCCACGTTCCACTACCATCAAGTAGATATTTAGGGGAAAAAAGGCAGACCCATCGTTGAGGTGAGGTGGTCGAAACTACTTTCGCTGGCTGTAAGAAAGCCCTTCCTATGCTACGCTGGCATGCTGGTGTGAAGTCTGTAGTTTGAGGCAAAAATATACAGATGATCACTTTATCCTTGCTTAACTTAAATTTTATTTGTTGGACAAATCAGTTTCTTTTTTCTTTGCACTAGGAAGGGGGTGTGTGCGTCTCTCCAGAAGAACAGTAACTACAAATAAAGTGTTATTTGCAAAGTAGAAATCACTCAAAGAGCAGCTGACAAAATATGGCATAGAACAAACACACTGATTTCCTGAAAATTTTCAAAACTACTTGTCACTTTACTGTTAGCAAATATGTCAAGTTTCGAAGACACCTCAGTTCAGTTGAATATAATCCTGCCAAGGAGGCTGGAATTTTAAACCTTCCAATATCCTTGCAAAACTCAAACTTAATTGTTTGCGGTGCAAGCTATACTTACGTACTAACAAAAATGCTGTTTAAATCTAGTCGGTCTATTCCAGTAATACTAATATCTTTCTACAGACAGTAGAGCCTTGCAGAAAAAAAATGACGTTACCGGTATGTTGCATGGAATCACTATATAGCCATACCTGTGGTTCGCATCAATTCACCCTGCTTTCTAACAGGAATTTGGTTAAGCAACAGCTTCCCAGGTTACAGTTTCCGCCTGCGTCATACTGCTTACTCCAAATTCAGTCTCTTTACAACAGCACTAACTCCCAAGGAAACGAACTGCCACAAAAAATTACAAATCCTCCCTGCTACAGAGCAGGAAGTTGGTCTGGAAACAGCCTGCCAGTCTCTCAGGTTTCAGTAATAACGGGATTGCAGGCAGCCCTGTTCAAAGTAAGGTCGCCTCGGTGAGAACATTTCTCTATCCACACTCAAGACATCACTACTTCCAAATTTCACCACTGTCATTTTTTGCCTAAGCAAAAATGCCTAGCAGTTTTTACACTCTTGAAGGACACCAGCTGAAACAGTTAAAAAAAGACTGCTTTTTCAACCAATAAAACAAACCTAAACCCCCACATGTGCTATTCACCACTATTATTTACATGGCTTTCTATTTTAATATGCAGGTCAGTCTGGACTCCAGAGTAAGAGAAGTTATTAACCGAAATATGCTGGAACCCTCACAACACACCTTCGACGATGCACAGCTTCAAATTTATACCTTAATGCACAGAGACTCCTACCCACGGTTTATGAACTCTGCTATTTATAAGGACTTGCTTCGGTCCTTATCTGAAAAATCCATTGAAGCATAGAATTTTTTTCTTAAATGTATTTATTTTAAAACAAAAGGAACTCTGGGCTACACCAATCCACAGGGAATTTAGAATTAATCAGATATTTACCTGAAAATAACTCAGGCAAGTTTTACTACAGACTGAATGATTTAAACCCGCACAAGGCTCTGACGCAGTCAGCTAACTACAGTTTCTGATCAAATTCAGTGTTACTTTGCAAAAGAGAATGAAGAGAAAATGTTGTTGTTCAAAAAATGCAGTGTTTTTTTCAAACGCAGCATGCAACTCAGATGCAAATCTGTTACAACATTATGTCTGAGGTACAAATGCCAACTGAGCACGAAAACTAAATTTTATTTTTTAAGTGGAGCGTTAGAATTTTCTTGAAAACCAAACCAGTTGCCCCATCCACACTGTGACCAAAGTAAACACAGTACTGTCAGTATCTGGGTTACACTAGACAAAGTTTCACGTACCGTACCTGGCACAGGTACACTCCACTTGCCTTGGTATATTTAATGCATATATGGTGCACTAATGGAAATCGGTACGGCAATCTCAAGTTTATGAAAGCTAATGGTTGAAATAATGCTGCCTATAAAAATCTTTTGCTGAAGAATTGTTATTTTACTACTAGAGTCTGCTGAAAGCATTTTTAAGTTCATATTGTTGATGTTTATAAATTATTTACTTAAGAGGAAGAAGAGTCTGCGCATTTAAATTCCAAAATAAAGCACAAGAATTGTCACATATTCTTCTCTTCCCTCGGTAGGTAGATGTAAAAACCCTTCACTATTCGCTCCCGAGAGGATGGCAGTATCAACCATCTTGGTTTTGTACCTATTAAATTCTCCCGTTACCTGACAGATCTTGTAAGGTTTCTATTACAGATACACACACATTTAATTGACAAAGGAAGGAAGCTGGAAATACTCTGTTCTGATACAGCGCTATTTCAGACTGTCCGAAAGAAAAGCAGCAGCTCTATCCACTAATAAACCATGTTCATTTAGAGTATCCCCAAAGCATTACACTTGATTTCTGGTCATATCTCAAAATCAGTAATCACAGGAAATACCAGGAAGAAAGTAAGCTGAACCTGCATAATCTGTGCGGATCTGTTATTAGAATAACTTCTTCACTTTAAATTACAAGATTCAATACAATTCCACTATATTAAACTTCAGAGTTTATAGTGGACTTCCATTGAACTGTATTTTTTCCAGCACATTTGTTTAAATGAACCAGATGAGACATATAGGTAGGAAAAGGACATATGGGGAACAGAAAGAAAAACATACCCCTAGAAGGGAAGAACCAGACAGGCATAGTTCAGTGACATTTACTGTAGCCTTTATAAAACCTACTCTTTGCCTAATTCCAGCAGTATGAAAAGCACAAAATGGGGACCTTCTCTGAAAAAAGGAAGTATGAGTAACAAGGTAGAATTTAGGAGATCAATTTAATTGTTTCCTCAATGCACTCGGCAGGAGACGTTCTCCCCTTACTGCATTCGCATTATTAAACAAGTAATGATGAGATTTTTCATTACACAGCACCACAGGAGAAGACCCGATACACGGTAAGTTAACAATAGCTACGGACCAGTTTCCATCATCTCCTTCCAAAACCAAAACACTATTCAACGTGTCAGCACAAAAAAGTAAACCAAAAAACTGAAGAGAGACAGCAAATCAAAGTGGTTTTGCCCTCTGTAGCACAACACTGGATGACTAAGTTAAGAGGAAGCCCTTCTATATACCTCTACACTTAAAGACACGGTCCAGTTAGCAGTCACCACTGCTTAACGTATCAACGCTGGTTCTCTCAGCTGAATTTCTAGTAAACATACCCAAAGCACTATCAATACAATTTCATTTTACGTAAAGCATTACATGATAGGCAGTAACTTCAACAAAACAAACTAGATGTATCGGTAAGGCAGCATTCATGGGGAGCTTGCAGTCAAACCGATGATGCTGTACTTGTTTTTATCAGGGTGGGTAAGAGTGCTCTAAAACTCTAAGTTGACAAAGCAAGTTTAACTAGGTCAAATTCAGCTCGCTGGAAAGATCAGACGCACACATCAAAAAAAGTTCAAAGTCTGTTATTTCATGAAATGGAGGATTTAATTTCTTTTAAGTTATCTCTCTTCCCTGCAAAGATACCTCGTTAAGAGTTGCAAGACAGACCAAACACTCGTACTTTATATCAAACAATATACTGCATTTTTTTCCTTCTTTTTTTGCAGAATAATACAATTAAATTGGAGGGGAGAGAAAACTATATTGGTTTCGGCAGTTATATGGTTAACATCAGATTACTAAAAAAAGAAAATAATTTCTAAGCTTATTTTTCATGTATCACAACTTCTAAGCAATTAAAATTCTCTAGGCAATTTTCATTTTACTTCTGCATTACAATACGCTGACATTTGCAATACGCATCTTTCACGAAAAATCTGAACAAATTTTAATGCTGTGTTTTAGGTTTAAGCTTACACCCAACAGCAATGGCAGAATGCTGGTCCCTAGATACCCTGAGAGTCTCTCTTAGAAAACCCAACCAACCAACCCACTCCCCTAAATGTCTTTTTATTTTGAGGCTGTTTAATGCTGGATTTAATTGAAGGGGGGAGAGGGGGAGGGAAAGGAAAACAAAACCCCACCCGCAAAGAAGACAGGTTTTTAACTACATTTCATTATTATATACTTGCTTATTATGCACAAACTTTTCTCAGGGCAAAAGTGAGTTGCACTGAAAAGTTACCATAGACAAGCTGTTACATGAATAGCAGGAGAAAATAATCATATTGACCCAAGATATTATTTATAATTCATCAAGTAAGAAATTACGAGAAAATCAATTTATCCTAGCTTGAAAATAAGCATGGTTGGTCTGTCTTGGCATTTATCTAACTGCAGGATATCATTAAGCGCTAACAACTTTCCAGTCACTGGTACTCTTTCTTCAATGGCTGCACTTCACAAACCAGTAACTCCCACAGAACATGCATACTGTTAAGGACTGCTCTTTTCACCAGCCTGCTAAGCGGTATTAAAATTGCATGGGCCCCTTCAGCTAACATATTGTGCTTTACACTGACCTTTAAATTCCAAAGTCATTAGCGCAATACAAATGAAGAAAAAAAAAATTCTATATATATATCCTGAAGGCTCTACTATATAAAGATAGATTAACATTTATCACACAAACATCCTGTATTTATGCACTTTCTGATTACAAAGGATATCTGAAAAAGAGAAAGCGATAAGAAAGACTATCACAATGTGAAGTAATTTTTAAACAAGTTTGCTCTAAACAGTACTTAAGAACACGTGTCTTCTGCCATGGAAGGTATCAGGATCATTTCAATGACATTAATGAAAGATTTTCTATACTAATGTTGTAACTAAATTAATCCCAAACCTTTTAAAATGGTAAAACAATTCAAGATTAGTGATGATCTAGTGAAACAGAAGCTAATATACAGCTGTATGAAATGATACTTAAAGAGGTGAAACTCTTCAGGTTTATTTATATGAATGACTACTAATGATCGATTTCAAAAGGCATGCGTTTGAAAGGTAACACAACTACTTTTTGCAGAACGAAGACTTCGTGTTGATGAATTGAAGTTCTACCTAAGCTGGTATGGGTTGTACGTTTCAATTTAAAATTCACGTATGCGACCACAAGTGGAATCCTGAACTCTGGATAAAAACCAGGCACTTCCTTCGCAGTGCTTGGAAAGTGCAACAGGGCTTCAAAGTGGGACACACAAAAGCCAAGATCATTGAGCAGATATCTACCTTCTGCTTAGTGCTAGTCAAAAGGAATCATTCAGTACAGGGTATTTTAAAACCCACACTTTCTCCTGAGCAAGTTAACAGAATTATATATGAGGACATGCCTTCTCACGCAGGATCCAGAAGCTGTGTTTTCTGAGCAGCAGAAACCTCTGGCCTTCCTTACAGAAGAAAGATGGCATCCTTAAAGATCTACACACACACACACACTTACTTGAAAAGGAACATGGCCACCTCTTTTTCTCTACTAGTGTTTCTTTACTAGTGTAAAAACTAGCTTAAGTTGTAGGGCAATTATGTTCCAGTCTCTCTTTCGTCTGAGAGGATTCAAATGTCCATAAAGGTAATAAAGAAACCTGCTATTCTTGGACGGGAGAGATTCACCACCAGTTCTGCCAGCATGTTTCACTGCATAAAATATCCGAACGTACTGGGTCAGTCGTAGCACGACTGCAGCTCAGTACGTAAGCCAGCCAGCTGGGGAAATGAGATATGGTCCCAGCCCCACCTCCTATACATTCTTCTCCTATACATCCTTCAGACTTTACATCCGCTCTGATAGAGGAGGGCAATTTCAGACAACTGGGAAAACTGAAGCACCTGTTGAACAGAGGTGCATCCAAAGCTCACTGCTCGGCAGTTTTACTTTTGGATCTGGGTAACCAAAATGAAGCATGAATAGAATTTAGGCAACTGTGATCTTCTTTGGATCTAGTTCTTGGACTTCATCTCTCGCTGCGAGAAAGAAACGGGTCTTTTTACCTCAGGGACAGAAGAGAAAAAGGCTGAAGGCTGTTCCCCAGCCATAAGGTAACATTAGGTGAAACAACATTTTATTTCAACTCCTTCTTGGGTACACCTATATCACAGAAAGCACTATCGCAGTTCTAGTTCTTTTAATGAAGTCCAGATACAATTCGCTAAGTACAGAAAGGTGATTACTGTATTTTCTCAAAAGGTAATTCTCCCAAGTGTCACAATCAGGCATAAAGATTAAAGGACATGTAGCGTGAGGAAGGTTATGCAAACCAACCTGTGCCCGCCCTGTATATATGCCGTGAACAGCAGTGGAAATTTAGGTCTACTTGGCATCCAATTTGCAATCATTTTTAACATATTTTTTTGGACTTGTTCTTTTACAAAGGTCTCCAAACAAAGCACTGCAATTGATATTAAAGGTCTGTCATTAGTTTGTTACTGTCTTAACTTGGGTTTAAAAAAAAAATAAAATCAATTATGCATCTTTAAGTAACTCTTAAGAAGCAATCCTGCCGAAGGAGCTACACACAGGCTAAAAATAAACCCATTCTGTTAGTAGAAAAAAGAATGTTTTCTGAATTAGGGCATTAATATCAAATAAGTTGAGTTAAAAACGTTTTTATATAAAGTTATGCAAGAAACTTTAAATCCTGAACAATATTCTGCCTAAAAAATGTTTGCAACTAAACTTCTATTTTAATCATTTTTCCTTTAGCAGAAAAGCCACTTTTCCTTCTTTGCACAAGCTGACTGGAAAAGCTTGCTCTATAGAGTATTTACCAAACACTTCTTGTCTTGCACAGCTCAAGTGTCATCATGCTATTTCCAACTCATTCGTTATGATTGCCACCATCACCAAAAAATATTCCACATAGAAAATCTTGGTTTTCCTTTACAGTCAAGGAATTTATTCTCCAGGAACTGCACATACTCTTCCCATCCCCCCATCAATCCTTTACACATTGCCAGGATAGACCTCCTCAGCCCCAGGCTTCGATAAATGAAATAATATAAACTTAGATATAATGAAAGAATTTAATCTCTTCTAAAGATGTTGACATATTTTTCCTTGAAAGCGCATTTGAAAATACTTCTAAACATGTGCACTGTTAAAAAGCAGGCTCTAACAAAGCACTTTTATTTATATCATTCCACATATGGAATAGACCATAACTTTAATAATTTATTCTCACCTGCAGGTCTATGATTGACATCGGATACTCCACATCTCAAAATTCAGTTCATGAACAAAATTAATGTCATTTATATGAAATGAATTTAATATTACCTCCCCAGCCAGTTCATACCGTGATGAATTGGTTAGCTGGTGTTATTAGGACAGCCTACAACACAATGCCTTTACTTATTTACAAAGTCTAAACCAAATTTGGTTGTCAAGCATGTTAAGCAAGACTGAACACTCAAATGAGATTTAACCGACATTATTTTAAGACATTCCTAGAAATAATACCTACTGATAGAATGTAAAATACATGCTCTGCGCAATAAAATGTATTGCATTGATCAAAGCTGGTTACATAAACAAGCTTAACCAACCACTGCAAAAGAGGTCATCATATCCACTAATAAATTTCCAAACCCCATGTCCAAAAATTTAGTCCTAATTCAGAAAGAGTACGTACAAACTAGAGTTAACTAAATTGTGATTTAGTTAACAACTGAGTTTAACGTAATTAGATGGAGTTAAATACCTTTTCTCTTTGCAAAACTAGTGAACACAGCAGCAAGAAACAAATTCCATTCTTACAATTGAACAAATGTGGAGAGGCGAAATACATATGGGAGGAGTGTGTATGTTTCAGATGGCAAAAAATACAGTACATTATTCACATAGTTAGAAAAAGACAAGCCAGTTACCAAAATGTTTAATTGGTAAAAGTTTAATGTCAACTTACTTATAAAAATGAAAAAATATTTTAACATTCACCATACAATTGAGCAACCTGGCCCTACGGACTATCAGCTATAGGAAGGCATTTAAGGAAATGATGGTTGTGTCAAAACAAAGGCTAACTTCAGGCATGTATGCTGCTTTAAAAAAAAAAAAACAACAAAACCAAAAACCAAAAAACCTCTCATTTGCAGGAAGCTAGATGCTTAGCCTAGTTTTTAAAGGTAATTACAAAATCCTCTTTCATACTGGTCCAGATGTCTTGACAATTTCTTCTTCTAACAGAACTGTCAAAAGAAAAGAATTTTTATGAGATCTTCATACAGCTTATTTCTAAATCTTTGCAAGAAGAAACGGAAATATGACACCACACTTAGGATATGGAAATTACTAGTTAAAGCATTTGCTTATATCATAACCATTCCTTCACTCGAGCATCTTTATGCAGACACTTTTGTAACCACCACCTTACAAGGAGGTTTTGAGCACAAATGAACTTTTCCAGGTACTGCATCAAACAATTTCTCAGCTTTATAAATTATTTTGATATCTTGGAGTATAGATTTGAACAATATTCAGTAATAAGATATGTAAAACAAGATGCATAAAAGAATTTTTTTTAAATGCAGTAATCTTAACATATGCTGTGCAACATGGTTCTGCAGAGCTGCAGCATCTTAACACAGAAGAACAACGGAATGAGGGCATCATGCTTCACATTGCATGCTATCACATCTTAAGTTGTAAATTTTACAGGCCTTCATTTCAGTGTTTCTCCACTTTATTGGACTACCTGTGATCCTCAGAAGCTTTTGTAATTCCCATTTCCTGAACTTAAAAAAATTTAGATCAAGTTATCACTGCCCTACACTTATCCTGACACAGGAATACGGCAGCAGTCATCTCTCTTTTATGCCCCCTTCTTTTCAGAGTAGCAAAAAGCCAGAAAAAAACACAACAAAGGCCACTCATCGAAGCAGAGATTAAAAATAGTTGGAATATCTTTGGGTGAAGAAAGAGAAAACACAGTGACTACCTTGCTACTACTTTGTATGGCAAAGCAGTATTGTAACTAAATGTCACAAGGCCTAAGTCAATGTCCTGACTTCTCTCCCCCTTTGCCACCGCCCTGCTTGTGTGATCTCACACCTTCAGTCAGAAACACTTTTCTAACCTAAAGCTATTTTGCAATATGAACGTGCAATATCATTAATGGGCTAAGAAATAACCAAAAGTCAGCAGAAACTCATTTGTCCTTTACTGTAAACCAAAATTAAGCACAGAGCCTGGCTGTCTGCTATGAAATATGCAGAGCAGTCTAACAGTCTTACCTTCCATCTGTTTCCACATTCATTACAGACAACAAACGTTGTCATGGGTTCATCAGCGCTGCGGGTTTGAACCTTTGGCAAAGGCAAGAGCCAGAGCGGAAAAGGAAAATTAGTATCTTCAACTTTTGTTAGCATGTATTCAATGTGAAGGTTTAAAATCAAGGTTTATCATTAAGGAAATACATTTGGATAAAAATACAATTTTCTGTATCAATTGAAACTGGTTTTTTGTCTAGACTATAAGTGATCATAAACTTATGTTTTGACAGATTTAGTAGCACTAAAGTATCAATTTCGGCATAGAAACTGTGCACATACTTCTAGGAAAAGATTCTGCAGTAAAACTACACGTTCAGTACAATTTTACATATATTTACTGATGCAAAGGCTTAAAAGTCTCATGATTGAAAAACAGCTTTCTACTTAAAGCATCTGACATACAATATTAAATTATAAACACAGCTGATCCAGTGGTCAAAATTACATGCCCTGAAGCACTGCTAAACAAATTAAAGCCCTTCTTCTTGCACATATTTCCTAATTAAAACAGAAAAAGGTTGTAGGAATGATTGTAAATAAGGATTTAGTGTTAGTCAAATGGTAGATTTCATACAGATATAAATATATGTACGTGTATATATGTATATATATTTTATATGTATGTATCATCTTCCACTATTTATTCCCTCTGTAAAGAAAAGTTTACACACATTAAAAACAGTAAATTAGATCTCCTCCACATAAAACCATATTAATAAGATGTAATAAGAATTAGCAAAAACTCAGCATTGCAAAGAAACTGATGTTTCAGGGTATATAGATATTCAGCTTGGATTTACATAAAATCTTTGGTAAATTAATAGAACAAACATTATTTACGTAAGCACACTTAAATAGATCCAACTATCTTCCCATATTTTGTAATTTGTTAGCATTTTGTTAAAAGTTCACTTTGTAATTAAAACTTTTTTTCTATGACAATCTTTATATAGGACTTAAGCTTTGAAAAAGGAAAACAGAGTCTGAAGAACCGTGTACCTGGGTGTATGTACAATTCTTCTTTTTGCACTTGCCACATGTAAACAGATCAGTTTGGGTACCTCCTGTTTTAGCCATCTGGTGCTCTCTGATAGCTTCTTTGGTCAGATTTTTGCGCATTTCTTTCAGCTCATCACTTGCCATTTCCTGTTATGGACAAAGAGCAGAGAGAGTTTATGTCGTGGTTTAACCTCAGCTGGCAACTGAGCACCACGCAGCCGCTCGCTCACTCCCCCCTCCCCCGCGATGGGATGGGGGAGAGGATTGGAAGAGCACAAGTGAGAAAAACTTGTGGGTTGAGATAAAAACAGTTTAATAATTGAAATAAAATGATAATGATAATAATACGATGATAATAATAATAATACACAAAGCAAGTGATGCACAGTGCAATTGCTCACCACCTGCCGACCGATGCCCAGCCAGTCCCCGAGCAGTGGCCCCCCCGGCCAGCTTCCCCCAGTTTATGTACTGAGCATGACGTCACATGGTATGGAATGTCCCTTTGGCCAGTTTGGCTGTGCCCCCTCCCAGCTTCTTGTGCACCCCCAGCCTTCTCAGTCGGTAGAGCATGGGAAACTAGAAAGTCCTTGGCTAGTGTAAGCACTACCTAGCAACAACTAAAACATCGGTGCCTTATCAATTTTGTTCCCATCCTAAATCCAAAACACAGCACTGTACCAGCCACCAGGAATGAAATTAACTCTATCCCTGCCGAAACCAGGACAGTTTACTAGAGAGTTTTTGTTTTAAACAAGTCGTTACCACTATGCGAGTACGTACCATTTTTTATTTAGAATCCATGAACAATTCTATTGAAGGGCAAAGTAATTCTACACGTTTTTAATTTTACAAGACTTAAACTGGGATATTTCACAACACAGAAGCTACAAAAAGTTAAAAAAATTGGGTTTTTTTTTTTCTACACAGCTGGGGTGGGGGCGGGGATCAGTAAAAGTTACAATACCAAACACCTATAAACATTTCTGTGCAAATGCATTTCTGAAGTTCAGAAATGTAATAGAGAGACAAGGTAAAAGAGGACTTAAAAATTCTCTAGAGAGGAGGAAAAAGATCCTCTCCCTAGGTTAGATCTTTGCATAATTATCTCATTGACCTAGAGAAGATTATTATAGGAAAAATTTACACTATTTTGACTATTTCCATATTTGTACTGAGAAAGACAGTATAGCCATAATTTACCACGTTACCAGAAGTCATAAACACTTAGTTTCAAAACACCAACCGAAGAGCTCAGCTTCACTGATTTTCTTTTTCCTTTAAAAGAGTTCCAGTGTGCAGATCTCCACAATATATACTAAACACGTGTGCACAGCAAAAACAAATTGTTCCATTCTTCTTCAATAAAGTTTTACTCCACATCCCATGTAGATGTGGAATGCAAATATTGTATTAATGCTGTTTCACTTTAGAAGTAATCTTAACACTAAGGAGTTTTTTAGCCATTAAAATTTTAATCCAAGACATTAATTAAAACAAAGAATGGGCACTGGACAACACAAAACATGTGTTTGTGCATGCGTACATACACACACGTAGAACGAAAGAACTCAACACATGCACTGAAGATACAATCTACTTTTCTTTATACATTCCTTTATCAGCCTCTGTTTGCCCTAACCTTTACATAAAGCCGGGGGGGGGGCGGGGGGGATAAACTCAAAACACTTTCCTTTAGAATAAAGCTCATCATGATTTTCATTACTTGATCATAAATTTAATTTCTTTCATAATTTCCTTTATACCTCATTTGGGGGGGTAGAATCCAACACATACTAGCAGAACTACAAAACTGAAATCAGGTGTTAACTGTGCTTTTGTTTTTTTCTCCCATAAAATCTAATTTTTCATTTGACTTTCTAGATTTATTTTATTTGTAAAGACAGTGAACATCTGAACGGGAATTTGTAAAGACAGTGAACATCTGAACGGAAATTTCTATTCAAGTGTCCAAAATGTTCTTTCAATAACATATATTTAATTTGATTTAAAGGGCAATTCTCCTAGCTTCTTTCCCCTATCATTTATGGCTTTTTCTATTTATTGTGAAGTTTCCTTCAAAATCACTTCAAGTATTCTGTCAAATTTGAGATAAGCTTTAAATAAACACTGAAAATGCCAACAGGAGAGGGACTGATCTTTAAAACCACAGTGCTATACCTTGCATAGGAGTATAATAGCAGAGGTTAGCATTTGAAAAACAAATGGCAAGACAGGCTATCACTCGCATATCCAGAAAGGTGAATGGGTAAGCAGCTTGGAGTCACTAGCCAGACATATTTACATCTTCCTAAACTTAAAAAACTATCACTGATATATCACGTGGCCTTTTAAAAACGGCACAACATACCACATTTCAGGAAATTTACATGCAACAGCATACCTGCCTTCTGACCTACGGACAAAATCAGATCTTTATGAACCATTAAGGGACAGCGCTTTCTTTCCCTCTGCCCCAACACACCCCTGTAATTCAGCCTGTGCAAGCCACAAACAAGCCACAGTCTTTCAAAAGTGCGGGCAGCTTACATAAATTATTTTTATGGCTAATAAATACAGGCCAGGACAAAAGTCCAATAGGGAAATAATTAAAGACCTGTGCTTTACTTACCTCTGCTGTCATTTTGGCAAACTTGTCAGGAGGAATGTTCCCACATAACACATTTTTCCTTAGGTTAGGATTCTTTGCATCCTTGAGATTTGCTATTCTACTTCGTACCCTATTTTTGTATTTCATATCAGTGTTTTTTAATTCTTGAAAAATAGGTGCTTTGGATTTAAGGAACAAAACACTAGAGCACTGTAAGGGATTCATTTTTGGGGGCAACTTTTCTAAAGCAATGTACTTCTCCACTGTTGATCAAGTCCTCCCCCCACACCAACCAACAGTTACTTTCCTGTTCAACACAGCAGACTTCACGTCCTCCTGAAGCCTAATCACAGTTTAGCACATGGTCAGTGAAACATGAACGGATAGTAGGATCTCAACTGAAATTGTGAAAAGTCACCCATAAATTTATGTCCAGTTCCTCATCCTGAGGATTAATTCATTTCTAAACCAAATATTCAAACACTGGCAGCTCACTAACAGAATTTTAAAACAGGTTTGCAACAGAAACAGGAAATTCCTTGACAGGAATGGTGGCTGACTGTAATTACCGAAGGACGTTAGCAAGTTAGAATCATGAAGCTTTATTTCTATACTTAAGAAAACAAACACACAAAAAAAACAAATAAAACAAACAACTAAAATAAAAAGAAGCCCAGACCTCTACTCTGTCACTATTCAAACACTGCTACCACAACAACCCTTTTGAAAATTCCAAATTCATTTAGAAATAAACTTGTAGAAAATGAAATAGACATTAGAAAAAGATTAAAAATGTTAACAAGAAAAGATTTAAAAATAACATAGAAGAGCCCAGCATTCTATGTCAGAATGCTTCAGTAAGATATAATATTGCTGCTGCAAGGAAAACATACCGAACTGAAAAAAACCCACACACACTCATCTACATACATTCCTACATGTTTTAAGGCAAATCATTTAGGCTGTGCTGGTTTTTTAAACACTAAATTTCTGCACTGATGTGTTGAACAGTTTGCTATTTTCATTTTAAATGAAATAAAAAAATATTTGATATATAGATCAAGTTAATTAATTTTAATATTATCAATGCTTTTAAAAAAATACTCTTGTTCTAGAGCACATAGATGCACAAGAAAGGATATCTTCTTCAATCTGAGAACCCAGCTCTTCCTCATCAGCACCAATAGCAATGTAATCATCTGAGGAAAACAAATATTAAAACATTAGCAACCTGACAATCTTCATCAGTGTTCTATATCCCTGAGAGCCCATTCGAAACTGAAACTCAGCAAATTATGAAACCACTGCAGTGAATTTTCCTTTTGTATAGGAAAGTTTAATTTACTGTATACTTATCCTTTCAAAACTTTGTTAACATTACTTGGAAGACAAAAATAAGTGAAATGAAGAGCAACAGAAGTTTAAGAAGTAGAACAACCCTAAATCTTTCACAGAAACAAAAATTCTGACATCTAGTTGCAAATGCAAATAGTAACAAAACACTTTGCTATACAGAAAAATTTTAAATATTCTAATAGGCTTGGCAAATACCCAACTCCACAGCGTATCTGTGCGCAGAATAGACTATTACAAGAAGAAAACATTTTCTATTGTTTCATCAATTCTTTCAGTCCACACAATACAAGCATAAGCAATTAATGTTTTGCATGCATGCAAGAGAAAGATTTCATTAGAAACATAGTAATTAAATAACAGAAACAATATTATTAGATATTTAAAAAAAATGCAGAGCAGATATGTGTCATAAAACATGTAATTAGAATAAATACACCATAGCAATCTTGAGGACAATGCAACACTTGACCTAAAATGTCTCAAGATAATTGTTTACTGTTTCTGACCAAATCCCTTACTCATAAAGACAGCTGCCTTTCCGAGATAGCTTAGGACAAATTAGATACACTATGTGTTTTCCTCCTTCTCATTTTAACACAGGTGTACTTCAATGAGTAATCCAAACACCATTTCTCCTTTGATCTCTTGCAGAAGGCCATAAAACCAGAAAATAACCTTATTTTTGGAGACTGGCATTCAACCCATGGATGATCAGCTGATGTGCTGTAGAAAGTAACACAGCAAAAAGAGTTCTTGGAAAACTAGCTAAAATTAAGACTACATAGAATTATGAATACTAAGATGCTATATGCACTTTCTGGTCACAAATTATTTTAGAAATCTATGAACTCCATATCCAGAGGACCACAAATTCATGGTCTTTAGTCAGCTTTGATTACTGTCTGTATCTGAATTTATGTGAATTAAAAGAAAGAATGTAAAAGTGAAGAGGGTAAAAATGGATGACTCGGAAATCTGCTTACACTGGGTCAGGTTACACTAAGCTAGGAACAGAGGAACAGGAGCCAGGTCATAAGTTCCAGCAGAAGAGAAGGACCCACAAGAAAAAATACAGGTCATTCTGAGGAGTCCAACTTTTAGTTTGCTCCTTATCTAGCATATCATTCAATTTGTCAGTTTAAAGACACCCAAGTGTACATGAGGGGGAAAAAGAAAAAAAAACAAAATAGTCAAGGAATTTACAAATGCCCAAAAGGCATGAAGATAGAGCGATGGAAGACTCTCTTATTGCGAGTATCTCAAAGAAACTTCAAGATTAAATCAAAACAGAAAGGCAGCCTTCAAAAACCAAAATCTGAAGGCCCACAGGAACTCTGGTGTAAGAAAGGCAGGCATGTATACAGTGGCATTCTCAGTCACAGATAAGACAAAAAAATAGCAGCTTCCACAAAAAGATTTAAACGAGGCATTAAGGAGGCAATAACCTTCCCAAAAAGAAGTTCCACTGTAGGCGAGATATCAGATGAACAGAAGCCACCAAATGTCCTGTACCATCAGCAACAAAAAATGTATTTCAATACATTCCCATGCTGTCAAGGTTACTGATTACTTGCAACTTGGGTGAACTGGCCTATGGGTATATACACACAAATGGACATAAACAGGGTTTATTCTACCCTACAGGGCAGGAAAAAAATAGTGGGAAGGACAGAAATAGAGAAGAAGGAAATAGTTAAACTTGAAAATACAGTCTACAAAGCTCACCTCCTGTTCTGAGAGCTGCAGAGAGCATTTCTCTACATTTCACTCGTACAGAATCCGAAGTGCTTGGAGCCCGGGGAAAAGAAGGGATGAAAGAATTTGAAGGAGCACTACCCTCCTCCTTCCTGCTGCTGGAATTGCTACTTGAACTGCTAAAAAAAAGGGCAAAAAGAAAACTAATATTAATGTTTTTTCCCCCCCTCTTCAAATAACTTTGTTCCGGGACAAAACACAGGTCTTCTGCTATGTCCATTTGATGGTATTCCAAAAAAAGAACACAGGCCACCTTTTTAAAGCTACTTATAGCTCTAGAGTCAATAGAATTTTAAAAATATCTTTAGAACATTCACCAGGGTATTCCACACAATAGAGACACAGCAGGTATTTCATTCCATTATGTGGCATATAAGTTTTAATTCTCAGTTTTTTTCCCCCATGGAACTTTATTTTAAAAAACAGTGAGGATACATCACACTAACATTCAGTCCCAGTGAATGCATTGCATTCAGCCTGCTTACTGTACTGAAGTGGTACCATGGTCACAAACAACCAATTAATGCAGCTTTGCAAACTGTAAACCAAAAAGTTTTCAGCTTGCATCAGGACTAATGGTTAGAGGTTAAATTTCAATTTGAAAATCGCTGCTGGAAACAGATTCGCTAAAACCAGAAATGCATAGAAGAAATGGGCTTGCAGATACTATTTGCAAATGTTCTTCAGCTCCTGTAGTGTCATTAACATGGGCTCATTTTTCTGATAACATATATTTTGTGTTTACCAAAAAAAGTGTAGAATGAGATTGTTTATTAAACGTAAAAGCTAAGAGACAAAAGAAGTATGCTAAACCTCTAACATATGCAATTACCACAAAGCTGTGACTGAAGGTTGTTTTACAGTTCTCAAAGCTTAGTGCTAGTATTGAGAGAGAAAGGAGTATTTGATAGATGAGACAGATGGAATAAACAATAACTAGTCTGGCCATACCTTGACCTGTGGCTTTCATCTTTTTTTAATGTCAGCAGCAGCAGGATTTACTTCCCTAACAACACACCATTTCTTGTACAACTCTAAGTATTTCAGAAAAGCATGTGGAAGCTGTCTCTAATATGACAAATTTGGACCAAATAGTTTAATGTTAATTTATACTGAGTGAGATTATTTGTATAGTCTTGAAGAATTACGCACCTTTCTTCTCTTGCTTCAGGGCTGTTTTGTGAGGAAGATGCAGGCTCCTTTTTCTTTTCTTCAGAATCTTTATCAGTTGAAGGTCCATCTGGAAATACAAAACATGAGAAACTCTCTTTTACCCAGAAATAGTAACCAATTTAAAGTAGTGGTAAAATATCTTTGATGATTTCTCCTAAACCAGTTGGAAATGCTATCAGCTCCCACTCTCTGCTTTGACCTTCTCTTGCAGTACAGCCTTCTACTCCCCAACACCCTCCCCAACCCAGCAAATGGAAAATATAACACTTCAGATCCTTCGAGTCAAGTCCAGCATCTGCTTATACTGGCAGTGAAGACATGATGAAAATGTAGACTTTTATGAGTTATTTTTGCCAACTCTGCCGCATGAGGTAGACAATAACTTCTTAAACTACTGCATCAAGTTTCTGGAGTTTGTCTTCCATGTTTTAAATATAAGCTCCTACTAAATACATGTCATTCTTTTGCATTATATTCACAGGATTTCTACCGAAGGACTGAGCCAAATGAAACTGTGGTCTGAAAGCTACCATGGTTGCCAAAAAATACAAAGATCATTTTCATATGCTTTTGAAGGAGTTTTCCAGACACGCACACAGTATTTTCTGTGATAGCTCTTAAATTATTTGCCTTAGTGTTTAAAAATATTTGACTTTGCCTTTCCCATACAGGTTATGTTTAATGATGATATTATAAAGACTAAAGACGAAAGCCTTTATTAAAAAGGGCAATCACAACATTTAACTTTAGCCTAGTGAGAACACATACACCCTTCCATTGTAAAGGGGAATTCAGGGTGGCTAAATCGAGCTCCTGCTTTGATATGCTCTCTAGAAAAGCTGACTCTCTCCACTGCCTACAGAGAAAGCCTAGCGAGATTGGCATCACTCACTGACAGATTTTGTGAATTCCTCTCTCTAAGCCCTCATAAAGCTGCCATTACACTTCTAAACCCGTAGCATATATTATTGGGATAAGCATATATTGCAAACTTTTAAAAGAACTAAAAACAGATCAAGAAAAGGAGGGAAATCTGATAAGCTTCAGTCTTTCCCATGAAGATGTCCTGAACTAGGTATCTAAATCCTTGTTTAAGCATCTAAAAGTACCCTCATTTCCAGAAGACCCCCACCCCCACATTTTTCAGGGGAACTTGGTGGTATGGAACACACAAATTCAGGTCTCTTATTCAAGCACTCAGCTTGTTCTTTTTCCTAGAGAGTAGAAAATTACTGTACTGGCTTATTTTTAATAGGAACAATTTACATTTAAAGCTACACAGAAAAGATTTTAAACTGAACAGGATTTTGATCCTTTCCTTAACTTTTGAGTTAAGGAATTTATCAAATCAAGTATCACTTTGTTAAAAAACCATCACCATAAAAGGAGACCACAGAGACAGCCATACTGGATCAGACCAAGCACCCATCTACTATCCTGTCTCCAGCTGTATCTAAAATAAGATGCCTACAAAACAGTATAGGAACCAGGCAAGCACACAAAGATACTTCCCCAGAATACTTCCTCATCCTTCAAAAGCTTGAAAGCTTAGCGATTTCCTCACCCACTGTTTGTAACTTTCTATTCAATCCTTGATAAATTTCTCCATTAGAGAAAAAAAGGAAAATTAAACACAGTAGATGATGCATTTGAACTGATTGCCTTTAATAAGCTAAAGGTGTTATTAAAAAAATCCTAATAAAAATATCCATTCAACCAAGTATTATTTATAAAAAAGTAATCTCGCTAAGAAAGCAAAAGAGGCTATAGAATTGAATGGATCACAGTTGTTCTTTGCTATGACACCTACAGTGCACAATACTTGGAGAAAGAAAACAAATCCCATTTTTAACATGCATATTCACATGACTACTCTCTATGGCAACAACGTTTACACGATACATAATTTTAAGAAATGTTCTAAATATGCATGCAATCTCATTTACCCTCATCATTTTTTAAGTACATGATCATTTTTGTCAGAGGCTTTAAGCCAAACTGATAGATCAAACAGGTATCCTGAGGTACAGCTCAGGTTCTGCAAAGCAGCATAGCTGCCTTAGAGCTGAGCTCTGCTTCAGCCCATTTACCTCCATATTTTTTTCTGGCACACAAGTTGTCAAATTCAGAGCTGACCTAGGTATCTCCTGCTTACTTTGCATCAAATACACAGCTATGGTATAGCTGGCACCTAGTTTTAGTTTACCAAACACTTCCATTTAGCCCAGCACCATTTCAACAGAGAAGGCAGGCACCTGATTGCTTCTTTACCCCAATTGCTTCTTTCACTTATGGAGGGCAGGGTATATGTGAGGCACAGGGATAAAGCAAGAGGTAAAAGCACAGCTCTTCCTACACCTGCAGAGCAGTCTATGCAAGCATTTCTCAAACCAAGGTCAAACTTCAGCAGCTGAGACAACTGGACCATCTTCAGCAAATGTGTCTTCAAAACTACAATTTCTTTAATCACTTAGAGGAGGGTTTATAGACGCTTTTGTTTAATCCAGTTTCAGAAATCTGAAAATAAAGTCAACAATATTCTCTGTTTGCTCGAAATATTATCCTAGGTGTTTACATCATTCACTCTTATGGATCATAAATTGGAAAGCACTGAGGAAAGGAGATCCAGTGTCAAGCAGTATTTATTCTTAAACTCATGCATTAATAAGTATTTCTTATTTTATTAAAATACTGTATTGACAAAAGAACAGAATGCAATTAACAGCCTGCTAGACAGCATTTCAACTATCCTCTGAGGAAAGGAAAAAAAAAAGTTATCATTGAGAAACTAGTAGACCCTACTAATTAGCTTATTTTACATTCAACGGCCAGACTCTTAACGCAAAGGATAAATGACAGCTAATGGGAACTACAAACAACCACAGAAATCCTAACAAAGTAAGATGGAAAAAATGGCCCTTCTGTTAAAGACATTTAAAAACTCCAATGAGCTTTATAGAACTTCATAAATATTTATATAATGTAAATTACAAGTTGCTTTAAAGAGGCACAATTACTTCTTCAACTTTGTGCAGCTATTAAAACTTACCAAAACTTTTTTCAGAAAAAAATGGAAATTGTCATCAATTTTAGGATTGAAAACTGTAACTTCACATTTTAGCTACTGCAGCTTCAGAAGGCCATTAAAAAAATAAATTCTTTAAGCTTTTTTTTTTTAAATAAGCTAATTTATATTAATGCTTCTTTAAAATACAAAGAACAAGCTAGTAACGTGAATTGACTATTAGCCATTGCAATAAGACTATCAAATTCTGACTACTGCACTGCAGTTTCTATCTAGGACTTGCAATTAATTTGAAAGATACTTCTACCTTTTCCAGTGAAATAATCTCCCCAGGGTAAAACATGACATGACAGTGTTCTTTGTTACCAGAACAAAATTTTTAATGTAATAATATAATGATGGCCCAGAGATGACATAATTAATCTGAATGTTAGAAGCCATTAATAGCTTCATTGTAGATTCTTCTAATTATATTACAAGTGAACTCAAGACATTTGCTAGTAACAAGAAAAAAATTAAAAAATAAAAAGATGTAATGTTATTAATTTATAAATTTAAATTACAAAATTTTTTGAAGTAAGAATTTTTCAGAAATGTTAATGAAAGATGGCTAGTTATTCTCTGGAAGTACATGAGAATTTAATTTAGCGGGTTATCTTATGTTACTGATTCCGATATTGCCACCAAAACTTGGAAAGTTTTCTGAGTATTCAGTTTAAATAAGTTAAAGGAAAGAGATATGAGAACAGGTAACAGATGGCACAGTCATTAACAATGACCCTCATAGTTAATAATTCTTTAGGCCTCATTTTCCAGACCCTGACCAAAATAATCTTGAGATGCATGAGCAGCTACACTTGTCAACAATTCCTCTGCAAGATGTAGTAAGACATGAAGGTAAGATCAGAAAAGCTTCTTCCTAGTAGTAGCATATGGAAGAATAATATCTAAGAACTATAAATAAACAACAAAATCATGAACTATGTGCCATTTTTAAAGATTTTTTTATCGTGACAAAAGAGCCTGACACTAACTTCTTTTCTATACATGTTTTTTTTCCTATAGAGTATGATGTAATTTGCATCATGTGTTACTATCACTCCATTGATAATCCTAACAAATTATAGGTCTAATAATTACACATGGAACAGTTCCAAATATACATTTGACAGGAGGTGATTTCCACAGCTCATACTTGATATGGAAATGAAACAACTGTAATTATTTTTGCACTTGATACCTTATAAAGACATGTACTCTTCTTATCAAGAGTAAACAATACTCTTAAACACTGTAAGACTGTAATTTAGGAACTTGTTTTGTCAATAACAATTGTTTTGAACAAAGCCAGTAGATTACTAGATGTCCTTGAACAACTTTACCTAATGAGAGCATTAACATACCTGTAAGGTAGTCCTAGACTGTACCAGCTTGCTCCAGTAGAATCAAACTCAGGTTCGAAATAAGAAAGGATTGTATGAACAAAGTAATCTGAGTAAAACACTTCTGTGAAGTCTGGCTGGTGTTATCTTCTCTTGACAACATTAAGCACTTAAACGTTCTTTTAAAATAAAACTACTCAGGCATGCACGTTTCTGAAATAGCATTTCAAAATGTTCATGGCCCCATTTTTAGTTTTTATTACTAGCAATAGATGATCACACTTGCACTTAATGTTAAGATTATTGTCCAATCATTCTGCATTTCCAGTTCAGTACATAAACTTACTGGAGTTAAGTTTACTTACTTAGAGGTCTGGACATTCTTTTTCACTGTATACTCTTAGAGTTCAGTAAGTAATTATCCAAGATGGAGAATGTTAAATTCTTAAAGAACTTTTTGTTGTTGTTTTTTAATATAAAGGAACACTTCTCATAACCTAAATGGGTATGCATAGATTCATTATCTGTACAGCATACTCTATAGACTCAGCTACTTGGCAAAACAATCATTATTTGCAAATCCCATGTTATAACTGAACAGTATTTATTCTGAGAGCAGAATGTGCTTCCTTATGTAAATTGTGACCAACTCAGCTGCGTGGTTTAACGTTCTTACAGCAACATCTGAAAGCAATCTTCCACTGTAGCTCACTCAGTGAGTCACTTCAAGCAAGGTCTGCAAGCCCTCTGCTGGGCAGCTTCTGACCCCCCTGAAAAAACATTGGTAACCTGGCATGGCTCTGGTCAAGCCATAAACATCTGGTGATTCACAACCTTACTTTGATTTCTTCTCAAGTTTCCCATGCATTCTTAAAACGTAAGTTCCAATAGCATTCAACTTAGTACATGCAGCCTGAACAGTCAACGATTCTTGCCTAAATTCAAAATGTCATTTATAAAAATAACTCACAAAGACTTCAGATCTCTGAGTACAATGCTTGGTACGATTAACAGCTGTCCGCTTCTGTTGCCATCTTTGATCCATACCATTTTACATGCACTATAAACAGCATAATCGAAACTGATTTCTCAAGCAGCTCAACATATGGTATTTCGTATTCTTCTGAGAAAGCCAAAACTAATGATAAAACAGAATAAGAGTACTTTGTAAGATTCCCACCCATACTTCGCACAGCCCAGACACCCTATCTTCCACAGTTACAAGATTTTTAAGTTCTAATGAGTTACTGAGCAGTGAAATGAGAGGTGAAACATTTGCCCTACTACGCTTTATTATATGGTCTACGTTACGATCAAGGAAAATTTAACTACGTAAGTTTTGAATACAAGCAGTGCTGTATTTTCAGGAATAATTTGATTTTATATAATAAGTGCACAACCACAATTGTATTAGACCTGGCACAATAATGTACATGCAATAATATCTGCCCTGTAAGAAAAATTAGAGCATGAACAAAGGTCACATACCCCCTGCCTCAAGAAGAAAGTATTCAGTTCTGATTAATGTCAAATATTTGCTATTTACTTTCCAGTTCCTCACATGTTTGACTTCACCTGATGTAAGCAGCCTTCGGTAGAGTCTCCCAACTGTCTTAAAACAATCTTAATGTGGCAAGCCATTAAAAGGGGAAGGTCCACCTTTCCCCAGATGTATGTTACTGCCGCAATCCCCGTGCAGGAAACAGTAACTGCAAACAGGCTGGATCAAGAAACTGATACAGTTGAAATCTAAACCAGAAGAAATGAACAAAATGATTGGTTTCCAACTGGCCAGTTCCCAGCTCCGGCCTCCTGGATAGCCACTTGAGCACTACTGGCAGGAGGGAGCAAGGAGGCACCTGTGCAGAAGGGAAGCCAGGACCACCCCCCTCCAGCAGCAGCCTACACCCAGATTGACCTGCCGTGACCATCACGGTCTTATTCCAGACTTCTACAGCATGAACACCCTCTGGTCCTCAGGCAGGAATAATACTCCCCATGTTTCACAATGTTTGAACACTTAAAGATCAGTCAGCTATAAGTAACAATATATTAAGACAAGTTTGACTGACTTAAGATATTGTGTTAAAAAATGAGACAGAAGACTACTTTTACTGTCTCAACAAATAAATAGCAATTCCTTTGCTCAAAGGACAGCAATACCCAGAAGGGTCAGCTCCACCCCCCCCCCCCAAAGCAGTACCCCGGGGCACTCCCAAACGCTGAGAATTTGGGG
>NW_008825547.1:3590343-3590877 GCF_000699105.1 Pygoscelis adeliae
TGCCTAAACTAAGTTGCAGTATCAAAAAATTTGAACTTTAGGGAAAAAAAGAAAAAAAACCACCAAAACATTGATAGGGACTTTTTTTTTTTAACTTAAATTAATAACTTGAGAGCTAGGTCACTCAATCCAGCTGCTGCTTTAGAAGTCTTTAGAGTAACTCAAGTTAATATGCAAGTCCATTTCTCCACTTACATATCTTACCACTTTTATGCATTGGATATAATACAGTTGGACTTCAAGTTCTAAGTGGAAATTTAAACATAAAAAGTACATAATTTCCACTATTTACCAGTGAACTCTAATCAGATCCTTCCTAAAGTATGCATTTAATTTATAATAAAAGTCATTATCATTATTTTAAAAGTATTTTATCAGCACACTGACAGCCTTTGACACGGTCCCCCACAACATCCTTCTCTCTAAACTGGAGAGGTATGGATTTGATGGGTGGACTGTCCAGTGGGTGAGGAATTGGTTAGATGGTCGCATCCAGAGGGTAGTGGTCAACGGTTCAATGTCCAGATGGAGATT
>NW_008825547.1:3591588-3604211 GCF_000699105.1 Pygoscelis adeliae
GCTGAGGGTGGTGAAGCACTGGCACAGGTTGCCCAGAGAGGTGGTGGATGCCCCATCCCTGGAAACATTCCAGGTCAGGTTGGACGGGGCTCTGAGCAACCTGATCTAGTTGAAGATGTCCCTGCCCATGGCAGGGGGGTTGGACTAGATGACCTTTAGAGATCCCTTCCAACCCAAACTATTCTATGATTCTATTCTATGATATCTACTATTATCTAAATTTAATTACTAAAACTAACCTAATTAGTATCACCTAACTTTCTAAAGGTAGGTTAAAAAAAAGTCTGCTCTAGAGGTTGTTGCTTCTTACTAGAATATAGAAGTTGAAAGCTGCCACAAATTGTCCATTTTTACACACATATACTGTCAGATGGATACAAACTCATTTCTACACCATTTACAAGAGAGTAATAAAGTATCTGATAAAATACTTCACAACTGATAAAAATGAGGCTGACTTCAAATGGCAGGGGACTCTAACTCCTGGTATTTAGCATATTTTTCTAGACAGGATGGTAAATGTTTAAATCAGTAGAAAAAGACGTAAACTGTTTTCTATGTCAAAATTTTAAGCTTCCTAAATCTTAGTTTATCTAAAATTGGATATAAAGAAATAAAATAGAGTACAGCATAGTGTATGAACAAAAAAATCTGGACACAGTTTGAGATTTGAGTGTTTTCAAATTAAGTACTACAAAATACCCTTGAATAAAACCCTGCTAACAGAAAGGTTTCATTAACTGTGTTCATTGCTTTAAGGGAAATGGAACAAAAAGTATTAACTCGCTAATTAGTAAGTTGTTTAAAATGATGAAGGTTTTAGATCTATTTCTCACTACCTGTAAGTTCTAACAGATTTTTAATGTCAATTTTTACCAGTTTTTTTCTCTTCACAAATCACTTTATAACCAAACTTCAAAGCCTTCACACCCTCATATGAGATTTTGCACAAGTTCTTCAGGGCACCTGTTACATTTGACAAAGGAAATAGTCAAGAACAGGTTCATTAGTGCTTAGTACTCAGTACAGTCACTCTAGCTCAACAGCAGGCAACGAGACTTCAGAAATGAGTCATGTCACAGAAGCTGACTTCCTACTGCTTGCCAGCCCCAGTAAAAATGTATTAACTTTTTCTCTGAATACGCTTGCACAGTAACACGCTGGTGATAGTCAAAGAGTAAAAAACAAGTACATCAGTGCAGAAAGTTTCAATACTTACACAACAGCACAAATATATCTAAAGCAAGGCAGTGTCAAAGGATTTGCATCAAGACTGCATACAGTTAAAACATGCAAGAGCAGGGGAAAAAAAGTTTGTGTCACCATACCTAACAGTTTCTTCCAAGACTTGATAAGAGATTTTGCTAAAGATGTAACTTCTTCATCTGTGCTTTGCTTGCGTATCGCATTCACTGACATTCCAATTCTGGTAGACTGCAAAGAAATAAAAATATACGCTATAAAAGGTGACATGAAGATAATTTAACAAATAAACATATATAAAGTTGTACTTTGACATAATTTTTTAAAAGTATCTTTTTTTCTTCGTTTTTGGTTTATTGGGGTTTTTTTTTTTAAGAATACCAGGATTAAATGCTGCAAGCCTTTATAAAACTTATTTTAACAACATGGACATTTTAAAAAGAAATACAACTGTATTACCATTTGTTTCCACCAGAGAAGTTTTGGGCAGGGCTGGGGGGCAGAAGGGTTAAGGGGAGTCAATCAGAAGATTTTTGCTCCCAAACCATTTCAAAAAGCTCTGCAGAACTACTTACCTGAACTAAGTATGACATTCAAAACATCTAACCATGTGAAAATCGTATCTACATCTTAATGTTATATAAAATTTTTAGCAAAGGTTCTAGCCCCAGAACCTTATTTTTCGGTGAAGCAATGACCATATTTATATTTTGGCATGATCAAAAGCTTGTCAACTGCTTCAGTGACTTCATACTCTTAGAAATCCCGTTTAGCGACTGTAGAAGAAGCTGTAGTATCAGTCTGGAGCAACCACATTTTAGATTCCTAATAATTTTGGCAATACTGAAATTCTTTAAAATCTTAAGCACAGAGGGTTCTGCTTTTAGATAGAAACAGTAAGACCAGCCTATCCCCCTGAAAAGGCCAAGATAGTGACAGGCTTTAAACCTTTGGCACTACTGCCACCTATAGAGTGAAGAGGAGACTAATTTACAATCCACTCCTTTTAAGACTCAGAAGATGAGGACATAAATTTAGCTCAACAGCAACAAGAGTTTCATTTTAGAAGACTTCTGACTAACGTGTTAATCTAACAAGTAGAACATTTCCACACTTTCAGTTTCATGAGACGAGAAAAGTGTTTAACAATACAACTAAGTATTTTATTATCATTTCATATTTTGATTGATGACTAAATTTTTAAAATTGTTCTTAAGAGGCTCAGTTTTGTTGCATTTACTTTTTACAGGACTCACTAAATAGAAATTATTCTACCTACTTTTGCAGTAGTTCATCATAAATTTACTTCTCCTTTAAAGGAAAATTTAAATCTCACTAAAAATGGAAATGATTTGTTCCTGTAAATTACTCCTTAGAACCCACACAACACTTTTTGGGGCACCATGGATGTGCTAAATGACTGGAAATGTACTGAAATACTCAGTAGCTATTTCAGCAAAGGAATCACACCAAATAACCTCAGGTCTGAGCATCAGCGCTAAACGCATATTTTGAATTAAAGAAAACAGATGGTTACTCACCTGTAATTAAAGTGTTTCAAGATGGACTCTGCCCACTCAGACTAACAGGACTGGCCAACTCTCTTGACATGTTAAACACATACTCTGGACATTATGTTCAGACAATAAAGAATAACATGTGCTTGGAACTCCATAAAATACTCATCATACCTGAATGAGAAAAGTGTATCTACAAAAAAAAAAAAATAACCCTCCACTGATAACTGGGCACAACCACGGCCTACTCTCATCAGCAAAAAGGAAAGACACCAACTTACAGACTTACTTAGGTAAGTAAAACTCAAGTAAAACTCAAAATTAATTGGATAAATTAATTTCTTCCTCTGATCACACAAGAGAAACAGATTATGGTAACTGTGTAAACTGCCAGCTTTCTTAAGGCAGTACATAGATAGTTCATTTGTTTGCTTTTATAGAGCACTTGATCTGGCCTCTCCTAAAGAGCGGGGAAGGAATGATCTACCAATTTATTTGCCTGCAAACTGACACAGGTAATCACAACAGATCAATGTTATATTCTCAAAATGACTCTGCTTTAATGACAAACCAGCTGTCAGCATTTGAAATTTCCTCAGTCTTCCAGCCTACAGAGCTGTTCTTGTGAGAGCCATTTTAAGTGGAAAACTCCAGTATTTTTGCCTAGCCCAGTGTAACCTGTGGAAATGCTTTATCTCTGCGCCAGTTTATAAGTGTGCAGGTATATTAAAACCTTCCTCACCTTGTCCAAAATGCATTTTTAATGGATCACTCTTCCCCACTTCAAATTCTAGAGCACTCTTCATCTGCTTTCTGAGAGTAAAGAGGCTCAGAGACAGCGTAAGACAGCTGTTTTCACTCCTGAAGCATTCAAGCTGTAGGCCAAGCAGCCTTCAGCCGGTAGGAGCAACAGTTAGCATAAGTAATCTATGACTGAACCCAAAACAAAGCATACGGTGGCAGCTACTCTTCTCTAAACCAGACCAAATGAGAAAATGTAAGGCACATAGTTGGGGAAGAAAAGCAACCACTGAAGCAAGCAGAGGTGTTGTCAACTTTAAATTGTAAGAGAGTATGAGGACAGAGAATTGGTGAGCACCTGGACCAAAGCAGAGCCAAATCAAACCCCTGAAGAATAACCACCTCCAGGTTCCCAGGTCTCCCCAGCTCGCCAATGAACTGGCAAGAAGCCATTAACAAGGACCATACATCCCAGCCTAGTTCTGCATACACGTGTGTAATTTCCAGTAAAACCTGTTTGTTAAAATAAAGACTGTCTGTCTCACTGGTTAGCTGCCACTACCCACAATTAGCACCCGACGCCTTTAATACTGTGCGGCTGCTGAACAGATTTGCAATTCTGACCACCGGATAAATCACATGTGAGGAAGGCTACTGGCTCCCTGCCTAGCTGATCAAGGATCAGCTTGCTTACATAAACTCATTAGATATGACACAGTCATATTATTGTCTGTAACCACTTCAGCTCTCTGTGACAAACATCAGGCAAGAAAGACAAGACACACAAGCACAAGTCCAGACTACTGATGTGCACCTTCCTATTCCACATACCTGTAAATTGTTCAGAGGACCTCGCCAGCTCAGACTGAAGCAAGAGTCATGTTACAGGAAAATTGTCACTTCTCTTATTACACAGGAATAATGAAACTACCATATCAGCTAGCAGTGCTTTTCTCAATGTAGCCAGCTTTCAAAACTGCTTGAAAACAGGTGTGGAAGCATGCTTTTCACTTGTGTCTTGCATTTCATCAGTTCAAACACATCAATAGATATCTCAATCTCCATAGAGGAAGTTAGTGCTCCCACTTTCTCATGATCATCACCCTTCTTGACATTAGCACACTAATGATCCACTACCAGAGCCATGCTTATGATTACTTAGCATTTCAACTGTTGCTCTGAGTCTTCCATTGCTTAAGCAAATTTGGGAGACTAACATAGAGAATTTACAGCAGGTTTTGTATATTTGTATGACTCTCAACAAAAATAATGTAAATTTGAGTCTAAACATGTTGCTAAATGCAGTCTTATGCAGTGGAACTGTTTTGAATACAGCAGTGGATACTTAAGAAAAACTTCTTATCTAAGCTACAGTCAATCTACTACACAAGAGTATATTAAAACACCTGATCCCTTTAGACCTACTGTAACACAGAGAAATCTTCTTTACAAACTCATATGGCGCCCACCACAATACAGATTAAAAACAACCTTTTACTGCAAATATTATTTCACTCTAAAAACAGGTACCTGTCATATGGATGGGAATAAATAAGCTTCTTTCAAGTAGGATAAAAAACTGGACAGAATTAATATGCAACCCTATATAAATTAAGTCAGGGTCACACAAGTGCCCTAAAAGGCAGACAGTTGAGTTTGTTTGTACTTAGCAAGATTGAGTCCTCCTCTGTTGATAACATTACTGAGGTTTTCATTGCAACTAAAAAAAGAATAAGTTATCTACTTGTACACTCTTCAGATCCTCACAGTTCAAGGGCAAAATTGTTCTGCTGTTCTGTATAAAGCTTCCCCTTCTAGTCTCATTCTTCACACTAAGCTGAACAGGTTTGCATAGCAGCATTTACAGAGTTTGTGGAGCACTTGCAGAGAGATTTTTCATTCCAAAGGCAAAAAACATTACTACATAAATACTTTGTATTAAGACCTGCACAAGGAAACTCAAAAGAATCAGGTTAACAGATGTTTTTTCTGGGTTTTGTTGTTGTTTTGTGTGGGGCTTGAGGGTTTTTTTTTCGATGGTTTTGTTTTTTTCTAAGGAAGGAGTTTGGACATAGGGGAGAAGGTTGCAGCATCATATCAGCTGTGCTCATTCATGCGTGAAGGTGACACTTTCAAATTCCTATTTTCTGTCACAAACGGTATTATTAATAACGTACTAAGTACATTCTGCAAATATACAGGGTGCATATGTCAAGAAAGACATTGCTACTGGCACTTAAGATTTGAACTTTATAGCTAATTCTGTATCTGTGACCATTAATTGTCACTTAGAAAAAAAGCTACTTTTCAGTCTTTTCCAATTTACGTGGCTACCACAGCAAATCAGGTCTTACATTTACCTCTGCCATTTGAAAATTTTCACAGAGATAGGAAATATCTAGTTACTTTGGAACAAAAGTTGTTCATTGATAAATTACATGACAAACTCTGAAACCTGACATGCAAATAAAGTTCACTGAGTTACTTTTTGAAAGAATTTATAAATAATATATAAAATACTATCTTAGAGATGTAGGTATAAGCAAAATTAGAGAGAGTATGCATGCAAGTGAGAGAGATTGTACCACACCATCACTCCTGCCCAGGGGAGTGAAAGGGGAGTAGTAATAGTAGCATAATTACCTTAAGATATACACTACTCAAGAGTTTGGGGGCAGGGGGAAGGAAATGGTCAAATACAACTTGCCTGAAGGTATGAACTATGCTTCTCCTCACTTACAATCCAAAACCAGAACTAACTACATAAGAAAAGAAGCTATCAGCTGTAATTGGGTGCATTCTCCTTCAGAAGGAAGGAAATACATCACATTTGTGTTAATAAGAACCTAAGATTATACGTAAGGTAAGTTTATAAGCAGCTCTTCCTCTTTGTCCATGACAAAATCCACTATTTTCAACTTAAACAGAAAGATAAGCTTTAAGAGCTTGCTACTGGAAGAAAACACTTCCAGCACTTTAGGGCACAAGATAAGTGCCCTAAATCACGGTGAAATAAGACTAGTTACCCTATAACAACACTGATTCTTCCAAGGAGTTTCTACATAGGAATCTACTTTAATAGTGCAACCTCCCTCCAAATTTGCTGGCTTCACCTTCATCGTTATGGAGTTAATATTTGCAACATAACAACAATAAGAAAATCATACCTGTAACAACTCAAGGGTCATGGGAATATTCTTAAGCTCCTTCAATAAATCAAGAGCTCCAGCCTGCAAAAAAGAAAAAAAGGAAAAAAACCTCAATTTAGTAGCAATCAGGTACTTTAAATATAATATCAACAGCATACTCTTATCTGCCTTCAAGGTCCCAGATTGGATTCAAACCATCAGTTCTCAATTTATCCACAGAACAACTCTAGGACAAAGAATGTTCTTGTCCTACAAAGATACAAACAAACTCTAAGCACTAACAGGCCTTAGCTCAGAAATCAAAGTATTCACTCCAAGACTAGAGAAGTTTTATCCCATGTAATTCAAATGCCAGTTAAAGCATTCTGTCAATTACTACTTAACCAACACACATCCTCAAGAAAACAGCCTCAAGGGTACTTCACTTAACAGCATCAGAAACAAGCCAGGCAACAACAGCAATTTTCAGTTCAGAACAACCTCACCTGTTTTAGCACAAGAACTTGGAGTTGAGAAGCTCTGCATAGTCCATCAATAATGCATATATATATGGACATATAACTATATATATAAAACATATATAGCCAACATTCTTAACTGTATTTGTGGTGGTGTGGTAAAGCCAGAAAAGTTTACAGGTTTAAAAACTGTGATCAGATTACACTATTTTACTAGACACAGCTAGTTTCCCCAGTAAAAAAAGACAACTTTGTGAGTGTGTCTACCAAAAAATGCCCCCCCCAAAAAAGCTGGACAAGACTTGCTTTCAAGTCGTATTTTCAACTATTAAGTTTAAATATTAATTCAGTGAAATACATTGATTAGGCTGCGTAGATTACTGCAGACAACACTCTTCAGCCTATAGCAGACTGGCCAAGCATCAACATGTTCCAAACTAGAAGCCAGAGCCCATTCTAATGTACTACAACATCTGAGCTAATGCACTTGTTTATTATTCAGCTGTCGTGTTTTTATTTTTTACTTTTCCCCTGCTAAGACCATAAGGAAAGGTACAAACTACTACTGTGTAAGCAGCAACCTTCTAGATAGCTGAGTTAATTTCAGAGATTGTACTGTTAGGCATTAAAAAACTCTATACACACAGCTACTCTGACTAACAACTCATTCCTTGGCCATGTCGGCCTTACTTAAAAAAAAAAAGTTTTCATAAATGTGAGCTCCATAATTTACTTTAACCTCTACATCCCTGATGATTTACCACCTCTACTTAAGTAAAGCTCCGCACCATCCACTTCTTACTGTGCACACAGGTTGTCAGACTACAGCAACCTCCTAAAGGTTGAGATTATTTTGCTGTTATTCAAGTGCATATGGCTCTGAACCTCTGAGCTATGAACAGCAAAAAGGCAATCGCCTTCGCATGTGAGAGGCCACTCTACCCAGGCTAAGCCCATTACCTTCCTGTCTTTTTTTTTTTTTTTTTTTTTTTTAATTCATGAGGTTTGGAAATAAACCCCACAAAATTTCCAACTTGCAGATCTTTGGAATTTGATTCCTTTCTCTTTCCTTACCTCTCTCTTAACTCATCCTATTTTGTTTACTTTAATATGCATTTTGCTTGCCTTTATTTTTAAATTCTCCCTAATCAACTTCTAATATGACACCTGTTGTAAGGAAACCCTTCTAATCTCCTGCTGCATCTGCAGGTCTTACAATTTAACCACTAAAGATAGCACATAAAATAACCATCAAGAGGCTGAGAAAGATGAAAGTGGAACTTCTGTGTCACATCCAAACAGACACAGCTTTGGACGCTTTCAAATGTCTGCTACCACCTCTGTTTTTCAAACACATCTGACAGCAAAGAAGCCTCTAAAAACAAACATCTCACTATGTCCCACCTTAGACAAACCCAATTCACTTATAAAACTAAAGTTTTACTATTTTGCCATCATAGTGAAAAGTCTTATTTAACTTTTATTCATGATATACAAAACTTCTCCAGTTTTAACCATACAATTTGAGCAGCAATGATGCAAGACTGGGAGATGTCACACTGTTTTGAGGTGCTAAATTGAGTTAGCATACTAAACCATTTCTTACTCTAAACAGCCATAAGCGTGGTTTCTTCTATGCAAACATAGATCCAAGTAAAGCAGGCTAATTATCTTCACTGCTACAAAACAAAATCCAATTCAAGAAAATTTTCTTAGCTGAAACAAAACGATGACAAATGTCAATGTGCCATTTTCAAAAATATAATCCGATAACACTTACCTCCAAACCAATTAAGTTATTAGCAAACTGTACACAGTGATTTCATAATAAACACAGGTTATCGTAGTCTGCAATTTCAGCATAACAATGATACTGTAATGCAAAGTAGCACTCTCTTCACCTCATCTTAGAAACACAGTCTAGTCAAAGTTTCTTTGCCTCTGTAAAATCCCTTTCCAATTGTACATGTCAAAACAACTATTATTCCCAGTCTAAACACTTTCCACAACTAGTAACTTGATACACAGTAGGTTAACAAACCATGCAAGAAGTGAAAAAACCCAGGTACTCTCTACACAGATGTCACCTACATGTCATGCTCTTTTCGGTACCAAATTACCAAAATTTCTAATGCACTAACGCGTTCTTAGCCTTCACTCTTCTCTCATGAATTATATTAAGCGTACCATGAATCAGATGCTTTAGAATTAAATTTGAGTTTAAACTCACAGCAACTAAACAGTTTTTCATAACCACTTTTCTTAGCATAAAGTCAAATGCCCTCTTTGCCTCAAAACCAGAGTGGAAGTTGCACAGTAAAACTTGTAATTCCTATTTTTCTAATGTAAGACTTCTCTGTTTAAAAAAAACCCAAACATTAAAAACATTATTATAAATCTTCTTTTAAAGGCATCACTATAATTTTATAGAAAATGAAAGGCAATGCCCCATTCCACTAGGCTGGTTGGCTTTCAGCCAACTGTTACTTGAAATAACAGAAGTCAGCTTCATACAGATTCAGTAATTACTCCTCTCAGCTTCTCTCAGTTGATCAGATCATAACACCAGAATGATGTTCTATATTCATATTTTAAAGCTATGCTTCAGGCGATAGAAAATGGAGTACATTTCTGAAGACAGCAGAGCTATCCAGTTATAGTTCTGTTCTACTTAAGGGAGCAAACATTTAATAACATGGACAATTTTACATTTTCTTCTCTAAACTTACTCAACCGTTCTTGATTTTTTTAACTCATGGGTGCAACCTTATTTTTCATACTTATTCATTACAGCAGCTTAATGGAAGAAAAGCGTACTTAAGTGCAACAACAGCTATAAGGAAGGCACTACATGTGTTTTAATCCAATCACAGTTATTCTGAAGGAGGAGTAATATCTATTTCAAACATACAACCAATATTTGAAGTAACAGCAGAAATATGTATCTCACAGTGTATTAAATACAACATTGCATTATTATTATTTTGTCCTTCAAAACAAAAGAACTGCATATAACACTTCACTAAAATAGTTATGAAATCGGCACAGCTACAATTAAATCCTTAGTCAAGGCAAATCACCAAGAGTCTGACTCAGGAAGGGTGTCTGCACGGCCTGCCTTTCCAACTCATCAAAAGAAATGCCAAACAGCATTTTGCCACAAGCCACAGAGTCACCTTTTGTATGAGAGAGGAAGCATCTCTTGCCATCCGAGTCTTGACAACTTCACAGAAAAAAAGGTATCAAAGCTTTTTTTTTTTCTTTTATTGATGGGTTTCATCAAATCATTCTCATTCAAAGACATACGCCAAATACCTGTTCTTGTTGAGTAAAAACGGAGCAAGGATTACAAGAGGCTGTCGGGAGCATCATTATCCAGCGGGTACTTGTGTAAGAATGCATTTCTCAATCCAGATTCATCTTTGTGAGACAATGAAGTACCTCTTCATAGAAATTATCTTAATAATTTTGCTAAAGTTAGCATTTTAACTGCAGGGCAGGATTAGGTAGGAAATTACATTGTGCAATTAAAGAAGAAATGCCTTATAAATGACGAAGACTAGTAAGAAAAACACAGAGACATCTCCTGGGTTAAATACTGATGTACTTCCTCTCCTATCATACAACTAAGGGTTTTTATCGCGGTACACACATGCACTTTGGATAAACTGTCAGATCTCCGCTATGGGCCACAGAGGCAGCTCAAGGCCTCAGCCTTAGAAGGTTTTTGAGACAGCATTAAACTAACAACAGAGCCACGTGTGTGCGGTAACAAGCTGGAACGAACGAGCTCTGTTCCAACAAAGTACAAAAGCACAACTGCTTCTGGTGCTGCCCGCGCTCTCGCTCCTGGGACAGGGGCGAAGATGAAGACCCAGCCGCTGGCTCCAGCCAGGCACAGCCTGGCCCAGCTGCGCGCGCTGCGTTTGGCCACATCAGACCTACGCTGACCCCAGCAAAGACACCGCACCGCTCCCTAGAGCTTTGAAAATTCATTAGCTTACATGCGCTACAGCGTGAATACGTGTCCCCAGCTGCTGCTAGGAATTACATCCAAACTCCTAAGCCTCCCAGATGACAGAGAAATACCCTGCGGTCACCAGGAACATCTCTGGTATCGCTGCAGCAATGCTGCCCAGCGTCAACAGTCATTCCCATATTACCTGGGAGCTGCCATTTTCTTTCTATTGTCAGAAGTTCTTCCAAATAAAATTGAATTAACTGCACTTTATCATTCTCACTGCCACGACACTGAAATATTTCACAGTTGGTATGTTTTCATCTTTTCGACACCTCATAGGAAAGAACCACTACTCCGATTTTAGACTCGGGAAAGTGAGGCTGAGTTCTTTTGTGCTGAAAAAGCATGAGGAATAGAAACAAAAAGAAAGAGGGAGGGGCCAAAAAGGAAAAAAAATAATTAAGTGAATAAACATTGTTTGTAAAAAATTCTTTCCACTAGATGAGGCTCCTGTTTCCACGCTAAATCATTAGAGGGTTCAAATGTATTAGAGCTAAACCATACAATACTACTGAACATCAAGGATTTTGAAACACAACAAAGCACGGCCTGTGTGTGCTTGCAATGAATTTATTTGGATTCTGAACCAAACTTCATCGGTTTAATGCAATCAGTATTTCTATAAATCTGCAAATCTTATTTTAAAAAGTTATTTATAATTTCCATTATGTTAAACAGGAAAAAAAAAAAAAATCATTGCTGCATCCATTAAGACTTCTATAAACTGAAATTCCACACAGCTCCGTTCTGAACTATCACTAATATTGAGCATTTAACGCACTAACATAACATATAGAAAAATCTGAATTTTATGTACTAAAATAATCATTTGGAGCAAAAGCAGCAATCACAAATATACAAGTTATGAAAGGATAACAATATGTCCACCTGATAAAGAAGCGGTAAACGGAGTTTATAGTTTACTTGTATGCTATTTTATACGCAATCATAATCAGATGTTTGACTGTTGCTGCACACTCTCATTTTAGTTATTTTGATGTTTTGTAGGGATAGCATAGATGTTATATGTTATCTAAATAAGTTCTAAATCAAGGGCATACACGAGAATAACACGTGAACTAAGCTAACTGAATTCTACCCAACTAAATTCTACCTCCACTCTGAGGCAGAACTACCTGAATTAATAAACACGGTAAAAATTACATTCATGCTTTGTTTCAGGTTAAAAAAAAAAAAAAAAGGTGGCTGACATCGCCCATCTGTTTCAGCAGTTTGTCCACCCAACTCCGGTCACCCTGCCAAAGCAGGATTAGGGTTCCCCAGTCATACTTTTAGTTCCCACACCCCACGCAAAACTCCAGCTTTCATCCTTGAAAGCAAAACCAACCCGTCCAAAGGAGACCACCTCTGCAGGCGTTCTCCTCTAGCTGACTGGGCTTCCCAAATCACTTCACGTCCAACTCTCGAGCAGGGCCAACGCTGCCACTGTACTGAATGGGAAGCGGAGGGAAACGCCGGTTGGAGCCCGGGTCGGTGCCCGGGCTGGAACCTCCTCTCGGCCCAAGGCGCCGGG
>NW_008825547.1:3604953-3611669 GCF_000699105.1 Pygoscelis adeliae
CGGTGGGGGCTGCAGCAGCGGCGCGGCGCCCCGCGTGGGGAGGGGCCACGTGGGTGAGTCTCGTCCCCCTCCAAAAGCCCGAAACCCAGCAGAAGTACAATTAAACGCTCTGACCTCTTACGCTGCCTCAGCCTCTCCAGCTCGCAGCATTGCTGCTGCCGCTGGTCTGCCGGCAGCGAGCGCTGCCAGCCGGCCTCGCTCCGCTGTCCCGTTCACACAACGCGTAACGCACTGCAAAACACGCCACCGGTAATTGGCTTCCGATGTTCAAGCTTCTCTTCAGCTGCCAGAAGGCTCAGCATTACAGCAGACACCTGGTTTTGTTAGCTTAAAACGGATGGAAAATCCCCCCTTCCCTGTAATGGAAAAGGCTTTTCTCGAAGTCTTTCCCTGAAGAGCTACTTCTGTACAAAATGGAGGTAGGATTGCAGACTGCAATTCTAGAGTAAGTTCAGGATTTACAAGTTCAGAGTCAGTACAGCAGAGTTGGAGATCAACTTTCGCATTGGCCAAGTATCACGCTGTAACGTGCTACGGTGCTTCGAAGTCTTAAAACCAGCCTAGACCTTGTCTTATGTCCCAGCGGGACATACCACATCTACAAAGTTTGACAAATTTTTGTTATGTACCACCAGTGAAATTCTGTTCATCAGTTGAGCTATATGCCTTGTTACTGTGACTTCTTGTTGAAAAGAACAGCGTCATTAAACCCTTTTCACTGTAAAATAGAAGTGTTTACTTTAAGAAAACGGTAAGCGTAGCTGAAGGTTACAGGAAGATTATTCCCCGCTAAGATCCAGAAAGGTGCTTATACACGCTGCTCAAATCTATTATTAGTAAGCAGTCAAATGCTGTGGATGCCCGAGTTGTAAACTGAGGACTGTAAAACATGTACATTTTGTGGAAGAGGTGCGATAGGCCTTTTCCTTGAAACGACACTCAAGGAAGCGATTACAGCAAGAGCTGCCGCTGCATTTGTGTGTCACGTACTTTGCAGCAAGACTGTCTCGTGCCTTGAAGCCACATCGAGACAGGTGGTTTTCAGGCACTTCTACATCGTGCTCAATGCACACAATGGTCGCAGCGTCTGCCAGCTGAAAGGCCTGCACGTACACAGACATCTTAAAAGCGGTTAAAATTATTTGGGAGCTAGATAGGATCTTCCCACAGGTTAGATCTGGGCCATGAACTGGACAAGCATACAGAAACTTTGCAGCTTTTTTGTTTGTACTGCCCAAGGGGGGCGGGGGGGACGGACGGGACACCAAACAGCAAAGGAATGATTCCTTAAGGAAAAGAATACCTTTTCTTTCAGGGACAGATTTTGGGGAGAAAAAAAAAAATACAGCAGTGCTCACCACAACATTTAAGGGATTGTGCCAGTTCAGGTTTAATTCCATTTTGTCTAGATGCAGTAACCTAGTACCTGTAATAATCAACTCAGGTTAAATAAGATGCTAACCTCAAATGAAATCTATCATAATTTCTCCCACAACCACATGAGTGATAAAAGCAGTACACAGTGTGTTAGCAGCTGAGAGCTATTGCTACACCGTACGGTAAACAAGCTTGTACGTGTTCTACAGTAGGTGCAAGTTAGGTCAGGTATAACGCTATCAGAAAACTAGAAATCTCAGATCAGTCGGTATGGTTAGTTTGAACGTATTTAAGTTCTGGAATGAAGTCCTCCGGTATGAATTTCTTTAAAAAAAATACAATTCAACACCTTCTTCACTGGAAATGTATGGAAAGAGTTAAGGCAGATGAAATCTATTAACATCCAAAATGTATCAGGTAAGGAAATGATAATTGTAAATTAAATGCTATATAGCACTTAGAAAAGGCCTGCTGCAGGACAGTAAGGGGAATGCAGGTCACACTTGTTTAACATCTAAACTAATAAAAGTAGCATCAGAGAAATATTTCAGTAGGGAAATCAAAGACTAACCAGATGGTAACACATATCCTTTTTTTGCCAACGGACGCATTAAAAGAAAACAAAATACAGCTCACGTTATTTGTACTGCATGCTACAATATCAGAATGATACTCAATTAACTGAACCAGTACTAACCAGATTCTTTATATTAGCTGCTCTATCATCCTCAGGACAGCAATTCTTTATCGCAAAGAACTACGCAGCACTCTCCACGGTTGTTCTCTCTTAGCTGGTTCTAAACCAAGCAGCTTTGTACAGCATCAATCTCTTCTACAACATGCCGTTGTAAGTCCAAAGAACAGTAGGAGAGGGAAAAAAGACCAAACAAAAGTTAAAACTACGCAACCTTTTCCTTTCTGTTTAGCTTCTTTCTCCTAAATAAACCCATTAGAAAGAAGAAATAACACACTATTTGTTGCACTGCATTTACCTGTTACAGCATATTCTCATGGTTCTTTTCAAAGATTTTGTAATAGGTATCGTACACCTGCTGCTGCAAAGAACCAGCACCTAACTCACTAGAGCCTGTCATTTGCTGGACCACAGGACCTTCCACATTACTAAGACTTAATAGGCAGAGATGACTCTCCTAAGCGGATGCATATATGGAATGTTGCAGGTTTTTCTAACTAGTCTCCTTTGTTATGAGACACCATATTGAGAAAAGGAGCAGGGGGGGGTGGGAAACAGTAGCACGCACAAAATTTGTAGCGAAGGATCTCTCAACTCCTATCAAGGCACTTAAAAGATTCCATTTTCAGGACTAATATTCTGTATAGAAAAAGCTCCTCTAGTCAAGTGTTAACACAACTCTGCAAAATATAAAATCCACAGCATTCCAAAAGGTTTCGTGTAACCCTGTGTTACACCCATTATGCCTCTCCTCTTGATTTGAGCCCTCAGTGTAACAATGACTTAGGCCTACCAAAACAGAATTTCAATTGGTCTGAATCAGCCAGCTGATCCCTGATCTTTGCAGGGGAAGAAGAGACAAATCCAACCATAAATGAGGGGAGCTGTAGCAAATGGAAGTTCCGATTCCTCTTGATGGCAAGATTTTCCTCAAAACTTCCTAAAACAGTAACATCCATCTTCATTAGTTGTTTCTATTGCTCTTCAACAGATAGGTTTGTTTGGTTTGGTTTTTTTTTTTTTTTTTTTTAATTTCCTCAGAGTAGCTCTAGATCATAATATAAAACGGCCTGAAGTTAGACCAAGTATCATTTTCAGATTCTGGCGTTTGCAGTATGTTAAGTTCATTTTCAAAATGTCTTCACTTTTTTTTTTTTTCAACTTAGAAGCAGTAACTGGAGGCAGTTAAACATGAAAAATAAAAAATATTTAAGAAAATGGTTTTGGTTTTGTTTTTTTAAAGGTCATATTCTTAGACTGTCACTTAGATAAGCCATGTTCTCTATTCTGGGGCAACCTCTACTTATTTTTTGTACATAGACTGAAAATATTTAAGCCTTTTAAAGATCCCCAAAAATAATTTTAAATACTACAACATAGCTAGCAAGTGATTTCAAGTAGAAGCTACTTGAAGAGTTTGCTCGTATTCACAACCAGGGAACATTCAAACTCCAACTTTTAGACTCCATCTGCTCCATCTGTTAATGCAGACAAGTAGCCTTTTAAAAAAAGAACCTTGAACGACCCCTGAGGGAAGTCTACCTCCTCCACACAGAGAAGCTGAACCTCCCACTTAGATGCCTGAAGCAAGGTTCACTACACCTCAGCAAACTGGCTAGAAGTTTTAAGTTTTACAAGTTTTGCAGAGAAAAAGGAGGCAATGGGTTCTTCTTTTCTAGTAACTGGAACTAAGAGAAAACCATTATCTACTGATTCACTTTGTGGATGTCTGTTAAATTATACAAGTACTTCACTTAAATCAGCTTTAATCAGCTACATCAAAGGCACTTGTTTCACTCAAAGAGAATTAATAAACCTGTTATCCCAAAGGTGGTAACATGAAAGTAGCAAGCAATGAAAACAAAAAGAAAAAAAAAGGGGGGGGGGAATAATCTGTTCTACAGCTATTACTCTTCAAAGAATCCCATTTCCAAGTTAACCAACAGACATCCTGAAAACTTCTTGAGTCACCTTCTTCCCTTACACCAGCGGCCTCATACTGTATTTGATAAAGTTTAATACAATAGTACATTGTAATTTTTTACTGTGCTAATTCTAGGCAACGTTTCTCCTCATAGTTATCTCCTCAGGGATGCCAGGGCTGAAAGTAAATAGAAACTGAAGATGACTCAAAAGTTTTTCATAAAATATAAACGAACAAATTACTCTGTCTAGTATTGCATCTTTATTGTTACTAGCTATTCTTATACCCTTAAGTTGCCACAATATATTCACATACAGCACTGCATCTGACGTGCATTTCCACACATCCATGAACTTCCTAACTGTACTCCACACTGATTTTTAGACATCACAGTCTACGGAGACAAGCAGCCTTTTATAGCTGCTTTAAACTGCTTGAGGGGGAAGGTCTGCCTTTACTACCTGTACACCCCATTGCCTCTCAAGTTTCTTCAGCATCTCTTCCCAGATAATCTCAAGTTTTCTCTAGAGTGCCCCACACTACGTGCACCACTGATCAGCCTCAAATATTACAGTTAGCCTAAAGAGCACATGTAACCCCTGACCTGAAAACTGCTTCTTTAACAAATATGTTAAGTGGTACGTATGCTATGCCTAATATAACTTCAAAGGCTCCCCGACACCGCAGAACCCCCAGAGAAAGGTGCGGCAGTACACAGTGAGAAGACTTTGGCTCTTCAGTGCCCTAGAATAAAGCTACTAGAAAATATTTTAATTTCCTTTATCTTTCAAAATTACTGCAAATTCCCAGAAAACAAGTTAAAATAAAATTAACCCAGAACATGAAAAAAATGAAGTCATACTTAGCATTCTCTCAACAAGGTAGCAAAACATAAATTGGTGATTTTTTTTTTCTTTTCAGTAACTACAAATCATCGTTCTTTTGTATTATAGCATCATGCATACATTACCATGCAATACATTTGCAAGAAGCCTCTAAAGTGCCCATTTCAACTGCACATGAAAGCTTGACTTCTTTCAGGTAAGTATGGAAAAAGTCTGTAGTACTTTCCCAAACACTGATTGAAATTTATTTCACAATGATAAAAATGGAAGGATTTTACATTTTCCTTACTACAGAAATAATTTCCAAAGTTAAGATTTTTTTATCATAAATAGAATGAGTAAACTAAGTAAATTACATCTTAGATGTTTATATTAAATATGAATGGCTTATACTTCATAACACAAAGAGTAAGTGTTCAGTATTTCTTTATGAAATTTAAGATACACAGGCCTTGTACATATGGCTTCATTAACATCTTATACAGTTTGTTCTCAGTCACATCCATCAACACAAATAGCACCTCTACATAAAAGATGGATCCTAATGATTTCAATGAAGTGCAGTATACTCCATTAGAGAGAACATGTTTTAATTAACAGTTCTAATACCAGTAACAGTGTACAGTACTTTTACCAATCCACTGTGTTGTAATTATACAAGATAGGAGGAAGAGACCAAATCATACAGCCCTCACCACAGTACAGACCCCAGTACAGGTTTACTTCAAGAATGGCTGGAAGATTCGGCTTATAATACATAATTCAACATGTTTGTTAAAAAGTGGGCAACATATTCCAACAAGAAGTCAGACTTCTGACTGTACAAAACTGCAGTCAAATTTAAGTACCATTTTGAAATTAAAAATGCATTAGGGAGTTAGATACCCATTGAAACAAACTGATCTGCAAGCAAGGTATTTTTGTATCAATGTGACTTTCACATTTAGAAGACGGACAGTCCAACTGCTCCATTTTAATAGAATATTATGAAAACCCCCACACCAGACTGAGCTATCATTCAGCCTAAAAATACATGCAATTATGACAACAATCCCAGCACCAAATCACTTCAGGTAGTGATGAAGTTCACTACAAGATCATACACACAGCTTTCCAACCAGCTGGGAAGTTACAGAGGACAGGAGCTCAACGTACACACTGTAATATGGGAGGAGACAGGATAGGCTTCAAATACATTCTTGAAGTTTCCTCTAGCTTCTGGGCTCTTTAACAACCCCCAAATACAACATACTCATATACCCCTGCAAAAAAAAACAACTTGAGGGGAAGAATTCTTCCTAGAATACAGAAATTCGAAATAAGTCACAACATTTACTTACATTTACTTTGGTAACACAGCTCTTTTTAGGTAAAGCAAGCAGCAAAACAACAGTAGGAAGAAAATCGTGTTATGATAGCTGAATATTTGAACAAAAGTTAGCACATAAAGCATTTCTAGAAAAACATCTGAAAGCGTTATGAAGACAGCAGTTGAAACTGACTTGAATTAAAATGCTTAAGTACTAGAAACTGCCCACAAGCTGTGAACACTGTTTGCCAAACCAAAGAAAGTGGTTTTGAAACCATCAGTCCTAAAGCTAGGACTGATCTCATTTTAACATCTTAGAAATATTTTTTTAAACTCATTCCAACAGAAGAAAGAATATGTGAAACGAGCACACAGTCAATTAGAAGTTGAACAAGACAGCTGAACAGCATTATCAAACAATTTACAAACAGAACAAGAAAAAAATAAAGGAAAAATTAGAAGCCTGTGCAGAACTTTGGAAACATGCCAATATTCAGGGAATTATTTAGACAACAGGGGAATGAGGATAAATCTAAAGACTAGGAGAAATAACATATAGTTTGCTTA
>NW_008825547.1:3611687-3623329 GCF_000699105.1 Pygoscelis adeliae
TAGCTAATGCAATTTGGGAATGACTCCAAGCTAGGACACACTGTTTTCTCAATAGATCTTTGGCACAACTACATTAAGAATATTATGGTTTCTTTTGTGAACTAAATTAACTGAAAGACAAATTGGCAGATCTATAGAACAGAGTGACTGAGGGAAAAGACTAATTAAACTTCAAAGTTAATAGACATGCCCTCTCAACCATGCAGATGGAATACCTAAAAGTGTTTCAATACCATTTAGAAAACAACTCCTTTTCAATTTTACATATTAAGATAAGTTTAATAACACAGAGAAACTGGATTAGAAAAGAAAAATAGCTTCCTAAAATGAAGTGCAATATGTATGAAAAAAAGCACTGAAAACTGAGAACTCACAGTAGGTGAACAAGTCAGATTTCTGGCAGCAGCCATGTTAAATAAGGGATATAAAGGCATAATTCCCTATTTATGCATTTGTACTGGCAGATGCCTTGGATGTAAATCCATATACACTGTAAGAGGACCACTTGATTAAGCTGGGAGGAGAAAGTACCTTAAATGCAGGTATGAAGCACAGTGCTGACACGACAGATGCATCTGAAATAGGAATATTCTTTGCTTGCAAACATATTATTAGTATAAACATTGTTATGCAGCATATCATGTAGTAAAAACTGTAATGTATTTTTTAAACATTCCTAGTATGGCAACAGCCTCTGAACTCCACAGAAGAACAGCTGTTTCCAGAAGTAAATTATGGCTCTTAACTGCAAAAAGCTCTTGAGTGCGCATCAATTTCTGTAACTCAGTGCATTCTAGAATTTTCTTTCTAGAATGAAAGAGCAGACATTGTGTATCTTGTAGATTTTTTTTTCCTATAGTAGATCTTCATATTCCTAGGCTATACTGATCTAGGGAAATTTAGAATGATATATTTGAAAATAAAATTTTCTTCTTTTTCAGAAAAAAATCATCTCAACAGTCAATAAAAGAAATTATTAGATGGTATCAATTTAAAGTTTAAGTAAGTTATATCCCAATTGCACTTATATTTCTATTAAAAAAGATTCGAATTAGTCAATTTCTGTGTTACAGATGAGATTTCAACAATACATGAAACTACACAGCTACGTTGTTTTCAGTTAGTTACTCCAAAGCAGACAGAAACTATATGCTGGAATTGCTCACGTGAAATATATCAACATTTCTACACAAATGAAAGCTACAAAGACTAAAGCACAAGATGAATGTTCAGTACGAAAACAGGAATTTTTAAATGAAACTCAAATTAATCCTATGCACTTCTTCAGAATTCTGTTCCAAGTCAGCATTTGATGCGAGTTTATAGTAATTTAAAAAAAAAAAAAAAGACAATAAGCGACAAATGATGGTCTAACAAGGAATGAGTCCCTTTAGAACTTCCACAATATCTACCTATATGAAAACAGTTAAAAATTGAGGTGGTTTAAATATAAGAAATACCTTCGCTGACTTCTAGCCATTCTAGAACAACCCTCCTTATCTGGAGTAACAATTAACAATTAATATTTAAAGCTTTGTCCTTGGTAACATTTATTCTGCCATCATATGCTCACTATGTTACGTGTTGTGTACTTTATGAATCCATTACATAGAAGAAATGTTTTAATATGTTTTCAATGAGTATTAAGAACAAATCATGTCTCAAGTATAACTAAACTGGTCACATTTATGTTGCTCGCTTAAATTTAGTTTTTAATTACTTGTACAAATAGTTTAAAATTCTGCAATCAAAAAAAAAAAATCAGACATCTTAAAACAGTATGCTTAGGTTACATTTTGTCATTGTTACCTAGCTGCCTCATTCATATAGTCCCACCAGTGGATGATTAATACTAAAAATTATCATTTCTTGTACATGTGTATAATTTAATCCTCATCCCAAGTATAAATCCGCAACACAGTAGTAACGCTGCAGGTACAGAAGTAATGCTTCCTATCAGGCATATGAAAAGATTAACACTCTACCACAGTTGATGCTGGTGTATTTATATAGAAGGCTTCTCACACATCGTTTCAGTCTACAGGAGGTAGATGTTTGTCTATGAATTGTTTTACATCCATCATCTCCTGTTTAAAGATAAAAGTATGTATTAGTTGAAGTTCCCTACTAATATATATTCAGCTACACTAAATCATGTTTCAACATTTCAGTTCTAATGAGCAGCTGGGCTACAAATATTGAGTTAATTAGTGGAATTAATCATACCACTTTGCACACAAGTCAAGGCTGATAACTCTTCCAGGCACTATGCACTCAGAAGAGGCTAAAATACAAGAAAAAGAGCAAAGACTATTTTTTCTCTCTCTATGAAGTTTAGCTGGCAAGCTATATATTAATCATCAAGTGATCTGAACAGCACCAGGCTGAGCACAGATAGGATTTGAATGTAGCTAAGGCCATAGCTTCGTGTATACTTTAAACTTTTGCAAGCTAGCACAGCAGTGTGAAAATCCAGCAGCTCCTCCTCCTAAGCATTCAGTTTCACCTTCATGATGCTTCCTTCCTTAAGGAAAAGCAATACAGCAAACTAGACTGCGAAACCAATCCATGTTAAAAAAAAACCCTAAATTATTTTTAATTAAGTCAATGTTGTAAGAAAGAGCATGTTATTAATATATTTGTGTGACAGCTCAATGCTATTACTGCCTAAACACAACTGTGTAAATGTCCCAAAGAGGTTGTCCAAGGGTACAGTTCCCACAAGTTGCAGCAATCCAAATCAACAAAGTTACTGCTGCTGACAAATGGCAGATTTGTTCCTTGCCTCCTCTTCTGTTTCTTGCTCCTACCATTTACTTTGTGTGCGTTCTGATGCTTCAACTCATTACAACTCCAAAAACTGAAGCCTGCAGCTTTTGCCATTTTAGCAAGTTCAAATGGTTCAGAGAAGTTTCTGATCAGCTCCAGAGCTGGTGCAAGACGGAAGAGAGGGCCACAAGGTCATGAGCAGAGGGAACTAGTCCACCCCTTTCTGGCAGCAGCAAGCCATTACATCAGCTCAGCTGCCTCCTGAGCCAGAACCATAAATATAGGCTCTGAGGCTGCCTCTTCCATAGCGTCAACCCTCCCTCTCCATTCATTCGATGTCTCCATCCATAGAACTAACAAGATTCTTCTCTCCAAAATACCAAGTTGCATTTGCCTTCCAATTCAGCGATTTTTTTTTTTTAGTAAGCAAATAAAAAAAATGGTGGGGGGGGGGGAAGAAAGAGTATTTTATAGACCAACTAGCCTAGTCCCAAAAATACAGTCTTATGAGGAAGTTCCCACTAGTCATATAAACTTTTGTCTTGGATGCTTTTTCAGCCAGGCATTCAGTTACTCACTAAAATAAGTCAGTAGCATCAAGCACTTGTCAATTAAAAAAAAAAAAAGAAAACCCACACCAAAAAACAACGCAAAGAAACCCTCACCCAATACATATTTGTTTTGAGGGAAATTAACCATAGCCAGCTAAAACATTGTATATTAAGAAAATTACCTCAATACATGAGCTATGCATCATGCCAGAGTAAGTCCTGAAGGTTACGTTGGCTGGATTGATCATACTCTTTAGCTTCTCAACAGTGAGAGAACCGAACATTAAAGGAACCAATGGGTCACAGTCCCCATGGCACTGAAGAACAGCAATCTCCTTGTTGACACCACTGATAGGGCCCTGTTAGGGGTGGAATTAGAGGGGAGAAGAGAAGAAAGAGACAGTAAATGGAGGTAAGGCTAACATCTTCGAGATAAAATAACCCCATGGCACTATGCCCTGTGGCATGACAAATAAGTTGAATTCTGAAGGAAAAAACCCACAGTGTATAGTCCGCAAGTTCCTTATAAAGTAAGCTCTGTGCCTGAAAACACTTTTAAGTTCAAAAACCTGCAAATAAAATTTTGGCACTAATTTCGGAACAGAACAACATGATTTCTGGCCAAGTAAAAAAACCTGATACTTTGTTTAAATACCTAGTCTCTAATAAGATAGTGCCTTGAAGATGGAACAAATGGCAAACAGAAAATTCATCTTCAAGGAAAATTTGCTGTATCCTTTAAGTTTCCTAGGAATGTCATTTTAAGCAGAGATACTACTGAGTATTTCCTCATTTTCCCGACTTGCCAGACTCTGTAACTCCAGGGCCCTATTTTAAAGACTTCTGAGTTATCAAACAACTGTCAACATTGGGTAATAACGATGGCCACTAATTCCTGCACAAGATACAATCTTCAGATATACTCATTCCCCAAGTGCAAATTAGCTTAGGAAAGAAACATAAATACCTGAGGAAAAGAAGCCCGTAGAGGAAGCCAACAGCTGAGGGCTACAACACCTGCTAATTTTTGTTGTGTTGTAAGAGCTGTATACAATGATAAAGCACCTCCCTAAGATAAAGAGATGTAAGTATTAGAATGGTGATGGTAATGCTTGTTTTCAAGATCTCTGGTTTCTTCTTAAAAGTCTTTTTCTATTCCAATCTATTCTGCCTTAGAACCAACACTAAACCCAGTATTCCTGTACAACATTTATTTTGCTCCCCCCACCCCATCCATGTGATCAATTCAGAAGTCAAACAGCAAATTTACCGTAACTAACAGCTCGGGGGCGAGGAGGAACACAAAAAAACCCATGATATAAAGCACTATCACTCATGACAGTATTATTACTACTTTAATATTTTCATTTACTTGTATGCAGACTGGTAAGTTGGTGTATGGACCAATTAATCTAGTAACCTACCTACCACAGATGTCTTACAAGTACAAAGGGAAGAATTTCCCAAATAAATCCAGACCATCAAATATCTACCAAATTAAAGTTAAATTAAAAATACTAGCAACATTTTCAAGCAAAGCCACATAAGTTACATGCATAAAAACTTTAAATAGACTATTAATTTTAGTACCTTTTTTCCACATGCATGTTCCTTTTCCAGTGAATAGTAACTATTTGCATAAAACTAACAAACTTCATTTGTTAAGGCAAGGGAAAATTGACACCTTAAAATTTTAGGAGCACCTAACATCAGCTCTTTTCAATTCAAGCGTGTGGATTTCCCATGTTAGGAAAGCTAGGTTACTTCCCTAGAAAAAGACACAGTTCTTTCCAACCATACCTTACCTGAGAAAAGCCTCCCAGAATAATTCTATTAGAAGGAATTCCGTTTTTTACTTCTTGATCTATCAGTGCTTTAACTGCAAGATAAACAAAGGCCAGCAGTTAAAAACCACTCCATTCTGTAGAAAGTCTAGAAGAGGAAAGAGACCTTCTCCCTGATGTCAACGGAAAGCGAGCAAAAGGAAAATCTGGTCTGCTATACATTAAAAAGTATCAAAAGATCTAGAGCATGATCAGAAGTTCCAGTGCCACTGTACCATTTCCAAAGAGAAAAACTTGCAAGCAAGTCTCGCAAAAGCCCCACTGCCAGGAAGATGGTATCCTCTTCTAACTATCCAGCATCACAAGTGGATGCTCGTACAGCTCTAACCTGCTGTGCTACCGAGAAGCTCTTTAAAAAAAAAAAAAAAAAAAGTACACTGGTTCCCACATACGTTTCATATTTGAGAGTATGAAGTGTTTGTATTGGTGAATTACTCTACCTACTCATGGAGTTTAAAAAAACCAAAAACACAAAACAAACTATGCACTTAGCTAAACTTTGATCAGGAATAATACAATATATACATATCACTTTTCCTAACAATTTTGTCTTTGGAAAATCTGTTTCAGACTTCTAATTAATTTTTAAGAATACACGGAAGTACTTTTAAGCCGTAAAAAATATTCCTAAGCATACCATTCTCCGCTGCCTGCTTGATCCCAACTTCATCTTCCTGTGAATCTGGAGAAAGTCCAATGATATCAAACCTTACAAAAATATCAACAAGGGAATTACTTATTAGAACATCCATTCCACTTCCTTAGAGCACAAATAATAAAATTGGGGTATTTTCCAGACAAAAGCGTTAGCTGACATATTAGTTAGAACCAACCACCCATAGTTTACAAAAAATAGCAGACAGTCTGTGAATGTGGCTAAAAGGCTAGATCTAGTCAACAAAGCTTTTCTGATTTTTGCTATCTTCTGTAATTTACTGTAGATTAAGCAGCTCAGTTTTGACATTTGCTCCAAAAATATCAGCAGAAATTTCAATTTATCAGTTGCATGTACAAAATTAAAATACTGTTTGAAGAAATATAGGAAAAACAAACACAAGTTACTTGAGAAAAAAAAACTGAAGAGGACTGGTTTAAAACCATTCAAATCTACCATATTTTTCTTGCTTTCTATTCAGAATGGATGTTTTAAAGAATAGTTTCTGGATATCCTACTGACCCACCAAATATTACTCACTAGTAGCAATAACGTTTCCGCTGCAAGTCTCTACTACTACTGACTATGAATTCACACACAATACAGACTACCGGCTATACTTGTAAAATAAAGTGGTCTTTTTTATTTTGGGACATACATATTAATCCTGAGGAACAGCCATTACCATAGATACACATGGAATTAGAGCATACTCGTGAGAGCCCTTTTATGAGAACGGAACTAAAGCAAAAAGCTTTTTATACTTACATCTGATTAAGACTAGCCATTCAGGTTGTTAATGATTTTTAATAAAGAACAATGAGTTCAAACCCCTAGATATCTTTTGATTAGAATCATCTGCAATTGAACTAATACATACCATGATGGCATAGCCATGTTCATGTTCAAAGAAACTGGCATAACCGGCCTAGAAACGAGAATGCAGAACACTGACATAAGATATATACTGAAATTTAATAATGCAGATGCAGTTATGTCATGAAACTACATATCCCTAATTCTGTCTTACTTTTAAACCATAATTAACATTAGCTACTTTGTAGCATCTCTTCAAGAAATCTCTCTCGAAACCTGCCAGCCCAAACACATTTAATATTCAGAGCTGAATTACCACTCTATGGTGAGCAAGCAAAACATTAATGGGCTGCTTTATATAAATATATGTGTGTGTGCATATATAGCATATACATGAGATGGATAGATGTAACACACACATGTAGCTCATTTAGTTATTTCTAAGTAACAGTTATTTATCACAATTCCATACACATGCTCAGTGGATGAAGGCACCTTACACAGCAGCATCAGCAAACCTAAGGAAGCAGCCAAACGCGGCACAGTGGTGGATACGCATCTGGCCACACATGCTTCTCTCAGCAGCAGAATCTGCTTAAGCAGTGCCTGCCTTCATTGCGGGACTCATTCCCACCCTTATGCTGCTGTATGGCATCTTTTCAGACATACCAAGACAACTTCAGCGGACCATGCCATGAATCAAGTCTTGGCTACAGTTTTAACCTACTGAAACTGAGGAACATAAGTTCTGCGGGGAAAGACTGAAAGAAGACAAAGGGCAAGCAAAAAGAGCAGCAGATACAGCTACGCTCTTTCTGAATGGCTCAGCAAAGTGTGGCCATGTGGTAAAATAGATAAATAAATCACAGCCCAGTAATCAGTAATACACCGAAACGTTGCTTATCTCCCTATCATCCCTGCTCTACATCTCCCAAGACTGCTGGAGCAAAAGACAATATGAATTTTGTGTTAAAATAAATTAAGATTATACCTAATCAGTTTTTCTATCATTAAGTAAATACCAGATAGATCTTAATGCTTTATTTACTGACTCCTGACCCTGCTCAGAAGCATTTCAATTCTCAAATTGCACAGAGAAAGCTCACATGGCATTATTTGCTGAAAATACGAATATCCTGTGAATCTTTGAAACCTGCTGTAGGTAACAGGGAAATTCCATCTCCTATACATGCACTTCAGTTTAAGAAGTACATGTACCCCACACGAAGTATATTTAATGGTCAGTAAAATACAAAAAGTTACTCCTTGTTAAGACTGGCTTTCAACAAATGACTGTTGGGGGAAAAAAGCAACAAACAACTCAATCCAGTGAAAACTTAAAGTCAAAACAATCTAACTTTGCACATAAAACTTTCCAAATATGTTTTCAGTCTGAATTCGTAACAAAAGCAAAATATGAATAAAAAAGCAGTTTTGCCATAAAGTAAATCACACAGCAGTTCCTAAAAGTAACAATATTTAATAGCATCATTATTTTACAGTGTTTTTTCATATAAAAACAAAATGCAGAGACATCCGAATCCCATTTGACTTCATCATCTGTGCAAGTGTCTTAATAAGTAACTCTACAAAAAAATGTAAAACAATAGAAGTTACAAACTTACGCATGTGGGCAAATGTATTTTACATGGGGGCTTTTGATACCTGCAAGCGCTTCTGACCATCCATGCCTGTTAACAAAAAAACATATTAAATGGCATTTATGTTTTGGCTTGTCTCTTATTTCTATGTTGGTGCAACAGCACAGAGCAAGTATGAAATATGCTGAATTAGATCAATATAAACACATTTCTAGAAAATTTTTACATCAACTGCAGTATGCTATGAATATAGTACTAAACTGAAAAGGTTTGTTCCACCTCTGAATATTTGTTGCATATATACAGCCAGGGACACTTTACCTAATTTGACTATCATAGTTGTGGCACAGCTGCAGAAATACCACTTTGGCTCTAGGCAAAGCCTGCTCTGTACCTGGCCGGGTTTATTAACTTGGGTGCTACAACATAGGAACACAGGTACCCTGTTCCCAGGCAGCTCTAGCCCAGAGGCTGCTTTGCTGCTCCTGTAGAGTTAAGGCAGGTTCTTTCACAGCCAACTTTGCCTTTTCTGAACCAAATTTCTTGATGCAGGAGAGTAGCGAACTGACACCTAAGCTAACTCCACATGGACTCAACCTAATCAGACCTAGTAACTTTGGCTCAGCTCGAATGCTGTCAGATTCAGGCGGTCCTGAACAACACTCCAGATTGCAGGTAGTTTTTTGATCTCGAGCACGTGCTGTATGAATGCACAGAACAATGCGAAATCTGCACAGCAGACGAGTTATCAAGCTTCCTACAAACCAGAAAACTGGAAAGCATAATTTAAATAAACAGCTCCAAAAGACTCACTCTAGGGCTCATCTAGACATGAAACAAGCTGGACCCAAATCTGAACGTGTGCAGAACCACTGCCTGCACTTTGCTTTCCAGAACACTCAAGAGCACCTGTATTTCCTGGTTTTTCTCATTATTCAGTATTCCTAACTCACCCACTAAACCAGATACTGGAAAGTTGATTCTAAGCAGACAACACCTGTAACAAATTCATCAGTGATGCAGCTGAACTAATCAGACCAACAGCAGACAAGCCATAAAAGCACATTTGGTTTAGTTTCAATTTTAATATCATCCTGAAACGTTGATGTATGCTACCTAAACTTAAAGACGTTTCAAACACACAGCGCAGACATTTGCAACACTGGCTGTATATCTCAGCCTACTTCCTACGAATACTTTTATGTATACCATTAACAAATTGTGGTTGATATTACTTGCATAATATTTGCAGTATCACAGAAGGCCAAATAAGAACCTAAAGGAGAAGTACGACTGAGAAAAACTAGTTAGGTAAGAATTTGGGGACTTTTCTTAACCAACTATAAAGATTAATCTGACAAATTTGGAAAGCAACATTGTATACACATTTACACAGACTCTTTAGAACAATCCTCTATGTTGTACCTTTTGTTCAGATTTTGACAAGTATGTACCAATCGTTAAGTGCCATTTATATAGGAGCTAAGAGAGAAAAAGAACATAACCTCTGTTAGACACTTCTCAGAGTAAGAAAAATACAGTTGGTAAACTGAAGTGAGCAATTTTAAAATTCATGTGAAGTAGAACAGGTCAGTTTAAACTGCAGGAAATTATAAAATTGTTAATTAGTTCTCTTCAGACAATTCTTTTTTGGGTTACTACTACGGCTGTTTGGAAAAAAAGTGACAGTATGTCAAAGGCAGTTTTAGCTAATCTGATCTGCAGTGGACTAGAGACAAACATGGACAAATACAGCTAAATCACCATATTTCCACAGAGGTGTTAGGACTTGTTAATGCATACATTCTAGTATGCTCAGTGCATTTGCAGACTTGAGACTGCGCATTAGCTTTGCCACCAAAATGGAAATACCACATTTGTGTAAGGAATACAATTTATGTTAAACGGCAAATCTTTTTGACCCTTGCCAAAACCAACATCAACCCAATTTGCAAGGACGCAAATTCCAAAGACTCAAAAGATTCTGCAATCACTTGCTGAACATTTGGTGCCAAGATGCAGGAAGCACTGCTGCCTCAGCTGCCTCCCACCAGCAGAAAGGGAGAGGGATAATGCAAACGAGGCGGTATGCCAGCACAGCAAATGAGAGCAAACATCTCCACTTGTAGACTACTGCCAAGTGCATGGACTTGACTCTTTTTAACTTATTAAGTGTCCAGGTTACACAAGTTTCAATTCTGACAGCTGACTTTTTTTTTTTTAGTTCTTCAAAAAAAGTTTATGTCATTGCAAGTTTCAACCTAGAGGCAACATCCAAGTTGCAAGTAACAAAAATTGAGTTCTTAAAAAAATACTGTGTAACTTTGTCCATAAGGGAGCACAACAGACAAAGCATTCATGCTACTTATTTTCAGTATCTAAGTGCCAATTCCTTTGAAGTCTTCTACCAAAAGAAGGTTTCAACACACTAACTTGTTAATGCAACGGCTTTAATGAATGCATGCTTGTATCTCAGCACACACAAGCTTCAAACCGAAACATTACACCACACCTAGAAGGCATCCCAGAAATTCCCTCCTCTTTCGCTTTCTACTCAAACGTGGAAATAACAGGAACAAGGCAAACTGGGTATTTCACAGCTTATCTGGGTGTTGGGGTTTTTTTTGGAGTCTGAAGACCATATTTCAGATAGAGGAATCTGTACATGTTAGGTAACTACTTAGGAGTTTGCTTAGATAAATCAAGTAAGCCTCGATTTTAGTGTAAGTGTGACATACTGAAGAAGAAACTATGGTGTAACTGCACCTACTAGCAAACCAGCAATCCACAAGTCCGGAAAAAAAAAAGAGAATTGTCTACGTTTAGACAAACACAGGAATAACCAGGAACCCACTCTCAGGAAAGTGAGAGATAGAAACCCACAGACTTCTTTTTCCACCAAGTTTGACTCAAGATCAAAAGAGGGATCACATTCAGACCAAATTAGGTAAGTGTTTGAGAACTTATGCTGGGAAATTTTAGACAAATAGTTGTCACCATCGTTCCAGCAGACATGAAGTTTCATCTGTTGTTAGCCACCGCAGTCAATTAAGGGCAAAATAAGAAGCTTAAGTAACTTTTAACTGCTCGCATCTTTAAAACATGCAGCCTTGTATTTGAAACTGTAACTATTAAGTATGTAATAGATCAGAATACACACCCGGTATCTCCCAATCCATGAAGAAAAATGACCTAAAGGAAAAAAAAACCCATAGTAGTGTAAGATCACTGCACTGTAAACGCACCTAACCCGCGTACTACAGACGCCCACGCAAGATCACACACAGTTCGGAGCACGATACGACTTTCTCAGAAGAAAACTCCGCTTCCTTCACTTCCCATCCCCGTTCTCCCCTCCCCGGCCTCCCCGCCGCCATCAGCGGGCGCACCCCGCCCTCGGCCGGCA
>NW_008825547.1:3624348-3626928 GCF_000699105.1 Pygoscelis adeliae
CTGGGGTGTACCGGCGGCAGGTAGCGCCTGCTAGGGATAGCCCTCAGGGGAAGTCCTTGAGAAGTGACGCGTCTGCCTACGCTGGTTAGAAGTCAGGCTCTGCAAAGTTGCTTCTGTCTGTGGGCTTCCAGCGGTTTCTCCGAAGAGGTCTTTCACCTTTAAAACTACCTTTCAAATAGCCAGATATATCTGCCAGACGATATTGCACTTTTATAGTGTAATTTGTACGTGCCTACGGTTTGAGTGTTCCCTGTAAAAATCATTTTTATGCTGTATTATAAGGCTGAGGGGAAAAGGGAAATTACCGTATTCTTAAATAGGTAAATATAAAATAGTCATGGGAAACAGGAAAACCAGCAAACAGCATTGTTAGACGCCAAAACATTGTTAGACAGAACTTTGTCCTCATCAGATCAGATGCCTCCATCACCAAGTTAAATCTCTTGGCTTACACCCAAAGAGTCAATGATTCTTATTCATCTTGAAATGCATTGGGCTATTCAGGCCCTCTCGTATTGAAATTACTGGATCGTTCCAGTCCATTCCGAACACTTAGACCAACTCTGAATAAGTATGGCAAACATATTTCTATCAAAATGAAATACTTTGTTCTTTGTCTTCCATTCCATACATCTTTGTCAGATATTTCCTCCCAGAAAGTCAATCTACTCATTGTATTTGCCGGGTGGTGTCTGGCAAACACGGACGCTTTTTTGGCAGCTCCGAGAGCAGCTGAACGCACGCTGTACTTCTTTCACATCCTTCCCACTGGCGTGTTCCATACCAGGCAGGGACGTTTTTTCACAAAGCTTTTGCTCAACAACGTTAATACTTTTATCAGCAGGGCTGCATAAAATACATCGGAGAAGCCTTTGCGCCCACTGTGTAACATCCAACACGCAGCCTCTTTTGCCCTGAGCGTTAGGCTGCTTTGATACATAGTATTTATGCCGGGGGATCCCTGTTGCTGCTCAACTTGGGTTATTTTCACAGGTAGCTTTTTGTGTTTTGATTTATCTCTACTTTAGCGTGTGTTCTTGCCTCGCGTACTGTACCTGATTCAAATCTGTTAAGAAAATATAGTTTAGATAAAAGATTCATAAAAGGTCAGGAGCTTCGCATTACGTCAGGTGCTTTTCAAGTATGCCAAACCTGACGCCTGCTGTCGAGCATCCTTTTGGGACGTGAACAAAATTCTGTCTTCCCTCTCTACCGCACTACTTGCGACATAACTTCGGTGAGGTGGCCTGCTGATGAACCTCCAGCCTAGGAGATCGGCGGTCTGCTCATAATTAGACCAAGCTTTTAATCTTTTAATCGGTATAGCTGGAATGATCTTGCCTGAATTCCCGGTCGCTGCTAGCGTGGCTGGGGGTCACTGGAGAAACGTGAGCTCTGCGTGGATTGGGCATTCGTGAGTCACACAGTAGCGGGGTGGCCTGTGCGGGCGTGGGGCAGCCTGCCGGTTACAGACAAATGTTCAAGGAACCCAGCTGCTGAAATCCTGAAGGAATTGCTGGAAACGTCTGAATTACGAGCCCTTCAAAGACTTGGAAGGCGGCTGTCTTCAGTGAGACATCTATCGTACGAGTGGTATTTTTCCACCTAATTTCAAGGTTCTGCTTAAAGTAGTGAGAGCTTTACAAGGCAAAGCACGCTCCAAACGATGTATTTTTCCCTATCCTAGTGGCTGAAATGGACTTAGATAGGATGGTTGTCCATACCAGCATTTCATGTGTACTGTTACAGTGTAATTTTTACTAATTGTTTTGAAGGGGGTAAGAAGCTACACAGATTTCATACTGAAACTCACTAATTTCTGCAATGTGATTTCCATTTCACCCTTATTCACCTCTGAGGACGGGCAGAGCTGTTGCGTGACCTTTTCTCCAAGACGTAATCCGAAGCAGACGTTCAACATGGAAGGCGGTTTCGGTCAAACCGAAGCCTCGGGACTGAAAGCAGGGTATGACACCGAGAAGTACCGGGTGACTTCCACGACGGGAACCGGCCTTTCTGCTCTGTAACTTCTCAGCAGCAGCTTCCCTCATTCAGTTCTTCGCTCCGGCAAGCCTACGCCCTGCACCCCCCACGCCAGAGGGCAACTAACTTCCCGCCAGACCAACATACCGACTGGCACTGCTGTATGATTTTCCAGCAGGTCCACTTTTTAGATTAAAATGATAGAAGTGATCAAGTACTGCAGCAGTACAAGGGAAGTCTCTAATAATAATAACAACAACAACAACAACGCACATTTCCAGTAAGTATCCGCCTTTCAATTTTTTGGATTGACGACAGGGCGCTGCACTTTTCGTTGGCTGACGTTCTGTGCACCGTCAGTCGGTCGTTTCTAGATGCAGCCTGATGGTTTTAAAGGCTTGGCTTTGAAATGCTTGGCCGAGATCCGTGTAACAGGAAAGAAGGTACTGGAAGACGAAACGTGGTCTGGGACCCACGCCTAATCCGTCAGTATTCTTAGCTAAGACACCATTAGAGGAACGGACCCATGTTAACGTTTAACTCCCCGCAGCCTCCCCGTGCTTCCAAGCACAGCGTGCGCAGGGCAGCCAGCCGGCC
>NW_008825547.1:3627221-3641287 GCF_000699105.1 Pygoscelis adeliae
CGGGAGTCGCGGTTTACGGTTCTGCCGTAAAGCAACTCGCGCAGGAGAGCGTCGCTGCCGTCCTTGGGAGGTGAGCGGACATGAGCGGGAACGGTGGGAGCAAGGCCCTGGAGCTGCTGCGGTCGCTGCCCAGGGTCTGTCTGGCCAACCTAAGGCCCAGCCCAGGCTCCAAAAAGCGGGTGAGTTCCTGCAGCTTGTCGGGTGGGTCGCGGGCCTGCTTTCCCTCCGGCGGCAGGACTCTGCCTCGGCAGCGGGCACGCCCGGCCCCGGTGGCGTTTGCCCCGAGGGCTGTCAGAAAGCCTCTGGGGAGTCTGCGGCAGGCCCAGGAGAGCGGTCTGGCCGGAATAGGCGTGGGAGGGCAGAGGAGTGGGTGGCAGTGTTGTGTGCGTTGGCCCTGTCCTTGCCCTTTGCATGTCTTGTGTGCATGGCTATCCCCACAGAAAACTGGCTGATGAGTGACCCTAGCTAACACCTCAGGGCTGTTGGTGGGGGCGGGCTGATTACATTCCATTTGTGACCAGATGTTGTCGGTGTATTTGTATTAACTGAAGTCACCGTGTAATCTGGTGTGTGTATGGGCAACTGCCAGAAAGGGTGGGCCATCTGTGTCCTCTGTTTGCCCCCAGGTGCTCACACCCACTGCATATTTTGTACTGCTGCTAGAGGTTGTGCTGTGAGCCAGGAACTAAACCAGCTGAAAACTAGTTAGACAAAAAAGAGTTTTCATCTAGTTTAATTCCCTGACCTGTCCAACGCAGAGCTACACAACTGCTTTTGTCAGCACAAGAGGTGCTGTGAGTAAAGAAGCATAGCGTGTGGGCTGGGGACAAGTGAGCTTCCTTTGGTGGCAGGGATACTCTCATCTAGCATAAAACTGCACTTGAACTCTATACTATTTAGTATTAAGACAGGTCAGCCGTGCATCTTAGGTCAGATGATGTTTCAAGTATATTAATGCATTTTTTTCTGATGTATGTCCGTTGTGACTTTTCTACTAATATTTCAGTGCACATTAAGTGCTCCGTAACTTTGGAAAACTTACAGACACAATAAAGAGCATAAAACATTGAATTTTATGATTTTGTGGTGTTAGGCTAATAATCAAGTACCATGATGTAATGAGCAGCTTTCAGACCTGAGTTTTACTCAACATTCTGTGCTGCAGTCTAACTGTATAGAGTGACTTGTAGGATTAGGGGTGCTTGAAGTCTGGCTATCTGAGTGTTGAATACAAAAACCGAGAAATTGAAGAGGCTTACTGTAGACCCTTTAATAATGAATTATTTACATTATTATTGATCCAACAATGGCCGTGCTGTGACTTAACTAAAGTTAGCTGATAAGCAGTACAAATACTGTTTAGAATGTGTTGCTTTACATGTTTCCCAGTCTGACTGATTCACATTGAGGAACACAATGGAAGATAGCAGATGTGTGAATTGTGTTGTGCAGATATGAGACTAGTTAGCAACATGACATTGCTCCTTCCACAGGCGTTCACATGCCAGTGAGTGTTAGCTTAAATGGGAAAAACTTTGTGAGGTCAAATGGATCCATCAAAGCGATGCACAGATGTGATCGTGCCTCTTGGAGCTGAACAGTGAACTCTACCCCGTGCAGCACGGCAGTGAGATTCTGAAGCCTGTGGCTCTGTCTTATCCCTGACAAAGTGTGAAAAAATCAAAGTGAGCCTTAGTGCTGCAAATTCTTCAGTATATGAATTAAATGAAGTCGCCTGACACAGAAAACTTTATTAGGTCAGAGTGAGCTGGCAGCGCTTCATTTAATAGCAGTCACTCCCAGCTGCTCATTTCCACCCTTGCTTACTGCCTGCTTTGTAATCCTATAGATATTTTCATACCCGTGAATTGTACTGAATGGTGCAACTGACCTGGATTTTAAATTTAAAAAGAAAAAAAAAAAGGGTTTTACCTTTACTTATCTCTTTAATGCCGTTCACCATTTAGCTGTGCAAGTGCTTCTGCTGGCACAAATAGGAAGTGAGTACAAGGAGATTGCTGAACTGCTACTTATGGCTGCAATGCTAATTTAAAGTGCTCAGGAAACTAATAGCTTAGTATCACAGTCTTAATTTAAAAAATAATAAAGGTTTAAAATACAATCTTCTCTTTTGATTTGTAGTCAGTAGAAATTGCAACAGTTGCAGGCCCTTTAGAAAGTCTGAGTCCGTGAAAAGAATTATATGTGTGCATAGCATATATAGCCTGTCCCCCTGCCCCTTGAAGTAGAACTGATTTTTTTTTTTCTTTTTTTATAATTTCTTTTGTCATTGTCAGTGTTTGGGAACTTCTGAGCACTGAGCAACTTTCTCATGAAATAGGAGGAAATATCAGTAGCTAATTCAGAAAAATTCTCTAACTTGGAAAGTGCAGGGTGTAAGAGGTAGGATTAAATACCAGTATTCCTTTTATTGCAATGTGTGTTCATGTAAACTTTCAGACTATTTGTGGTGCCTGCCTAGAGCTGTGCTCTGCAAAAATCACATTAACTGCTTTTCTGACTATTTTTCCCTGTAGAAAAGAGCTATCACTTAATTTTTCCTCGAGGATCAGCATTTTGCTCAGTTGTTTGTGTCTCTGAAATCTTATATTTTACAGATACTTATATCCAAAGAAGTTGACTAAATGTATCATTGATTGTTTTCAAGGAGAGAAGACGTGGCCGTGGAAGATATGGGGGTAGGAAGTGTGGTCGAGGTCACAAAGGAGAAAGACAAAGAGGAAATCGCCCCCGATTAGGCTTTGAGGGTGGTCAAACTCCATTTTACTTGGCCATACCAAAATACGGGTTTAATGAGGGACATAGGTAAGTTTCTTCACATTTACTCAGAAATTAATCAGTCTGCTTTTCTTGACCTTTCTCCTGAACCCTAACCAAAACAGGCCTAACTAAAAATGAGACATTCCTCTCAGATTGTTAGCTTACTTACCAGCAGAATCTCCCATTTCTTGTGAGATTTTTTTAATGAATTCATTTATTTTCTGTTGTTTTACAGCTCTGCTTATTTGCCCTTCCCTTTGCATAATCCCCCGTATGTAGCAGGTTACCCTTCCTCCTACAGCTGAATGCGTTTCTCCTCACAGACCGCTCCTCTGTACGTGCTTGTTTCCCCCTTTGCCTGTCTGCACAGCAGATAACCTATTGAACTGACTGGGAACAGTGCCATTGACCCGAGTGAGGATGTTAGGCATGGAAGTGTAATCCAAAGCTTCGCTTTGTTATTTCTCTTTACTTTATTCACCTGAAGCTCTGATCTGCTGCTAGCCAAACAATTCTGCTTCTCTTTGTGACTTGACTTTTTTAGCCCCGCAACACTGCAGTCTTTGTCTGTCTGCACGCCCTCTGTTCCACCTAGGATCTTAACAAGCTCTTTAATATCAAATCTATTGGATGAAGCCATTAAGTCATCTTTCACAATTGTTCTCCTCAGACATTCTGCCTTGTTTGACACTTCTGTCCCCTTTTCACATGGTGCTTGTTTGTGCCATGTCCTTCTTTCAGCTTTTTAATGTTTAAAATGATTCTTTTAACCAGTCGTTGTTCTTAGCTGGAGATCTGTATGCCAGTGTTTTATTCATTTCCTTCACTATATTGACAGTTACACTTTTTTGTTTGTTTGTTTTTTTGTTTTTGTTTAAAGCTGTTTTTGTTTCCTAATATGGCATGTATGTTACCTTGGTCACTAACCATTTTGCTGCTTTTAGGTATGGTCACGAAAGCATTGTATGGGTACAGAAGTTGTTATAGGCAGGAGTAACAAAAACGTGCCACGCCTAGCAGGCAGTTCAAGAATGAAAGGACTTATGTGAATTTATTTGTGAACTGTTAAACTTACTGTTTGATTTTATGTTTCATTTGCTGTTATAACTTCATCAAATAGCTGTGCGTTTTTATATTTCCATTCTTTATGCATGCAGTATAACCTACAGACCTGTCCTGATTATCAAAGGTTTTCTCTGTCTGTCGTCTTAGTTTTGAAATGTGATTCAAACTATACTTCCGAGTACTGTAATTTCCTCCTGTTTCCTTAAGTTATTATGAGTAAGTGAGAAGCACTTTTGATAGCTGAAGACAGTGTAGATCCGCAATCCCACAAAGGAAGTGCTGCAGAATGCAGGCACTGAGCTTATGTTAACAGTGGTCACAAGTTCATGAATAACCAACAGCAAAAATCCAAGTCTCTGCAGTGACAAGAAATTAATAGGGTCTTGCTGTTTTTAACCGCATCTGACAGCATGTGGAAACAAAAAAAAGTACTCTGTAATGTCTTTTCAATGTTGTTGGCAAAATTTCAATGCCAGGCTATTGTAAATGTTTTTCCGGTGAACATTGTAAATGCACTTGAGAGAGGCTATTGTGGCAGGATGGGAGCATGCTGAACAATGTCTGCCTGTTTATCTTCACCTCACTCTTCTTTCTGTCTGCAGTGGTGTTCCTCTACTTTTTGAACTTTTGCTCTGTTAGGAACTGTCTGACAGTGCAGATTCTGTTGCTTGTCTTGTCTTACTTAGCTTGCCAGTAACAAAGATAAGCTGCTCAGTTTTTCTGCTACTGCCGACAGGTTTCCAATAGCAGTGGTTAAACTGATTGTATGAGAAAGTTTTGAGCGTCAGCATAAATGCTATGCAGTAGGTGTAGACACTGGGATCGGGAAAACTATTCTAAGCATTGGTTTGTATAGTAAAGTTAGAACTTCATAAAATGCAAAAGTGGATTCTGCTGAAGCTGATGGCTATTGACAAAATATTACAGTTTCCTTTGGGGTATGGGTTAATGCATATTTTCTCAATATTTCTCTCACTTGGTGATATTTTGAGGAAGATTCCATTCAGTACTTGTGAGATGTCCGGTACAGTGGTAATGGACTAAAAAATCTTGTTGAATATAGGCAAGCTGTGCAGGAGCGCGTACAGGGTTTGGCTGATAGTCTTTGACTAAATTTGTATAGGAGGGGAGGATATATTTGCTTTTGACTGTCGTTTTTTTTTTTTTTGTCAGATGGTCTAAATGTATCAGTGAAGCTACCAAGCTGGATTCACTTTGAAGATGGTCGTTATTTAGAATCTTGTTGGCTTACCAAGAAATGCTGACACTTAAATTTCTTCATCTTTTTTTGCTTCCTTAAACCAGTCAGCAGGTAGAGAGGTGTTCTGGAGTAAACTGAGCTCGGCAACAGCAAAATGATTAATATCATATTGGAGGTGGGGGGGTGTGAGCAAACCCGAAGGCATAAATAATGGGAGTCTTGGGCTGTAAGTAGGGCTTGCATTTGCATTAAATTAAACTTAAAATTTTGGCTTATGGATGGCTGTGTTTTAAATGTTTACTTGGTAGTTTTAGGAGTAGGTAGAAAATGGAATACAGTGTGGTGTATCTCAGTTGACCAGTTCCTATTAAAGCTTCAATTTTGTAAATTTCTAATTGTTTTGTTTGGGTTTTTCTGTTTTCCTCTCCCCAGCCTCAGACGTCAGTATCAACCGCTCAGTCTTCAGAGGCTGCAGTACCTGATTGATTTGGGTAGAGTTGACCCCACGCAACCAATTGACTTAACACAGCTCACTAACGCCAGAGGTGTAACAGTGCAACCTCTCAAAAGGGATTATGGTGTCCAGCTGGTGGAGGAGGTATGCATACAAGACACTTATTACTTCAGGCAGTGCAAAGCCTTGGGTTTTCGGTTTTTCCATGCCAGGCTGTCAGATTGTCCTTCCCATGTTTTGGAAGCATCTTCGCTTTTCTAAATCGGTTTGCTGTGAAATTTTTGTGATAATAAATCCACTAGAGGGCACTGTGTGTTAGCAAAAAAAAAAAAACCCAGGATGATGTTTTAAGACCTGAGAGCCTACAAAAATAATAGTTAAGGAGCACATAACAAGAGGTTGAACTTGTATTTTAGAACAGAAGACTAGAATGTACTGAAAGAAATGTATGAATATTTTGGACAGGCAAACTTTTTTCGTTCAATCCAGGTGACTTGAGTGAGGGCAATTTGGTTACCTGTCTTGGTGCAGGGAACAGACAAATCACAATATTTTATGGGATTTAATGTTTCTTAACTACTTTGCAGAGAAGAAGTAATGTATGTCCTACAATACTAATTTTAATGTTACTCTAATATGTGTTGAAATTTACAGGGTGCTGATATCTTTTCAGCAAAAGTAAATATTGAAGTGCAGAGGGCATCTGAATTAGCAATTGCTACCATAGAAAAAAATGGAGGTGTTGTAACAACATCGTTCTATGATCCAAGGAGTTTGGGTAAGAATTTCTTTCCATTTCAGACTTCCCCCACCCCCCTGCCCCCAAATGTGCAAAGATTAAATGAACCAAATCAAAGCTTCAAACTTAGTTCTTACTGGAAGATCATCAACAACTTCTATTCTAAAAGCTTCAACAACACATCGTTATACAAATGTTGAACTGTAATGATCCTCAGGTTTGCTTTTTTCAACCGTTCATCTGTTTAGCCCTACCAGTGTTAGTAGTCACTTACCAATCAGCCAGTTAAAGAAATCGAAGTAGCTTTGTAAATAGAGGAACTGATAAAAGATTGTTCCTTTGAATTTTTGTCTTCTAACTTTCTCACGTGTTTAATAAACTAAGAAAATTCAGGAAAAAAATTAGATTTAAAAAACACTGTGGATGTTTGTATTTTTAATTTAAAATACTTTCCCAGTTAAAGTGAGGAAATAACTAAGTTACAGAAGCTCAGAATCGTTCCAGTCAAAATGGCTATTGTTTTCAGAACACTTTCACTGAAGAATGAGGCTTTGCTTTGCTTGAGGCTGCATCCTGCCTAATATTCATTCATACGTTTTTTATTGACAATAATGGAGCTTTCATGTGTGAATGAGGCTGAGAACAAGAGGAATAGACATTTTTAGTGTGCAAAATGCGTTACCCTGGAGTGATAAAAGTTCTTTTTTGATTATTTTCTGGATTGGAAAAATATTGAGGTTAAAAGGATCTGGAATGTAATTTGCCAAATTCAGTAAAACTTGAGGAGGAGAGGATAGTCTCACAAATTACTAAATAGGTGCACACGCCATTGATTCTTTATTTAAAATACTTATAGAAACACTAAATTTGACATTTGTTGGTACGCTGTGTAAATAGCCATGCAAATGCATTGCTTCTAAACTGGAAGTCAATCCTTTAAATAAATGGCATCTTCTAGCTTAGTTATTGTGTCTTTCCAAAGTAGACATTCTAAATGTATCAGAAGTAATGATTCATCCAGATTGTCACTATAAATAATCAGTTAAAACATAGTTGTTTGGTTAAGTGAAACTTGTTAAACACTATCTTATTCTGAACAAGAATATTCTTAAGATCTGTTTTTTTTGCTTGATACTTTTTAATAAGAGTTTAATAATTTATTTAGCACAAAATACTAAATAACAAGGTGTCATTTAATGTCTTTAAATAGGTATTATAAAGCACAGTATCTAATTTTCTCTCATGTTTGCCCACAGAAATTTTATGTAAGCCAGTAGTATTTTTTCTGCGTGGCCAGCCTATTCCAAAGCGAATGCTTCCACCGGAAGATCTAGTCCGTTACTACACAGATGCCAGGAATCGTGGGTACCTGGCAGATCCATCTAAGGTTGCAGAAGCCAGGCTTGAACTTGCCAAGAAATATGGTTATGTCTTACCAGACATAACTAAGGATGAACTCTTCAAAATGTTAAGCGCACGCAAGGATCCTAGACAGATTTTTTTTGGTCTTGCTCCAGGATGGATCGTAAACATGGCAGACAAGAAAATTCTAAAACCAACTGATGAGAGGCTGTTAAAATACTATAGCTCGTGAATTCAGGACTGGAGACAACTGCAGGTGTACAGGAAACATCTGGGTATGAAATAATGAATACGAAGTGGTGTTTGTTGGTTTTTTTTTTTTTAAGACTTCTGTTATACTAGACAAAACATTAAATTTTTGTTTATGTAATCTTCTGGTGTAGCTCAACTTCTTTATTGTCATAATACAGTGTATGGAAAAGTCGTAGCATTTGGAAGCAGTGTAGAGTCTGACATAAAGGGTGTGTTCAGACACTTTCTCTTGCAATGATTTGCCAGTTATGTTTTCAGACAAAATGTTTCAATGTTGCATTTATTTCAGAGGATGATTCCAAAGAGTAACTTGACTTAATAATTAGCTTGTATTTTTTTCCCCCCGTCAATTTAAAATCAGAAACATGGCTATACAAAACTAATAATAGTTTTACAATCATATTACATAATATTATATTTTACATTTTAGAAAATGGTGTCTTGAATACCTCTAAGCGGTAGACCATCTATTTTTGGATGGGGAAAATGAAAAACAACCAGAAATAACAAAGTACAGAAGAATTCACTAACCTCTTCAATTCCATAGCAATGTTTTGGGTTTTGTCACTGCTATCAGTAATTCTAGAGCTTGAGAGGTCTCGATTTTTGTCTTATTCCTTCAGATGGAATTGAGGAAGGCAGGGTGTGCAGTTTAAAAGAACTTTCTATCTAAATTTAAAAGAAAAAAAAAAGCTATTTTAAATCAATGGGGTTTATTATTCAAACAGAATTTAAGACTTGTCCAGACACAAATGTAGTGGCATTAATAAAAATGCATAGCAGAATCCAGAGTCAATGACTATTAGACAGTGACAGTAGATCGTGAAGGATGGGGATGTGATGGACAAAGTAGACAATTAGGATTGAGTTTTCAGCTTGATCGCAGATTGCGTATGTGACAGTGGACAAATGAACTGAGATGTTGTGAAAAGTTAGGAACAAATTATTTTTATGGGAAACAGTATTTTAATCAAACCAACTTGCTACAATCTTGAAAAATATTTTCCAAGAAACGTTTGTGTCATCAATCTCTCCAGAATACCATACTATTACTATGCAGAAGTATTCTAGGTTCCATACGGAAGCTTAGGATTGGGCATTTGGGTATGATGAACCAGGCAGTAAATTGAAAGATGAGAGAGGAGACCAAGTTAATCTGTTGGAACTTGATCTGACTCCTCAGAAGTTAATGAGATGCTTCAGAATTACATGAACTTTAATGGAAGCTGAATTTGGCTTTAAAATAGGGATAACTTCGTTATTAGGAAACAGTCTGAAGAATAAGTCTTGCTTTCCAATTTTCATGTGCCTTTGGAAATGCTACTTACAGTTTCCTGTAGCTGCCAAACCATCCCATCTCGTAGGGGAAGCCCTGTGAGTGCCAGAATCGCCTGTTTCTCCTGTATAACACCTGTATTTCACTTGCCTGCCTCAAGGGGGGGAGGAAAAAAACAATTAAAAAAAAAAATTAAAATATCTTCCTTTTCTTTCAGAGAGTAACAAGAAGCGGATGAATTTTTTTGCTGGTGTTTGTCAACCAGCCCAGATTCTTGCTTCACTCAACAAACTGCCTTGTCAATTAATATGAGCATCTGTAATCGCAAGACAAAATAAAACAAGTCTTTTATTCTCATGCTGATTAAATAATCTGAAATCCAGAGATTAACAGTGGAAAGTCACTAATTTTTGACAACTTGCTCTTCAGCTTCTGTTGTCCGTTGTTCATTTGTGTTGGATGCTGTCAGTAATGGTCGTTCTCCTGATTCGTGGTTTAAGTATAGGTGAAACATAGCAAAACAACACCAATATAAAATTGGATTGTGAATAGCAGGAATTTGTTCTTAGTGGCGTTAACATTCATATTTTATAAGGTGCACAACACTTTTTTGGCACATTAAGAATAATACCGTGTGCCAAAAAAAGTATAGCTAGTGTTAACTTGAATGTGAAGTAAATAACTTTCTCGCTTTAGATGTATCCTGTTCTGCATCCTGATGATTGTTGGTTTGGAAACTTAAATGACAAGCAATACTTTTTTTTTTTTTTTTTCTTTTTGTTATTACAATACTACTGCCTCCATTTGGGAAGGAGTTGGAGGCAGGGAAGAGTATTTATTGCCTTCCCTTATTTGTGCCATAATGTTTCTGTTTTTATGAATCAATTCACAATTGTATTTTGTGGAGGTGGTGGTACTCAACAGGAAAGCTACTTAACTGGAAGCGAAGAAGGAAGTTAGTCATATTAGTGAAGACCAGAAGACAAAAGTGTTTATGTATCATTGTGTATTTTGGGGAGGAGAAGAGGGGGGGGAAGGCAACTTTGTTTCCACTCCTGCTTTTTGTATTAAAATGAACAAATTGCTCTCAGCAATTTTTTTCCTAAATCAATTTCTTTGATATACATGCGCGTGCACGCGCTGGTTTCTGTAGGCTTCTAAATGGTTTTCAGGTGAAAGGGTAACTTGGATAAAATGATAACAGTGAAAGAAAGAATGAAAACAGGAAACAGATGTCTGGTGACGTCGAGGGATTGGATAGCACTTATTCAGTGAACGACGTCTTAGTCACAAGGCAGCTGTATCCTGGCTCTGATACTATAACGCTACAAATACCTTGGAGCCAAAACAGCCACGTTCCACAAAATCCGGTCATTCTACTTTATAAAGGTGATCTTTTATCATCTTATAATTGGAGAGGGCAAAAAGGGCTGTATGTTGCTTTATTTAAAATATGCAATGCTTGTCTTTTTTTCTCTCTTCTGTTTACAGTAGCTAGTATTTTGTAATGGTTGTTCTGATTTTTATTTACTAGTGAAAAAAGTGACAAGGCTATAGAGGATTTCCTGTTCATTTTATCTCGTCAGGAACACAAGTCTCCTGGCAACCAAATACAGAATTATCAAAAGCACAAGTAAGTTATCGACAAGGTTTCTAATAAATCCGTAACAAACAGCCTCCCAACGGACTGTTGTTTACATGAGGGTCAGGCTCACCGATGCAGGACTGTAAGCCAGCACTGGCATCTGAGGCCATTCCCTTTACTTGGGAATATGTACCGTGCTTTCATGTTCATAAGATAAATGATTGCCTTGGATATCCTGTTTTGATAGGGGTTTTTCATATGCAACAATGTAGTACACAGCAAGAAGCACCCGATCCGCTGTAACCGGAAAAGCACTATCATCAAGTGGCTGAGGAAAAGAAACGTTATTTGTGCCATAAAATACTGAAAGCCATGTCAATTTTTATCAACAACATCATATTTTGAATGGTTGCTTGATAAAACTGGTTACATATGTGAGACTGAAATCAAAATAAAGGCCTCTGAACGAGTACATGCTTTGTTATATCATACCTTGCTAATTAGAAATCACCTATTTCTTATGAGATAGACTCTGCTAGCAGCAGCCGGTCAATACTATACTTACAGGTGGCTGGACTGCAGCCTCGAAATGAAGCAAGTTACAATAAATGCATTTTCCCTTTTACTTGTATGTCCAACAAAGACACACTGGCTTTTCATTCATTATACTTCATAGTATAGTATTCATGTTTAACACCCGAAAGTTGACTGTACCATTCACTGATTTCCAAAAAGGAATAAATGAATAAATCAGTGGCCCTGATCTGAATCTTCGTTGGCAGTGTGCCAACATTGTTTTGACATACGAGCATAATTGATGTTAGTGCTCCAGGAAGTCATATAAAAGTGATCAATTATGAAGATAGCTTCCCATTGCTATTTTATTATTTTCTATTTTATTGCTAAAATTTAAAATGCTAAGGCAAAGCTAATTTTGCACTGTTGAACACTCACAAGTTCTGTAGAAATTTGTCTTTAATTTGAAGTTGTTGCACGAGGTTTGTATTTTAAATATTTAAGTGTTAGATTTACGTATATCTAAAATAAGAAAGATGCTGCGTCTGTTCAAAATGGCCAGTTTAATATTCCATACGCAGACTTATTTCTTAAAATTTCTTGATTGGTGATCAGATGGGAATAGTTTTACGTAACTCGCAGCCTGTACTTTAGTTTATTGTGTTATGGTTTAGTCTATGAAAAGATGTAGTTAGAAGTCCTGGTGTGACAGAATTCTTACCCATTAGAGGAAAATTACGAACTTTTTAAGCTCCTTCATGTCATAGCCCAGGTGGCCCATCTTGGTCTTTTTGTAGCAGAAAGATATGGCATTGTCTAAAGAATTACTGGTTTCTCAGTAGAAGCAAAATGTCCTCAGATCTATTCTGTCTCCTTTGGTTAATATTCCCTCTGTTGCATCTGCATCTTCCCGAGGTCTCTTCTCACTTCTCCCGTTGTAGTGGTGGGAACTACAGGGCTCAATCATTCTCACAGTGTCATCCTGTCTGGCCCACTCTGGGTTTGAAAATCTGGTTGTTTTATGTGCCTCTGGAGCAGGAAAAGTGTTGATCATTCCTGCATCTGTTTATACGAGGGGGTTTTTCGTGGCTTGAGTTTCCTGGACTGGTGTTGCTTTTGTTGTTAAAAATGTCAACGGCAATGTTGTTTACTTGTTAACCTCGTAGATTCCAAGACACACGCCGACCGAGTTGGAGGGGCCTTTGAGCAATGGATTCAGAGTTTATTCAGAGTTAAGGAACACTCCTAGAAGGGTGTCTGCGCACTTAACTCAGAATTACACACATCAGGTACAAGTCTTAATGGGTAGGCAATTTTGCCTTCAATACATCAATGCCCAAATCAGTCTCTCCTTGCACTTTTGGAAACCCAGCCTCTGTAAAGTTCATTCTAGTTTCATGATAGGATTGCCCTGTCTGCTCTCTAATCTATAAATAAGGGCAAGTTAGCCTGAAAGCCTGCCCTTGCTTGATGTTTATGTTTTTATTGTTATTCCTTGGGCAGGTAATGGCAGCTAGAGGTTTGTGTACATAGAGCAGTCTATGAAATATAAGTTGATATGTAAATTTACAATAAACTGGTTCTCTATGGATTTTTTGTGATGCTAGCGTAGTTTGCCTTGCTCCCAGTGTGGAGTACCTTAAATGAAGAAAATAAATTCACTCTTAATATCTGACAAGGGAGATGCTTTCTTTACTCTGTTGAACGTAGCTGTGGTTCAGAGCTTCAAAAGTTGGAATCCAAGTTCCCTATAAATTTAGTATAGTGAGATATTGTCTTAATTTCAAAATTAATGCAAGCCTAAATTTACACTGCTCACCTGTAGACAATTGTTTAAGCTCATTTCACCGTCAGCAGAAATCTGATACAGTCAGCGGAGCCTGGAGAATCACTGCGTTTAGCCTGAAGCAGACATCTGAGCAACTAAATTGCGCTCTAGGCTCCACTGACTGTGACAGTAGTTTTAACATATAGTGCACCTGTGTACACCTAAAACATAAGTATCTGGAACTGAATCCCACTCTGTGTTTTCAGTGACCCAAGATGCTTGAAGTCAATGGGGGGAAGATCTTGTGGCTCACAAGCCGCCAGCATGGATTGCCTAGCTCAGCACTGGGAACTTACGAAGTTTGATGTACTAGGTTGTGTTTGTCTTTGAAAATGAGCATGCTAATTTAATAAAAAACAAGTCAGGGGACATCTTGGTGCCACAGGAGTTGAAATGCTGGCAATTAGATGGTCCGTGTTATTTTACAGCTATTGGAGAGCACCACTTGTCCAGGATACAGGAATTGGTGACATCCTCACCTAGAAGCCTCTGACTCTTTCAAGGTGGCTGACTCCCAGTTCACAGCTCTGCACTGGTATTGCCATTCAAAATTTGTCTACCTGCCTTCTCTGGCCCTTGTATAATACATTGCTGATGTTAGTGCCAGCTCTAATGTATGCATTTCCAAGCAAAGCATGGAAATTAAAGTCTCCTGAACTTGCACATGAGAAAAAATGGGAGAGGAGGATAATGTCCCTCTGAGGTGCCTCCTTCAGCCAGTGGTGCTTGTAATGGTCAGGGAAGGTGACAGAGAGACTTAAACACAGATGTTGTCTCACTGCTCTCTGAGAACATGCAGTCCAGTGTGACTCTTAGGGTCCACCCTACAACTGCTGTGATGAATTCTGGTGTGTGTATAAAAGACAGATTTGGGACTGATATTTCTACAGATTTTGACTTCCCATTTCTCCTGTTTTCAGTGATTTCTGGGTCCCTGAAACCTCATAGATATGTTTGGGTTTTTTAGTGTATAGGCAATCATTTATCCCTTCTTTTTTGTTTGGGTT
>NW_008825547.1:3641422-3666210 GCF_000699105.1 Pygoscelis adeliae
TGGCTTGACATTGCTGCCGCCCTGACTTCTAGGACTTGTGAAATGTCTGAGCTAATTGTGACTTTGTTGTTGGAAGGCTCCAGCCCTTCCAGGTTCATCGCTGAAGACAGGTGTTAACTGTGGAATGATCATGAAATTAATTACCATAGCGAGGATGTGAATGCGTTGCAAAATTCTACCTGGGTCAGTTTTTCTGCACTCATTTGTATGTATCTGAGGGAATTGAAGCACCGGGGTGCTATGATTTTTGTCTTTATTTATTGTGGAAAAGCTTATCTGCCCATTAAGAGAACCTAAGAAGAAAATGGAGGGTAAAAAGCTGTCAAGTCATTTTTGCTGCATCTCGTGAAAAGTGCATGTTTTCCCAGTTCAAACTGTTGCTCTCAGCTGAGCTGAATGACTTTGCTTGCAGCATATTAGGAAACTGCAATGGCAGCAGGCCACTATGGGCAATGACATGCAGCTAGGGTACTGTAGTTGGCCCTAGTGAAATAGGGCCAACTAATAATAGTCTGTGCAGACTTGGGAACATGAGAATCAAGGTATGAAAGCCTCCGTCTGAAGAGATTCCAAAATGAGAAACATACGAGTATTCTGCAAACACCAGAATTTGTGTGTTTTATTACTCTTTGTTTTTGCTGACTATGCTGTTATGAACTGTAAGTATTCAAGAAATCATTTAAAGAATACATTTTAGGTTTTCTTTGTTGTCCTTTAGAGTTTTCAGCCCTGCAGGGATCTTGTTTCCAAGCATTGTTCCTGTATCCAGCAAGGCTAGAAGCAAATTTAAGAAGTGGGAGCCAGCATTTTCATGTGATGGCATTATTCCAGGAACTGGTGCTTTAGGATAAACAGTAAATATTGTGAGGCTTGCAAAACAGTTACTGATTCATTGCTTATACCCTGCTGATTTATTCATTGTTTGAGAGCATAACTCCTCTGCTGTCTCTGCAGTTGACTTCCAGTCACGTCTCCTGGGCATGAAAGAAACGTGCTGTTGTTTCCAGCATCCAAGCCTGTGGGTAACAAATATTTACATATTTATTTACATTATAGGTACATAAGCATCCCACACAAACAACATCCTCCTCTGCTCCTTTCCCCAAATTACAAGACTGCTGTGATCATTTGTAGTGCTGAGAGTTGCATCTGCTCCCTGGGATAGGGAGAAGGTCCAGTGTCCTTCTGGTACAGGCAAGGCTGACACCTAGTGACCAGACGCATTTATTCCTATGGGAATTCACTGAACTCTGGTTCAATGACTATTCACTCTTTTCTAAGTCTGGAAGGTTTAAACTTCAAAGCGAATGGTTCGTTCATTTCATCATCACTTTTGGCCTTTGTTTTCAGTGTTTCTAGTGTACTCTTCTAAAGATGAAGTTAAGGTAGCTTGAAAGCTTGTTCAAGCTTAATATTGGAGCCGTGAAGGTTTTGCAAGTAGCCTCCTGGGAGCTGTGCATTGCAGCTGCTCTGAGCAAACTGTGACACAGATGGCTGAGAGCAATCAGCAGTGAGTTCAGAATATGGTCCTTTTGTGGTTTTTCCTTAATAAAATCATGGCTGACCTTGCTGTTTGGTTTGTCTTTGTTCACCCTGTTTTAAAGAATCCAAAATCAAACATAGTGGGATATTCTCTGAGTTGCACAGTTTTCTGTCTACTGATGTCTGCTGACCAGGGGTAGCATCTTGCAATGATGCTGCCACCTGGAAAGCGCTACCTGTTCCATCATCATTGCAGATCCTGCTGGAAATACTTTTGGGTTCTGTGCCTTAGCAAGCTGCGTATTAAAGAGGAAGAGTAAAACCTAGCTAAAAGATCTAGCTAAACCTAGCTAAAAGCATTCCAGAATGCTTCTGGTTTTTCTCTGGCTATCTAGATTAACATTTCAAGAGTATAACATACTGCTGAGAATTGTGTGGGACCTTTACTAATAGGAGTAGCCATATAAATCTGGGGAAACAGCTCCTCAATGTGAACCAAAGCAGTCTTCTCCTTGGAAGAGCAATCATTGACTCCAAAAGCAGACTGCAGAGGTTCTCAATGGTTCCCCACGTTAATGGGTTTCACATGAAACCCTGTACTGAAGCCCTGAAGAAGCCTTCTTGGAGCAGTCCTTGGGACTGGAGGAACTTTCTGTCCTTTAAATGTCTTTTGTCATTTAGATGTTTCTTGAAATATTGGAAATAAACCTTTTGGTTGATTCAGCATGACTCTTTGCTACTAGCACCGTGTTTGGCTACACAAAGAGTCAGAGCTCAATGTTTTTCTGTGGCTGAAAGGAAACTTTGATTCTTCCTGAATGAAATAACTAGGAACTTGCACAAGCCCTGTGTTGTTGAACGGAAAAGGCAGGCTTTTTTTCCTTCAGATAATCTTTTATATCTGACTCAGAACTTTACGTATGGTTCAGGTTCTCTATCTGTGGCATGTTTCTAATTAGCCCATGAAAAAATAAAGGTTCTGTATTTTAAAATCCACTGATTTTTCATCTGCTAACCGCCTCTGATAGGATGTGCCTCTGGAGAGAGGGCTAACAAATTCCTGAGGCAAAAATCTCCATCAAAGGCAGTAGATTCCAGTCTCTGAGCAATATGAGCCTCCATATAGCCATCGTCTTTCCGTAAGGCTAGGATTCAGGTGCTCTGACATTGCGTACACGAAACTCATTTTTTTATGCAGAGTAGTCCACATCATCGTGGCCTGTTTTTTTTTTCCATCATCACAGCTTTCACGGCTTTTGTTCCAGGGCTGCACGGGCACCACCAAGCCTGACCATCCCTGCCTGACCCACCGGCCAGCGTCCTGTTGCCATCCTCAGGGAGGTACCCGATGCCTGGGGCTGCCCTGCTCTTGGCTGGGGCGGTGGGACAGGCTGCCAGCCCCTGCCCTGCTGCCCCCTCACGGTGCCGTGACACTAGGAATGAGAATAGCAAAACTGCCCAAACGCACATATACAACACAGTTCTTTTCCCTCTCTGAAAAACTGACGGTGCAATTTGGTGTCTCAGAACTGTTGCCCAGTAACGTTTGCCTGAAGGGAAAACTGTGTTTTCTCACTTGTGTTTGCAGCCGTCCTTGGTGTCTCTCCAAAAGGAGCTCACAAACAAGGTTAAAGGATAGTTCATTTGCATCGTCGATTTGAATAATTATTTTAAAAATTCACAAAAACTGACTTCTAAATTTAATTTCATTTACACTGAAAAGCTAATGATCAGTTATGAGCAAGGGTCACAGGACAGGTAAATGTGAGTTTGACCAGGTATAAGTAATAAAGAGACTTCAAATTCTTCATTTTGAAAGCTAAATGTTGAGGACCCTGAAGGCCTTGAATGTGATCTTTGAGTTTATAAGGAATGCAGTATATAATGATTCCCCTTCTTTTTCTTTTTTGGTTTTTTTTTTTTTTGAGGTAATGGGAGTTTTGTTAATCGGTCAGACTAAGCCAATTGTTTTCATTATTTCAGACCACAAGTGTGGGATTCCTGCCTTTGTTCAAAGCAGCGTCATGGCAAAAAATAAAGCTCTCCAGTATCAAAGTAGCTTCTTGTGTCCATGGGGAATAAAGCAGGGCATCTATTACGGCTCCGTCTCCGTGGACAGATAGATGTCACTTCTGGAAAACCTTCTCAGAGCCTCAGGCAACCTGTGTACTCTTTGTCAGTCCTGTGCTGCTCTACTTAACGCTGGTAGCAGTAGTACCCAAGTAGCAGGTGCCCTAGGGTAGAGCTGGGTCCATACGTCTGCTCTAAAATAACGCGTGGTATGAAGCTCCAGCAGTGCGGACATGGGAACACGTGCAGGCATAGCCAGGGGAAATCACTCAGAGCAGCCCCCTGCGCTCAAAACTCCCCCTGAAACCTGCTTCGCGTGGTGACTACAGTCCTCCAGCAATGTCCGAGCCTGGAGATGACAGCACACGGAGAGCCCTGTGACCCAGGCAGGTGCTGCCGCGTCCTCCTCTCCAGCACCGTGACCAGGATGGGGAGCAGCTTGTGTGTCCCCCTGCCCCGGATCACTGGGTTGAACTGCTTTGCGGCTGGGTTGGGAGCCGAAGGGGTGACCTGCCTCCTGGTCTAGCAAGGGGTTTTGGAGGAGTTTTTTCTCCTCTGACAGAGCTCGCCTGCAAGGCCCCTGCTATCCACTGCCACCTGGTAATGCGGGAAGAATTATATTTCCTTTCTGTGACCAATGGCAGACCCAGCCAGGACAGTCACTGGCCCAGCTCTGCCTGCTCGTACGACCAACTACCATCATACTAAAGAAGAGACTGATCTTTCAGACTCACGTGCCTTTGTCGGAACTTTGCATGCGGTATTGTAGGAAGCAAGAAGTAAGTCATGCAGCTCTGTGGCTTTTCTTCTGATTGTATTGTATCCAAAATCCCAAGAGCTTTAGTGGTACTTCTGACTATCCAAGGAGTCGGGCCACTTATACATATACTTCCTTTTTATATTACAAGCTTTTCTGCCAATTCACTTGGATTTTACCTGTATTTTATTCATAATGCAACTGGATTCATCATACGCTTGCAAATACAAAGTACAAAGGTTTTTCCTAATTTCAGTCACAGCCAAAGTTAAAGTTAAATGAAAGTTAAAGCTAAATGTACATGTTTGGTCTTAGTTCTTCTTCTCGTGACTCAGGATGTCTCCCCACTGCACACTCACTTGAATTTTACACAGCTGTGTTCTAAAAATACCAACTGATAAAACCTTAGGTAGAAGATTTTGCACTGTTGAGGTTGTTTGTTGGGTTTTTTTTTTCACAGAAAACCACCAGGAAATGCATGCTTCTACACTGAAACACTGTTTTTGTATCTCTATCCACTAATATTCTTTATCGGAAGTCAACCATTTGTGATCATTTCTGCCTAGAGTGTTATTGACTTCTTTTTGAAACAGGGATTTTTGAAAATTCCTAATTCCATTTTCCTATAAAAGCTTATCAACTAGTCCAAACAAAGACATCTTGGTGAGTATAGGCTCATGCATTAAGCTATACAGTACAGTGTCATTTAAATAATGATAGAACTTTTGTCCTCACTGAAGAATGACGATTTCTTTTTGTATGTTTACACAATTTGTTAAAATGATTAACATGAACAGAAAAAGCTTACCAAAAGAAAGAGGTCAAAGGGAGAACATAAAGGTCTCATATGAATGAAAAAGTTGTTATGACGTGGAAGAAACTTCAAAGGCTATTTAGTTTTCCTGGGATTCAAATGTTTTCTCTCTTCTCTTTGCCCATTTCAACCTCTTCTGTGCCGTCCTTCCTAGGATGCTAAAGTCTCTGACCACATGAAAGACATGTCTGAGGGTCCCAGAGGACACAGGTCATCCTGACTCATGGCACATTTCTGTTCTGATTAACCCCTCTCTACTAATTTGTTTGGATCAATTAGATTACATATCTTCTTTGGTTTTTTCCACATCCAACCTGAAAACGAATCTACACCAATGTCCCTTACTTACCATGAAAATACTGTTGTTTGTTACCCCTTAACTGATAATAAAAATCCAATCAGCAAGCTAGTCCCTGGCTATTAATTTGTTTCGGTAAAAAGCATAGTGCACCTAAACGACTGATTTTGTCAAACAGCAGGCGGCTGAAAATAGGTCATCCCTGTAAATCATCTTTACAGAGTTTTCAAGTAAAACTTTGACCTGGATGCATGATAGTCTATAGTATTTCTGGAAGGCTGGTAGTAGTAGTCCATTGGTCACAAAGTTTGGGAGGCACAGAGCGAGCAAGAGCTGGCGGTGCCGGCATAGCCCCTTCTTCCATAGGTAGCATGGAAGATTTCCTAAAGAAAGAAGTGGTGCGCAACAGCACGCGCTTACCTGCCTGTGTACCCATTTGCCTCCCTCAGCATTTCTTTTGACATGTTTTGAACAGTTTCAGCCCTGCTTGACAGAGGAGTGGAAGTGTCCAAGAGAGAAAGCCCCACGGGTCCCACAAGCCCCATGAAGACAAGCAGCTGGACTGGAAGAGGAGGCTCATGTGTCCCCACCGATAGATGCGCTTAAATGTGAATTCTTCTCATCAGACACCAGCAAACGTAGCTCCAAGGCTTCAGCTAGGGAAGCCAGGCTTCAGCAGGGGTGCTGCTCATAACCCCTGGGTGAGGGCATGTATCTCCTGCCCATGGTGCTGTTTGAAAGATGCTCACAAAGGTACTGATTGGAGAGGGAAGCAATGAAATCAAATCCACAAAATATCCTGTCAAAAGTAAAATAGAAACATTTTTCACCAAAATATTTTTCAGTCGCAGGAGTCTTAATACTGCTTGTAACAGTAGTAAGAACAACCCTTTCAGCTGTGGTCTGATTTATACAAAGTTGACAGCCCTTTAAGGTTAGAAGAATTATAACTTCTGCTTTCACATCAACAGGTCTAAAACTTTCAAAACTATTCCAAGTGCATTTAATACAAATTCAGCTCAGTAAGTTGAATTTTTTCGTGCTGCTTTGTTCCATTTTGTCTCCACTTACCCTCTGCCTTTTTTTCACTTGCCACTCATAAACAAGGGAGACAGATTTTGTTGATCAGTGTCAGAAACAGGTAGATGTAAAGCACAAACAGTACAGAGAATAAAAAATATTGGAAGTTGCTATTAGCCTAGGAGAAGTTTTTAATTAACAAGATAATTTCCTAATATTTTTCTGAGATGAACATTCCGCATGTTTCCTAATTTATGCCATGCGTGACTTGGCGGTGACTTTTATCGGTTACTCAGACAAAAAAAAAAAAATTTTGCATAAACTTATTTTGCAGATGTGGACCATTTTCAAATTGCCTAACAAAATGTCTCATTCTTTTTTTGCTACCAGTTTTCTTTGGGAGAGGAACCAGCTCCTTTTCTGCCCTGGCTGGCGCTGGGAGAATGCACCTGCCTGCGTGACTCAGCGGGACACGAGGAGGTAGCCCAGCTACACATGGGGCCAGCAGAGCCGACGTGTGTTTCGCTGCTTAAGGAGAGGCTGGCTCGTGCTTCCCGGCATCTCCCAAGGGGATTTAGCCACCAAAATACACTTATTGCTAAAACAACAGCACTGACGAGGTGGGGCAGCCGGCTGCCCTGCGAGGGCTGGGGGCAGAGTGGGCTGCCTCCTGCGGCCGCAAAGGCATGGGTGGTAAATGGCCAGGGGTAAGGAGGGGGTTTCCAGCCTTGGGCCGTGTTTTTCAGCCCTGTGGGTTTTGTGCCATCAGTGAATAAGGCGGTTGATATGTGTATTTCTTTCTGACACTGCTCAACAAAATCCATCTCGCCTGTTCAGGAGTGGCAAGGGAAAAAAAAATGCGGAGAGTAAGTAAGTGGAGACAGGTACAAAGCTGGAACAAAGTAGTGTGCAAAAATTCAACTTATGAAACTGAATTTGCATGAAATACGCTTGGAATAGTTTTGCCGGTGGCAGTGGTAACCTGCAGAGCTTTGCGAGTACGGCAGTATCGGTCGCTATCAGCTGGAGGATGCATACGGAGTTATAGAGAGGGAGGTACGCCCGTCACCCCTACCGCCTTACAAAAAATGAGAATTAAGGCTGAAGTGTGGGGAGGGTCGGTTTGGGTTTTTCTTTCCCCAAATTAACGTGGAAAAACTTGGAAGAAGGCCAGCAGCGTAGCGGCCGCTGGGGGGAGATCTTACCCCGGCCACCCCGGCCCGGAGGCGCGTACCGCTCCCGAGCGCCGGGGCGAGCTGGTTAGCTCCATTTCTGGGTCAGGTGTTGAGATTAAAAGCCTCTAATTTGGGAGGAAAAATCTCAAGGGCGTTCGGAAGCAGGAATACTTCAAAATGTGCTTTGCACCAAAACAGAGAGTGCTGTTTAAAATGATGGGAAATGTCCCCAGATGTCTTTTTGTAATTAATTGGTCATGAAAGCTTTTAACGCTTTCAGTCACGCATGGAGAGTAATGAGGCAACAACTTTGGGGGGAAGGAAAGGGGAGTTTTGAAAGATAATGGTTAGTAAATGGGAAAGCCGCTACTCTATTACCTTTACATTTCCTGGTGTTAAAAACTGCAATCTTTGAGGATATCTGTAAGTCAGAAATGGTAAGATGAATATTCTCGTTACACTGAAATAATGAAGTGGTGGTGAACCCTTTAAGATGGTCAGGAAAAGAAGTACTAACAAAACAATAAGCAAAGGCCTCTTGTAAAGATACTTCTTCTTTCTCTTAATAGATTTAAATGGTGATGGAAAGTATTCATTAAGCATAATATGTCTGGGGGTTGGACTAGATGACCTTTAAAGGTCCCTTCCAACCCAAACCATTCTATGATTCTATGTTTGGACCAGTTTTCAAGGGGTTTAGAATTACATTATTCTACATCGCTCCACAAACAGCCCCAATGAGCTGCTTATGAAGTTACTGTTTAGTGGGAGTAAACTTACTCCTCTAGTGCTCTGCTTACAAATTAAAGAACTGAAGGTACGCTGACATTTAGTCTTCCGGGTGGGAAAGCAGCACCAAGCAGTCAAATACTGGAACGAGTAGCCTTGGGAAATCAGATACAATACAAATACACAGCATTTTCCTGTTCATTTCTGTAACCAAAATGTTATGGGAAACCAATTTTGTGACGTGCAAGTCCATGTTCGTAACATGGCAAGAGGCACTGTTAAGTGTCCTACTAAAAGGGAAAAAGGCATCTATTCGCCTTTTCACCCTAAAATCAAGCAATGCACCATTTTGTGGACCCAAGCACAAAGCGGCCAATTCCAGGATCCTCTGTATCACAAAAAAATAGAGCAGTATATTTCTGGATTATAGCTGTGTCACCTCCTGATTGTCAATAGGCAATGTTAAGCTAAGGCATAAAGCAAACGATCTCGCTTTTACCATTAGTGAGTCATCTAATTCTTCTTCACCTCACGTTCAGGAAAGATGTGAATGTATAGTGAAGTAGGATCTTCAGATTTCCTCAAGCTTGGGAAATTTTTTGCATAGTATTGCAACGTAAGTGTATTGGAGAAGGACTGTCTTGTGTTTAGCTCTGCCAAGGACAAGATTTTGTGTTTCGGGTTTTGGCAACCTAGTGGTTCCATAAACTCTGCTGCTTTCCTGAAGTCCACTACTGTCAGATACCTTGTTAGATGGGAAGTACAGTGCTGACTTTGGGAAGTTTTCTGTTTTCTTCCAGAAAGCAGAGCAAGGGCTTCAAAAGTGGTTGTCCTCAACTCCTCTGGTTACAGCCCTGAGGAAATAAGACAAATGTGAAGGAGAAAACAACCTATGTAAGATCAGACAACAATCACCGTTGTTTTCCCCTCATGCCCCAACACAATGTAACATCTCCTGTGACATGTAGGAGACCTCTGACAAAAGAGATTTTCCACCTACAACAAAACCAGATTGAGTTTACTAACTTTAAAAATATTCAAAAGCAAGAGCCATTTTGTTTGTCTTCAGTCTTTCTCCATACATGTACCCAGTGTAGTAGGTGCAGTGATCAAAAGGATCATATACTTTATTCTGCTCCTTTTTGATGGAAATAGTCATCCGCCAAAGTCAATGGATTAATTTTCTCCCATGATGTATCCATGGAGTGATGAGCCCAGCTCCAACCTGAGACCTCATTCCTACACATTCACTGGATGAAAGCTTTTTCCCCTAAGTTTATCTTGAATTTTCAGTGGAAGTTTTGTGATTAAATTTTGCTAGTACAAGCAGGGAGTCGGAGTCAGTATCAACGGGTTTCCTCTCCTGCATGGCACGAAGAACAGACTCCTTAAACTTTCTGTCATGTGCAAAGGCAAAAATCACTGAAAGGTTTGTTGACTGCTTGCACCCGATGAATTGCATTGAGCTTCAGGAGACAAGAAGACATCTTGGAGCATTCTGGAATAAGGTGAACTAAATTGCTCAAGAAGCCCCTTTGACATCTGTGCCTCTTAATTACGAAACTCAAGTGCACAACTAAGGTTGGATGATTTTATTTCTCATGGATGACAGCTCTAATTTACACCATACAGTCATGACCACTATCAGCTAGAAACTCATGTCATTCAGCACACTCAGAAGAACAGATTCTGCCCAGCTTAAATCCAGCCTTGCATGCTAAAGCCAAAGAGCAAGGAGAGTGTCCACCCTGCAGAGCCTTTTCCATACCTACTTATCTTAAGCATCTGTGGAAGAGAAGAAGAGAAAGGTCTCCTGGGATGTAGAAATGTATAAATCCAACATGGTAGAACTGGATAGCCATAGGAAATATAATGTACTCTGCCTTTATGTGACAAGTGATGTATGAGATTTTTGCGGTAGAGTTCGATAAATACAATTTCTTGTTTTGGAAGGTAGAAGAGATTCTTGCAGTTTCTGTCATCATGTCTTTGAAAAGGTCAATCAGAATAAAATGCTGAGCAGACTAATAAAGGACTTCTCAAGCTCCCCTACTACCTGATGTATTTTTTATAGTTTTGAGGTAAAACTATGGATCAGCACATGAGACATGGCCCAGGTTCGAAAAGGAGTTCCCAGATACCAGCGAACCTGGTCCATGAACTAAGCTGAGATCTTACTGTTCAATTGCTCTGTTCAAGTGCGGACAAGAAAATAAAATCCTGTTTTTTTTCAGAGCTGTCCTCGGCATTTCCACAGGTTTTGTGATACTGCACAATGGATGGAGACTCAGAACAAAAGCACAAGGGCAGGTTCAGCTACTTCTGAATTTAAACCTTCCTCTATGCAGATTCTCTTGTAATGTAAAGCAAATCCCTCCTGAGGCAATCTTCTACTTATTTATTTCAGGATCACATGAACTGGCAGAGAACGTCCTAAGCTTTGTTCCTAGCTCCCAGTTTGACAAGCCGTCCGGAGTCAGAATAACCCTGGCCTCATACTTCTTCCTCGAGTCTCCTGCTGAGTGTAAAATATGGCTGTCTTGCAGTTTGAATAAGGCTTTTAATGTGCCATGGGATGTCACGGTCCACAGAAATGGAATACAGTGTTCTGCTTGCTGAGAAACAGAAAAAAGCTAACCAAACTGGTTTCTTCCTCCTGAGTACATAGTGGCTGACTGGAAATTCGGTCACTGAGACTGAAAATATCAGCCTTGATCACAAAAAAGAAGTAGTATTTGACAGATGGATTTAGTCTTCCCTCAGCACGAGCATCTATTTGCCACTAAAAGTTTGGTGAGTACACTGAGGCCAAATAATGTGGTCTCGTCTCCCAGTGCATCATTAGCAGACTGGGGGGTAAGGCGGATGTTATTTCTTTGAGTTGAGCCCTCCAAGAGGGAATGGTCAGAGCTCTCATAGAAATCATGCTGGTTTAAAGGTTGTACATGGCTGGGGGAAAAAGAAATAAATATCTGAGAATATAAGGAGGAACAACTCTTAAAAGCAGGGCTTTGTTCCTCCCCACTGCTATCCTTAAAGGAGCTGAAGTGCTGCCCCGCTGGTCCTCACACCTATGCGTACAGGCACAGGCTGCTCTGACCAGGCTAGTCAGTCATGTCTGTGGTGGTGCAAATGTCAATGGATATAGGAGCACTTCAGGAACCGCAAACAAGGAGTGCAGCATCAGACATCTCCAATGTATTCCCGTAGGTTTCTTACTGCCTTTTTCTCCTTTCTTCTGCCTGATGTGGTGCTATTAGTTGCAGAGCAAGGCGAGATGTGAGACAGATCTGTTCAGCCCTGATGAAGACTCACCTGTGGAAATGGCCACTAGCTGATGATGAGATTTCAGAAGCAAAATAAATCAGCATTGCTTTGGGTCGAATTTTGTGCAGTGGACAGAAAACCTGCTCAGGAAGCGCATGGTGAAGGCCATGGCTGCAGGCTTTGGGTGTAAGTGCTAGAGAATGTGGAGGAGTCGGTGAGACAGCTTAAAGATACCTTCTGGAAACCTTTGCTCTCTCTCACTGCCTCTACCAAGGAAGACTCTGGCACAGCCCTGATTCCGAGGATAATATTACTTTTCAGCATCTTTTTACTTCCAAGCCAACACCAAGCTGTATTTTCTTCCAAGCTTTACAGCATGCTTTTTTACCGTGTTGGACTCAACCAAGGCTAGTCTCCATTTTAATAGATGTATTTTCCACAGGAAATTAATGTATTGTTTCCCCAAAGCTATTTTGGTCTGTAAACTTCACTGCAGTCTGCCCAGTTGCACGTTATTTCAGCCAGCCAAACGAACCTAGCGCCCCCGACAGTCCTCTTTGCAGGTTTAGCCAAGGGAATTGTGTCAGGCTCAGATTTACTGCTTGGATCCTCCAAATGACAGTCCCCTGCAAGATATCTGGCGGCTGAATATCCCTGTGGTTTTTCCCAAGGAAACCTCCTTCCAGAGATAGTACGGTGTTTTCCTAATTGTTGTATTAGTTCTCTGACTGTATGTGTATCATGGTAGCTATAGATAGCAAGATACATGGTATAATACATGGTCTGTATGTGTATCATGGTACCTATAGGTAGCAGGATATTTGGAATATATGGACTGCATGTGTTTCGTGGTACCTATAGATACCAGTATACTCTGTCTTTGACTGTGGATTTGAACATTTTTAAGAGTCTTTTCAGTCAAAATGGTTGGGGTTTTTTTAATTAGCATGGGTAGTTTGAATTCTTCCTTTTTTCAGGAGGCATTAATAAAATGGCAGCGGGGGCGCAGCTTCACTTTTAAGGTGACAAACGCTTGCAAATGACGACGATCCCTTCCCTGAGCCATTCTCTGTTGAGATGACAAGTAGCTGGCGGCTGTCAGGTCTGTGTAGGAAATCTCCACAGCGGCGCTGAGAATGTTTATTGTAGGGAGAGAACTTTTGCCCTGTGAAGTCACCTCCTACTAGTCACCAGTAGGTTTCTGATATTCTATCACAGGAAATTCCTGGTGGACCACAAAAGCAATCCCCTGAGTCCAGCTGCTGGGGGGGAGAAGCGGTGCAGCGCACCGCCGGGTTGAGCCTCAGCCTCCAGTGTGGGGCAGAGCACCTGTGCCCTGCAAAATGCAAACTCTGTGCTCCTCAAACAATGTTAAAATGAACTATACAGGGGGGCAAAGGTCAAGTGAACCATTATTGTGCTGCATTTTATGCAAACAAAAAAATGTATTAGAGGATGTGCTTTGTATTGTAACAAGGTACTGTAAGATTATATTTAGGCTTCATGTCTTTGAAGCCCTTGGTAACACAACTGTATAATCACAGCTCTTGATGTTAATGAGGAAGTTATATTATAAGGTACTCCATCTAACTGGGAACAGTGTAGGAAGAATTAATAACCTTCAGGAGAGCATATAAAACCAGCTATCAAGACCTCAAAGCTAGCTGTATCAGGTGAATATACACACCTTTCTGCAAAGGAGAAAGAAGAAAGACAGCAACTGGCAATTACTTTTTTCACCTTTGAATGCAAAGGCCTTGCTTGTCAGGTGCCAGTTCTTTGTCTTGTACACCTCGGAGGGCACAGCCCTCATTAACACTCCATTTTCCTCTGCTCTTCTGCCAGAGTTTCAGGTGTTCAATCACAGTAGCTACCTCAGTGAGCGAGCAAGACCAGACAGACCTTTATCTGTGTGAGTTAGTGCACAACAGGGAAACAGCCTTGGAAAGATGAGCACCACGTATGTGGTTGGATGCTATAGGGCTGTGTGTCCTTTAACTAAAAGGCATCAAACTCTTCCTTTCCTTTAAAGATAGGGATGCTGTGAAAGCAAAATACTGACCCCTGCTAAAAATAGATGGCGTGCTTCCAGAGAGCTGCGATTAGCTCCTAACCAATGGCCGACTTCATCTGTCTGCAACCTCAGGATGTGTAAGTCTTGCGAAAAGGGCGCTCTCTGGGGCTTGTGGGATTTGATGCCTCACTCCTTGTTTGCTGCTCCTGAAGTGCTCCTCTGTTCATTGACTTTTGCGTCACCACGCCATCGCTGACTGGCCTCGTCAGAGCAATCTGTGCCGGTGTGCGTAGGTGCGAGCGGCAAGGAGCTACCACTTGAGGCATCAGCTCCTTTAACCAGAGCAGTGCAGCGGAACAAAATTACGCTTTAAGAGGTTGTGTGTTTTGGGGCTTTGGTGGGGGTGGGTTTTTTGAGTTCAAGAGTGTGGCTGTCTCCTCCTTTTTTTGCAAAGAATATTTTGGGGAGGGGAAAACTAGTTGTGGCTGATCATAAGCACTGTGGTAGCCTGCAGCAGCTGCACCAGGTTCTTGCAATCCCAGAGCACGTAGTCTCTAGACCTAGGAGGAAGGCATTATAAAGATGTTCTCCAAAGGTGCCCATGTGACTTAGAAGCATATGCACCATTTTTTAAAAGTGGCTTACTGAGAAGTGATGGGCTGGGTAGGGCTTGTAGAGAAGTCAGATGGGCATTTTTGAAAACTGTACCCCTTATTTTAAAAGAAAGGAAAACGTGAGGCAATCGCAGCTGATTCAGCATCCGGCAGTCTCAGCCAAGTCATATTTTACCTCTTCCCTTCCCTCCCCGCACAAAACTTCCAGGAAAACCTGCAAAGAAAAGGCATATGTGGGTAGGAGGAGACCTGCTTTTAATTTCTGTACCTCCTATTCAACACAATGCCACACAATGCACAGGATGCGAATATCCCAAGGCACCTTATACAATACAAGTAACAAAAGCACACACACATGCACAAGAAAGGGGGGAGCAGCAAGCATGACAGGGTTGTAAAACAAAATGCAGGTAAAGCTGTCTGTAAAATGCTTATGTAAAGGGGACTGATGAAAAAAATCATCTTGGGGGGGGGGCAAAGAAATATTTGGGTGATCACGAGAATTTGATTTCCATTTCAGAGCAGGATTTATCTGCTTTTCCCTATCGTGTTGAACGTAGTGGCCAGATCTTCATTATCAACAGAGGAGGAGTCTGGCGCAATGCGTCCTCAGTGCAACGTCCACTGATGCTCCTATGATACTATCTCTAGAGCAACCTGGAGCCAGCACTGAGTCATATAATGGCTGTAATGACAGCAAGCAGCAATTGCTGTGTTTAGAAGCACATCATGGCTATTCCTTGTTTCCCCTTCTTCTGTCTGCAGAGAGGAGAGTGTGTGTAGGAGCTGCTCACTCACACAGACCCACCGCCTCCTCTGGTTAAAAAAGATCATTCAGGGGACAGGACCAAAACCACAATTCTGATGAAGCGGTGCAAAGTATTTGGAGAAACCCTCAGCGTTAAGGCTGCTGTCAGCACTAAATGAGTGCATCAGAGCCTGATCAAAGAAATCTAAGTTTTCTTCAACCCTCTTGCTGATGCATTGCTCTACATTTCCATTAGAAAGACAGTGTTGTAGGTGGAGCACCTGGAGCCTCGTGTGACCCGTTCCTGCTTGCAGGCTCATGCACAAGTTACTGGCAAATGAGGTCACAAAATCTACAAAAAAAACCCATGTAGCCTTCAGAGGTTTGCAGCAAGAATGTATTCTGTGTTTTCGAACAGGAATAAATGCAAAACACTTTAAATAAAAAGTGAGAGACAAGATCTTTACATACTTTCTTTATTAAAAGGACCACTTTTTTAATGTAGAGGGCTTCATATGTAGATAGGAAACACTAGGTGATTTTTAGTCACAACAGTGTCAACTGGAGCATCAAAATCAAATGTGAACATACAGAGGCAGAAAGGAGAAACTGCAGGAAATTTAAGCGGGATATAGCCATGAATCACTTCTCCCTATGGAATGTCGTCACCGGAGTAACTTATTACACATTACTTCTGTGTTTAAGAAAAAATGAAGCTGGCATTTTTTTTTTTTAATTTGCATGTTGATGGACAGTTGCTATCAGTATAGCGTAATTATAGTGGGCAAATAGAATTGTTTTCAACATCTTAGCTGCCTAATTCTGAATCAAAAAACTGAGCAATACCAAATTCTCCCTTAATAGAGGTTCGGTTGCCACATCAAATCCATGCTTGCTGTAATGTTATGGTAAATTCACTAGGAAGGAAGAAGAAGAACAACAAAAATACCAGAGAAGTCTTTTTTCCATTATACAGTGAGGCAAGGCAGAGATTTTGTGTAATGGCTCTTGAAATCATAACCAGTGGAACCAGATGGCCAGCAGCCATGGCATGGCACCTGCACCTTCGGTGGATTGTAGAGCTGCAATTGCTGGGCTACTTAAAGCTACATGAAAGCTTTCCGTAAAGGACATGTGCTTACTATATAATATCGTATATCACTACTCCTTGCATTGCACTCTGTTTTTTGATTTTGTTTTTCTATTTAGGGTTTTTGAAAGGTATGTAAAAAAATTATTTTGTACCAGTTAAGTAAAAGTTACTTAAATAATTAGTTTATCTTTTGTGTGTGTTTGTGCATTGTAACCAAGGTTTTGTGTTTTAATGAGAGATTGGATAAATAAATAGCCCCTCCTTCAGCAGGGTCCAGCCCAACTCCCCAGCCAGCTCCTCACCTACTGCTTGTGTCCCGTTCCCACGCAGCTCTGCAGAACCTGGCCTTGGCTGGTACCTTGTAACCCTGGCCAGCTCAGGAAAAGGAGTCATTTGTTGCCTGGACATTGGACTGAGTGGTAAAAGTGACCAAAAGTGAATCAGTAGGTTACTTTCAGTAAGTGATTTCATTTTTCTCGTGTATAAAAAATTTTACTTGGCTAAACGCCAGTGATTTGCCTAGAAAGACGCTGAGCACAAATGATGCCTGCTCTGTGAAAGTCAGCCTATACCATGCACCAATACCCTTTCAGCATGTTCTAGTATCTGTAAGCGTGCACTTATAAATCTACCTTTTTATAGTAAAATAGCTCCCAAAACTTATCCCATGGATACTCTGCATATAGTTTTCTTGCAGAAGATAGAGCTCTTATCTGTGTGTGAAATGTGTTGATATATTTCCAGTCATCCAGAATCCAAATTCCTGTCTGGACAAGTGGTTAGATGCAGAGTCAATTTTTGGAGGGCCTTGGCTTTCAGATGGGGATTGGATAGGCTGAATGAAAAATTATGTTTGCTTACCACTAAACTTTTCTGCAGTTTAAAATGATTCCTGTTCTGCAGCAATGAAACCAAGACCTTGTGGGGGGACTGGAATTGTTGGGTTTTGTGCATGTAAAATCAGAAAGGCTGGGCCACCACGAAGTAGCCCTGAGACACGAAGCCAGGAATTTAAGGAATATTCCAAGAGTCTGGCCTGATCAACAGAGTTTTGGCTGCTCTGTAGACAAGCTGTGCCTCTCACTCGTGGTCTACAATACCAGTACACTACTTTAAGCAAAAATTTACTTTGTTGAGCAATTAATCCTGTTATTTTCCACAGATCTACTTTTGAATGGCAAGACAGCCTTACTCTGCACAGAGTACAGGCTAAATTGGATCTGCTACCGTGTAATTCCAAATTTCCTCCATCAGATTCCGGGGGGAAAAAAAAGGAACAAGTTATAAAAAGCTGGATAAAATACCTAAACCCCACATAATGAAAATTTGACACGTTTAATTAATCTTGAGAGGAGAAAGGGTTTTTTATTGGGGCAATCTGCATAGAAAGGAGGAAGCTTCGTGTGAGCAAAGGTACAAGGAGAAGCTTGCTTAGATCTTTCGAGTGTAATAAAGCATAACCCAGTCACGGGTGACTACTTCACACCGTGAAACAGGTCTGACACCCCAGTGTTTCTCTGGCGCACGCAGAGGTCTGATGCTGTCCCTGATTAAATACAGTCTCTTAACCCAGATGGACAATAACCACCAATATTGACAACCTCAGCCTGGGAAGGCAGGGGGAAATTGGTCCAAAACCATTGTTTTGCAGTTAAGACTTCTCTTTCATTTCAGTTTGCTCCAGAACCACAAATGCAAACATCTCAATTTTTGTGGGTTGTTAATAAACAGAACCTGAACTGAAGATCAGAGCCACCTCCTTCCCCTCCTCTTCTTGTCTGCACTAGGTTCCACCTAATCTCACCTCATGCTGATGACAGTTGTAACAGCGATATTTGTTTTCAACTACCTCTAATAATGTCTTCAGAGTAGAAATACAACTTTGGCAGCTTGTGACCTATATTCAGTTTTGACTTATGTTTGTATTTCCAACTAATCACCTAAAAAAACCCCCACACCAAAAAAACCCCAAACACCTTCTATTTCTACCCCACCACTGCATTCTAATGTGTCAGACAAGATGTCATGTTCTTCTAAAGCCTCTGGTAAAGCATTAGGCGGGCTTGTGCTTAGGAACAATATTGCAACACAACAGACTTTTGTGCTTGTGGTGGTTGCTACTATGGGGAATGAGCAGGTGATCATATTACCGACTCCTGCATCTTCCAGGAGTAAAATTTATTTCAATAGCTATGCTGTGAATTTGAATCCCCTTCCCCTGTCTTGAATAATTGATCTTGGGAAGGTGGAATAAGAACACCCAAGTATGTCTCTTAACTGCAGGTGATGAACATGGGCTACTCTTTTTTTAATACAGGTTTTAGCCAGGAAGTTTCATAACCAATGGACATTCTCATGTTTATATAACTAGAAAAAAATCACAGTATCTATCTACGAGTGTTTGAACAAGACTTGTACGTTATTGTCTCGGTTATAAAGTGACTCAGTGGACAAGGAATGCCAGCTATAAAAAAAAACACCCAAGGGAGTAAGAGGGAATCTCTGGTGCATCTCTGCGCACAGTCCAACAGTGAGACAGCTTCCAGCTGTTGGACACGGCACGACTTAAAAGTGAACTACGAAGCGGTGGGGAGCATGGGTGTGTGTTTTGCTTTGACTGCTGTAGTGCACAAAGGAGAGCTAGTTTTCCTCCTGATTTTTTTTCCTCTCTGCTTATGTTTCTTTTGTTTGTTTGTTTTTTAACATCAGAAATTTGGGGGTTGCTTGTCCCTGGAAGACTCTGTGACTAAGCTGAAATAATAATAATAATACAGGAGTGAAAGCTGAGAAATCAAATGGAAAGGATTTCGTGGTGGACTTGCTAGTGTTAGGTTAATGGTTGAACTCGATGATCTTAACGGTCTTTTCCAACCTAAATAGTTCTATGATTCTGTGATTTCTGCAGTGGGGGCAGTGTCAGCATTCCTCAAAAGGTACAGCACATAACCCAGCCACCTCTGCCATCACTAACATCGCACTGACAGTTGACCTAAATTTCTTGGCCATGTACCTGTAAGGTGCTGGGGTGGCCCGTTCTGCGTACTGACAGCTGTTAAGTACCCTGTGCTGGATCTGTAAGGCATTTTTTATTCATGCATCCTGGTGCTGGACAAAAGAGATGAGCTCTTTGGGTAGCTTTATAAAGATCTACTTCCACCTTCAAAATTCTTAGAGTCAGATGTACTTGATTTTTCCCTCTCTGCTGCTTGCCCTGCACTAGAAATGCTGGATTGCATTTAGGGAAGCACAGAGACCACTACATGCAGAGTCGGTCTTCTGCATTGAGCCTGCCACCACAATGCTTTACTTTTCTGTGAGGCACATCACCGCTTTGTGGGGGTTAGACATCATCTCCCATTCCCTCTGTATTTATCCAGCCCCAGAAAAAAGGATGGCAGTGCTGCAGGTCCTCACTAGAGAAACAGAAGCAGGGAGCGTTGGCATCCATAGTGCCACCGTTAACTCCTGGTGTGCTGAGCACAGGGCTGCGTGAGCAGGCCCATCACAAGGGCTGTGGGGGCAGCTGGCTGAAAGGAGCAGTGCACTCCCACCCCATAACAGCTGCCCCCTCAGCCCAGGTGGAGCGCAGCTGGAGCATGCAGCTGCAGGCACCCAGCCACATGCTCTTCCTGTTGCCTCTTTGTGGAGATGCCAATGCGTATGTCTGTTCCCTGGGACCCAGGCTGTCTCCATGAGAAGGACGAGTGGACATGGGTGATCTGGGGAGCGGCAGCCACCATCTCCAGATTGCCAAGGGGAAGAAAGCCTGGACAGGTGACATTGGAGAGGGACCTCTCCCAGCGTTTTCCTTTCTGCAGGGAGGGATTTAAAAGGTTAGCTGGATAGAAGTGTGTGCGCCAGAGCAGCAGGAGCGAGCGGTCCTGTTGTGGGTACTGGACGCCTTCATGTGAAAAGCAAAGTCCTCGGACAGACCCTGGGGCAGGGGATACTGGTGCATTACAGCCTGGGGTAGGCACCAGAGCCTGTAGCACCGAGCAGGGTAGCAGAGCATCAGCATTGAGGTAGTGACATGGATTTGGCTCATATGTGGGTTTTGGAGCCAGGCTCCGTGCACGTGCCAGTGGGGATGTCTTCTGATAGCTCTCCGTTCCTGTTTTAGGGCTGTCACTATTGCTTCACCACTTGAATTACACACCAAGTGCTCAGGCCAAGGGTGAAGCCTTTGCTCTTTGCAGTATTACCTGGCAAGGTGATGGAAGGTAAGAACAGCGATATGCAAACATAGATTTGAAAGGGACTTCTTAGGCCTTCATTTCAGGCCCCTGATCTCCCAGGTACCCATGCTGTAAAATCCCCTTCCAGCTGGCCTTCAGTTTCTCTGGGGTAACATTTAAGCTGCAATGAAAACAGAGGCATTTTGGTGATCTGCTTTCTACACCAAAGAGGACAGGTAAAAAGATAATGCAAGTTCACTTTAAAGAAAAAAAGACATGAAGAGGGTTAATCAATCTCTGTACTCTTAGAAGCGATTATTAGACATAATCCTTTATTTTCTGTTTCTGTGTCATTAATTGTAGGTCACAGCAGTACCCTTAAGGATAAATTTGGCCACAAAATGCTGAAAAGCAGCTCACAGCAGGGATGGCAGATTTAGGAATCTATGGGTAAGCAGTGGCTGAGATGGCTCAGCAATTTAATGAACTAGTATTGATTAATACTTCTTTCTAATGCTACCTGTATGAAAGAAATAGGCTTTTGCCATTCAATTTGGTGGCCATTCACTTGCCATCAGTTTAATAGTGAATTCAAGCTTTCCCACTTCACAAGTACTGCCTTTATTTTCTGTTATTTATCTGTCTGTGGGTTTTGCTGTTTTGTGTACCTCCAGGTATAATGCATCATATCTGAATTATTTTCTTAAGCAGTGCTTTGGGGAAACTTACAGATCACCTCAAGGGTGAGGTCTATCGTAGAATCCCCAAACTTTCACAGTCCTTGTATTTAACCACTGTTTGAGCTTTCAGTGAGATTTTTCAGAGTTTTAGCCATCCGATTTTTCAGAGTTTTAGCCTTGTTCTTTCTGAAGCTACTTGTTAGTCTCATCTACCTGGAGTGAGCTGATTTATGATCTTGATTGCTCTGTGCATCTTCTTATCCTGTTTTTTCTCTTTCTAATTTAATGTCTCATGTAATGTAAAGCCCTGAATACCAATGGGGCCTCATTAATAGATTTTTTTACTTTACTGTACCTTATTTTGAGCTTAGATCTGGTAACTGTGCATGACTACCTCTAATGAATAAATTGGCAGTCCATAGTATTGGTTGCCAGATTCAGCTGACAATGTATCTGTATTTTTGTTTTGTAAGATGTTAATCAGTTGTGTGGTCACTAATGACATTTGTGACTAAAAAGTTTAGGGCTAGAGTGATGAGAACAAGGACACGCTTCCTAGGACACACTTCCTAGTGTCATGTTTTTCAGTGCTCAAACTTATCATTAGCGGTACCAAACCCATTATTTCTTCCACGTACAGCAATATGCAGTTGAATAAGTGTATTAAGGGAGTAAAGCAACAGAATTCACTAACTGATTAAAAATTATTCATTAGCAACATCCAAAAAGAAGTTATTGAATGGATGGGTGTCTGCCCTGCGTGGTGGGGAAAAACTCATGTCCCCAAATGAGAATGACCTTAGTTTATTGAAATCCAAAATATATCACTCTGCCATATCCCTTTGAATTCAGTTCAGTGGTTTCTGTCTTTATTTAGTTTGCAGCCATATTACCTCATCCCAGGCTGGCAAGGTTGGGCCTCCTGGGAATGCATGGGCGCTCCGGGAAGCGTTGGTGATTCAGCGCAGTGGGTGGCATGCTGCCCCGAGTCACCATGGAGAAGTCCTTCACCACTGCACGATGGGCACCGTCCACTGAAGGAGGCATCTTTCAGACGAAGTATAAAACTGATCCTTGGAAACTCCAGGATGTTTCTCACCAGAGAGAAAACAATGTTCTACCTAATCAGTATTTCTTTGTATATTTCAGCATTTCTCTTGAACTGCTGAAATATATTCCAGAGTGCTGTTCAGTAGCTTTCTTATTCTAGCTTGAGTTAGAGGCATTTGTGAAGGGTGAAGTGATTCACAAATGTGTAACACTCCTGTGGGTGCATTTACTTGCAAAGCATTTGAGGGTTTAGCACTATTCCAGTAAGTATCTTTTAAGTCATGAGGATATACAGGGTAAAAAGCTTTGTCTTCCTCTATAAGGAAAAGTGATTGAGTTAGGTTTAACTAATATACTAATAAAACCCAGCCAAAATTCCTCTCTTTTAATCAAGGCAATACCCAAGGTGTCAGATTTTATAATGTGGTTCCTAACTGGGCTGCTCTGAACAAATGTCATAAATAGGTAACGGGGCTCCTTTTTGTGTGTATTCAGTAGTGAGTGTGGCCAAAAATGTAAATGTCCACAGCATATCTCAAAGTGACTGTCACAGCTTACTCCCCAGTTAGCTTTTGCAAATGCTGTGATTTTTTGGTAGCATTCTTTGCTTGTTTTGCTCGCAAAGGTTTAGGTTTCTTGACATGCTTTGCCAAGGGAAGGTCATCTCTGGTCCAGGCCCAGCCCCACGGGGCTCCTGATGCACCGCTCCGTCCTCCGTCCCCCATGGGCTGGTTGGCGCAGAGCATGGTGGCGGCAGGGAAGAAGTGGTCAGGGGGTCAGAGGCAGCCCAGAGGAGAGGCAGCCTCTACAGCCATCCAAATCCTTCCCTTCTCTGGGGAGTGCTGCTGGCAGGCGGTGGGGAGATAAGAAGGGCAGGAGAGGGCAGCTGGGGGAACGGCTTAAGTTGTTTGGCCACACTGGTTCGGCTCCCTCTCCATTGCTGACTCTATATGTGAGCTTGGAAAAGCTTCTGTGTGGTGGTAGGCACAGAAACGCGGAGGGGTGGAGGAGCTGGCTACAGGGGCAGCCTCTGCAGGAGGAAGCAGTACTCTTTGCGTGAGTCAAGAGAGAAAAGGAGGAAGGTCCTGTCCCCTATGTAATGTGTGCATTTTTCGGAATGTTTCTGAAGTGTACACATCCAAAAAGTGGTATATTGGAGCTCAAAAGCTAGAATAAAGGTAAAAAATCAGACACGTGAAATAAAATCAAACTTAACGTGTGGCAAAGGGATTTGTGGGTTTTATTTAAGTCTTTGAAGGGCCATCAGTTCTGCTGTGCAGATAAAATGAGGCAAGAGATATAAAATACCTAAAATGGCAGAATCTGTGTGACCATGTATTTGAGACAGATTCTTCTCGCTTTTATCTGAACTCTGTTTATCTGGGCCTGATGACTCCAGTGGAAATAGTCCTCTGGACATCAATCCAAAGTGAAAGAGAGTTGGTCCTGATGCCTCTGTGCCGCTGATAGATACGAGCGTGGCTTCTGAACTGTAGCCTGGCAGTCGTATTGTGGATAATACACCTTTAACCCTACCTCCGCAGAAGGGGTTTGCATTATTCATTATTACTTGTCTCTATCCAGTTCAAGTTCATGGTGATAAATCTAGCTTATAAGGCACTTACAAAGATGGGTGTGGTGTGCTGATAGCATTCATGATTAAGTGCTTTCCTGTGTCAAATATAGCCCGTAATATACTACAAACAGGCAGTCGATTTTTATACAAACTGATCTGGCTGCTATCAGACTCTGACATTTTATACTAATACTTAAAATAAATCTAGAAACAGGAAAGAAAGTACAGAATTATTGTTTTAAGCTAACTGTGAGGGCTTATCTTCAAAGTGGCAGAGTTTCTATTGTATTTAAAGAAACTGGTCAGTATACTGGCGTAAAGGTTAGAAGTACGCATGAAGCTGGACTTAAGTTCCAGCCTCAGTTTTCACTTTTGATATAGACCCTCTAAGATGCTTTTTATTCTAACATGAAGACTTAAAAATACTTTTGCGTTATTTTATTTTTTTTCCAGTCTTGCCAACTTTGCATTAAAACCTACTCCTATTCAAATCACTGGGAGTTTTCCCATGCATTGCAAAAGGACGGGAATGTGGCAGCATGCACTAAAATCTGACTGATTTGCTGGACACTGGAGTCTACTTAGGCAAGAGCTAGGGACATGTGAGCTACCATTAGCAGTCTTTTCTTTCCGAGTCTGACCGCATGTAATGTTTGCATGTGTTTTTGAGTTCCCAGTTTTGAAGGCCAAGAAAATGCTGAGTTTGATCCCCTTGAAAATGAAGACGACAGTTTTCTGTCTGAAAGTGCTCACTTTAACATATTTCAGAGAGTAGGCATTTGACTATAAGAAAATAGCGTAAGGACTAGTGAGGAACTGAACCCAAAATCAAGCTGAAAACAAACCCGATTGATCAGAAAAGATTTTAATGAAGTTCATAAAATGGCCATCTGCTGAAGAGAGGACACATTTCCTAATCACGTTTGAGATTTTGACCAGCTTGAGGCTGCTTCCATTGCCAGGTAAGGCTGTTTCCATGAGCCTGCCTGAGACTCAGCCATTGTCAGCCACCCGTGCGAGGCATGCCCACGTTCACACTGGCTGTAGGCTTGGTTTCAGCCGTGGTGTGCTAAGGGGAAAGGCGGGTCACACTTGCACTGCGATGCGATCTGAGCTTCCTTTCCTACAGTCTGGACAGATCAGGTGTGATATTACAGTCCCCGGAAGATATCTTGAGTCTGGTTCGTCATAAGCACAATATGGGTGTTCAGAGTTTGAGCTCCACC
>NW_008825547.1:3666255-3675067 GCF_000699105.1 Pygoscelis adeliae
ATGATGGAGTTTCCCATCGTAAGCCTGGTCTCAGGCCTGCTGATAATTTTACAGTGTAGATGTTTCTCTTGATTTTTTTTTCCTACAAGCAAAAATGACTAACTGTGGCACGTCAATGTCAAATTCTGAATGTAAGGAAATGCGGGACGTTAACACAAAATGACACTTCTACGATGGAGAGATGAAAATGAGGAGCTTCTTCAAAATGTGAAAATTTGGGGACTTTAAACAATGGAGTGACAGACTGTTCATGAAACATGCGTGATCCTAAAAAGTCTATTGAATTTATTAGTCATAGCCTTTTCTTGTCACTGTTGCCATAGGTTGTTACTCTTCTCATTGGCCCTAACCCTATGAAACATGAACAGGGAACAACTTAAACCCAAGAGAAGCCATGTTACTAGAACTACGTGCATGTACAAGGTTGCTCAAGGTTTACGTGTCCTTACTTACAGCAAGAAAATCCAAACTCCAATACTTTCTGCTAAGAAAAGACAGCTTTATTAGTCTGTTGGGCAGGTATTATCAGATGAAAATGTTTTTTGTCTCCAACTGACTAGTCTGAAAATCAAACTCAATATTTTGTGTTTGTTTTTTTTTTTTTAAACCAGTGTAAAACGTTTTGGTTCAATACAGGTAAGGGGGGTTGTGTGTGTCAAGTGAGTGGCTGATAGTGGAGTAAAACATTTCTAAGGAAAGTATCAGAACTTTTTTTTTATTAGTAATTACAGTATACATTCCACCAGTTTAATTACCCAACATGAAAAATGTTGTCACTCCCACCTATTACTTTCTGAAGTCATCTGAATAATTAAATGTATGGCTCTTTATTTATCTTAAGTAGAATCATTTTTAGCTAAAAGAAAGAGAGGAGAATATTTCTAGTCCAAGCCCATTTGTTTCCTCTCCCTGACTGGTGTTCTAATTCAGGTTAGAAATAGGAATTTGTGTGTAATTGGTACATTTTACTTGTGCAACACTTCTGCCATCAAAGGTAAAAATTAATTCCCAAGAAATGAAAATTGTATTTAAAAAAATTAAAATTATTGCAAAAATCACACTCCTGTTTTTGGGGTGTTGAAGTTTGGTGAGTCTTTTTAACAGGCTGGGTTAAATGCACTGTGATGGCAAGGGGTGAGGCAAAACTGAAAGAAAAAATGCCTGACTGACAGCACCCCACCCAGATAAGGCCACTGCTTAGAGAAACTTGGGAATGGCTCAATGCAAGTGCTGTGCCAGGAACACATGCTCTGCTCCATCCAGGAGTGATTTTCAATCATCCAGCCCTTAAAAGGTCAGCGGTTGCAACAGCCTGCAGGCTTGTTCTCTCCTCTCAACACAGGAAAGACTCATGCCACTCCTGAATCTGATTTAGGTCCTTTTCCTTGCAACCTCTACCTTATTTATAGAAACACAGAATAATTTAGATTGGAAAGGACCCCTAGAGGTCGTCTAGTCCAACTCTCTGCTCCAGGCAGGGCTAACTTAAAAGCCAGATGAGGTTGTTCATGGCCTTGCCTAATTAAGTTTTGAAAGTATCTGAGGGTGGAGATTCCCCAACCTCTCTTGCTGGGTTTAACAACTCTTACCTGACTTTTTTTTCTTCTTATACTTGCTGAGCATTTCCCTGGCTGCAGCTTGTGGCCATTGCCTCTTGTCCTTTGGCTGCACACCTCTGAGATTAGTCAAGCTCCATCTTGCCTGTAGGACCCCTTTAAGCAGTTGAAGATTACAATCAGGTTCCCCCTCCACCCCCAGCCTTTTCTTCTCCAGGCTGGGCAAACCCGGTTTCCTCAGCCCCTCCTTGAATGTCATACCCCACAGTCTTGGTGACTCTCCATTGGATGTAGTCTAGCATGTTAGTGCTAGAGGGAACCCAAAACTGGACATGACAGAGTGCTCCATCATGGCCTTCCAAGTGCCAGTTGAAAGGGAACAGCCACTTCCCTCAAGCTGCTGGCTGCTCTCTTGCTAATGCAGCCTGGCATGTGCTTAGCTTTCATTGCCTCAAGGGTGCACTGCTGACTCATGTTCAACAACTTCTCCACCCCAGGTCCTGCTCTGCAGAGCTGCTCCCTCCCCAGTCAGTCTCCACCTTGTAGTGTTGCAGGGGCTTCTTCTGTCCCTCGTGAAGGACCTCGCATTTGTACCGTTGAACTTTATGAAGTTTCTGTCAGCCAGAAAGGATGTACAGTGTATGCAACATCAGCAAATCCATCATCCCTTCCTCCAGAGGAAGCTCTTTTCTATTCTCTTTGAATTTTAACTTTCTGACTTTTGCCAGAAATCCATGGACAAGAAACTAGCCTGCATCCCATAACTTTGGCTCTCTAACCTCTCTGCACCACAGAACCTCTGTGCTCTACAATCACCCTGCTTACAAGTGGTTAGTCTCAGATGTGATTTATCTGGTGCTTCACAGATGAGGCTAGGTCTAACTCCTTTAGAAGAGCATACTACCCTGTGTTAGGCCAAAAAGCAGCAGAGAGGATTACAAGTCGTTTTCCCACTGGCCAAAATGAAAAAAATACCAATGACTAGAAAGGACATAACCCTAATGGTTGCCCTATTTTCAGGCCTCTGGAGAAAGTATTTAATAATTAGGGAAAATTTACAGAAGAAATACAAGAAGAAATACAAGGAACGTCATTCAAGAAATGTCATACAAGAATTGGTACACAAGAAATTGTCACCGTAAGGCATGAGTTAGTTCATCCTAACCTTTCTGGTATCATCCCATGGAAATGTGTAAAAATGGGACCCTATTTCAGCTTTTGAAAGTGAGAAAGGGTGTAATAATAGCTCTTTATCCTGCTATTGGAAAACAAGAGAAATTTCCGGACATATGTACATGAGAAATTAGGAAACATTCATTATATGAAAGTATTTTCTTTTTAGCACAGGTGGCAGAAAAAAACCAGAAGTCTGAATTTTGTACTGAATGCCATGTCTCCTTTTCTGTTGATAGTACTCAGGAGAATGTTAATGGAGTCTATTGAGAAGGCAGGACTTTGAGGAAAACCACGACATTTACACTTCACCTGATGGAGGTTCTTCCAGGCTTCTCCCTGGAGAATAGAGACAGTGGTTGGCCACAGGTTGTAAATCAAACAGCTGAATACACAGACCATGGTCTATGAAAAACTTGGTTTGACTCCTAAACTTTTAAGCAAATCTTGTATAATTTGTGGAAAACTGAGCTTTTCACCTGAAATGCTGAAATGTCCCTTGCTGTCTGTTTACATGTGACTTATGTATATTTGCTAGGCAGTACTCTCAAAAATGTGTGGAAATGTTTGAGATTTTTTTAAAAGGCTTTTTAAAAGGTTAGATCATCAGCTGTTGTGTCAGCAATATATGATTACTATTCTAATTAAAAAAGGCCTGATATTCTTATTAAAATCTATGGGAGTTCTGCTGTTGAATTCCACTGGGACAGATTCAGTGTCTAAATCACAACTAAACTTCTGCAAGGCCAAATAAGAGAGGTGAGCAGAGATGAAATGGTTCCCTCTGTCATAATTATATCAATGACTGTGTGTTCATCCCGCAGAACGGGAATACCTTACAGCAGGAGATGAACAAGGGAAGTGTGCCAAATCCCGACGTCCTTTGTTCATGGCACTGTGAGGAGGAAATTAGGGAAACCCTCAGTGTCTGACTCATGGCAGACCACCAGTGGCATCGAGTTTGGAGTGCAGGGAAAAACGTAGCCGCTGAAGGCAGTAAAGAGAAATCATGGCCAAAGACATTGATGAGGCTGGCTTCAAGGTTCAGACCAAGGTGACAGACTGATCTAATTTCTGGGATTTGACAAAAACAACACATCTGGATTAAAAAAAAAAAAAAAGAAAAACTTATGTGAGGGAAAAAAGATAGCTCCAAGTGTCTGAAGGGCCTTTGCTAGACGTCCTCAGCAGTGCAGTTCTCACTGTTCTGGATCACTTCTTTACTGTTTATCTTGAGTAAAGCCCTTTGTAATTAAGTTAATACTGATTTAATCATGACAATCATAGCTGGTAGATATCCAAAGCAATGATAACAAAAATTAAGCAGTGTACAGATTGCATCTATGACCAGAGATTGAAGAATAAAAGAATACTGCAGGGACAGGTCATACTGCAGTTTTCCTACTGTAACTGCTGTTAAAAACAAAACCAAACAAACCAGAAAGCTAGAGCTGCTTCTTCTGCAAGTATTTAATCATGATTTGTGTAATAAACTTGGACTAGTTTGTTAACACAATCCCATGTAGTGGTGAGGATTTGACAGCCACATTATTACATTGCAACTTGGCTTAAAGGTGGTGGGAGACGCACTCATTGTGTTTTAGGTCATTTGTGTTCATTAGCAAGCGCAAAGTCATCAAAGCCATGTTTGCCTTCTCCTGCTAAGCGAGGCTGTAGCTCTCTCACCTGGACTCAGCATCATTCAGATATGCAGCAAGGCTGTCCCATCTGACACCTCATCTCCTAGAGAGAATGAGTTGGGATCATGAGGCATTAGGCACAGCTCCACTATTTCTTCAGGTTTTTTAATTACCTGGCGAGCTGTCTGCCCAACAGCAGCAGTGGATTGGAGGAGTCCTGGGGGCAGGTGGTGGAGCCACTACCTGCAGTGCCAGTACAATACTTCATCAGGCTTAGGTCTCCATCCTTAGACTAGAGCTTGCTTAGATAAGGTAGCCAGCCTTAGCAGAGGAAAACCCTTTAGCATGATTCATGTGTTACCTGAAACAATGTCACAGCACCATTTCAGATTAGAAAATGTAATTACCCTGATCAGTTGTTTACAAAGAAATTGTTTGAAGCTTTCCAAAGACATTGTTTGCAGTCAGGGCAGTATCACTTCCATTGTGTGTTTTGTGTACTGGCCTGATAGATAATGATGGGAGCTCCCAGAAAATGACCCTCCCTCAGAGCATCAAAGTTTAAAAAGCGTTTGTAACCCAGCTGTAGAATCTCATGCAAGATGTGAAATGTAACAGCCTTTAAATCCATGACTATTAAGTTCATTATGTTTTAATTTGAAAATTGGACACTCAGCTTTTCAAGGATTTATGGCCTTATCCTGCACGCACTGAAGTCAATGGGAGTTTTGTCCTTGGCTTCATTTAGAACAGGATTAAGTTCTTGTGATGTAATGTTTGATCTCCAAGCAATGAATTCAAGAAATAACTAGATCTAAGTAGTTATCAAGATCACTTACAGCTAATCAGATAAAAACCCTACAATTTTGAGGGAAAGAAGGGGAGTGCCAGAAATCCAGGGCCACTGAATGCCATGGGAAGACATAGTGGAGAGCATTTCTGTGCTGACAAAATTTAAATCACAGTCAGAACCGTTCTAAGCTAGCCCAAGCCTGAAAAACCTTGGCTGACTTGCAGAGCTGAGCAGCTCTGAAGGACTGCCATTTAATTTTAAAGTGCAATTCAAAACTGACGCCGAACTTAAATGTTACACCGCCATGGGGTCAATTTAAGAGTCAGATCTCTCACCGGTTGTAATCTGGAAGTAAAATCTGGTCGGAAACATTTGAGCACTGGGGATTGCTATGTTTGAACACAGACAGGTTCGGACTTTTTTTTTTCTTTTCTTCCTTCTTCACACTAATGTAAGGCTGCTGGGAGCAGAGAAAGGGGGAATTGGCAGTAGCTCTACTATACTGATTTTCTGGAATGGGATATTTTTCTAGAAGGGAGGAGCTTTGTAAATTAATTAGCTTAACATGGTGACAAGAGCAGTAGAATACACAGGTGAAGAAAACATCCTTAACCTTAATTGTGCTTTAATAAGGCTGATTTCACAGCTGATGTGACCACATTCTACACCGACTTCTAGTGCTTTACAGACATGCCTTTTGAATTTCATTGTATCCTTATGCAGACAGACCCTCGCTCCCCTTAGTCTCTAAAGATGCTTGAAAATGGCAAGTCTAGCACATGCAGGAATTTGTGATACTTAATTCACTAGTTTTCAGCTGTTACAGAGGAGCTTCAGGCATGTGCAAAATGTACAGATTTTGATTAAAAGGATGCCTTTATTATGGAGGATATGCTGAATGCAGCATACACTGCTCAGAAACCCAGCTGAGCTCAGTTAGCTCAAACTGCCAGCAAGCTGATTTGCCAGCCAGTGACAAAATTGGATTGTAACGTTTCCTCTCATTATGGTGCTGGTGGCTAATTGCATGCCCTGCATTGGTGTGATGCTGGCACAAAGCTGGAGCAGAGATTCACATTTGCAAAATCTGGGATACAAACCTGAAAATAACTAGCCTGGGAGGCAAGCCCAGGGAAATCTTTCTGCCAAACTTGCTGTATGGCATTTATTAGCTATTACTTTTCAATGGCAGGGGTGGGGCATTTACAGTAACCTTTCACCTTTCTTTGCCAGCAAAAGGAGCAGTGGTTTTAGTTGTCTCTGAAACCCACCAGATTGCCTGTACCTGTGCAGAGGTTTAGAGAGCTGCCAGAGCCATGAAAGCATCCCCCTGTCATCCCTAAGCAGTGGTTTCAAAGATCTCCTCCCCCTTCACCCCCCCTTCACTCCGCCTTCCTCCTCCTCCAACCTGGCCCCAAGGGGTTCCTTGCTGGAGGCTGTGCCAGAAGGAAAATGCAGATCCTTATTTTAATTAACCTTAATGGCTGGGAGGGCTGTTGACAACCCACCACCACCACCTGTGCCAGAGATCTGCCCCATGAACATATCTCATGTTGGAATTGTTGACAATTAAACGTTTGCTGCAATTCATTACACTGGTTTTACAAATCCAGAGCTAGGTCTCACCTTCTCCGCAGCAGAGGTGTGGAGATCTCTCACCTGGCACTTCTGCACCAGCATGCCGCTCTGATGTTGATTCTGTCATCAGTCTTCCACTCATTTTTGGTAACCAGATTACAGTGTTTTCACATACTTTAGTTGTCAGCAAGGAAGCGGTACTTGTCTCCCTGCACCCGTGACAGCATTGCATAAAGCCACTTCCTACATACAGTATAATGAACCGGAATCTCTCCTCCTATAGAAGGCCATATCCTCCCTCCAGCTGCACACACAGAGCCTGGACATGTAAATGCATGTTAATCCATGGCCTTACACAGTGCTATTTCTCCTGGTCTTCGTCTGAAGTAGCCATCCAGGTGGAATAATTCGTGAAATCCAGATTTCTTTTTTCACATGTGCAGTAGCTTTCCAATATCCCAAAAAGGAGATTTCTTTGGAATAGGACAGAATAAGATTCTTGAAGAGTTGAAGCCATTGATCTGAGCTATTTCTCCCATTCACGGAATAGCGTAGACACAGCCAATAGACACACATACAGGTATGAGTGTAGCAAGAATATCCAAGTGTTTGCAGCACTGGAAGACACTGAAAATGTGAAGGGGTCTGAAAAACTGGTATTTAATGCACTGATCTTTGGAGCCTTCACAATGAGGCATTGTTAGATATAGGATCTGCTAAACAATGAGTCCTTGATAGGACATAATACCTATTCAGAAGCTCAGCTTTGCACACTTGCTCTTAAAACATCCTTAGCTCAACTTAAATTTACCTTTGTTGCACACAATGCACATGTGACAGACGGTTGCATTCATTCATCTACTTTATTTAGATCTCTGACAGGCTTACCTACTGTCTGCCGTAAAGCTGGGGTTGTTATGGGTTCTTGAATCAACGTTATTGGTAGCTAGTAGCTTTTGAAATTGTCACTGTCAGATGCTTCGGGTGACACTGAAATAACGTTGAGGTAAAGTTGAAACCTGGAGCTCTGTGAGCATAACCTGGTTTTGCCTAGTTGCCTTTTGTGCATACCTCATATGCACTGCTTGGACAGTTTCTCCTTTTGAATAAGAAATGCAGTTTACAGCACACACTGTACTTTGTCTACCAGCCATTAAAGATCCGAAAGTATTGTTTGTTGTTAGCAATCAGTTGAGCACCTCCTATTACCGCAGGCTGACAGCCAAGCTGGCAGGTCTGGAAAAGGTCTGAGAATCCAGGACGTAGTATCCTGACTGTACGTAATGTACTCTGCCAGCCAAGCAGAGGCTTTCCGCAGCGAGCGCCCGCGGTTGGCATTCCTCTAGTACGATGGCAAATGACAGCGACAAAAAATGGCAAAGGTTTTCACCAGACACGCTTTGTTCCGCTTTGGTTTCTTAACCTGGAACTGCCTTGTAAACAAAGCTGCCACTTTTATAAGCTTGCCTGCTCTTTCAAATTTTGCCAGTGCCTCTTACAAGCACCTGAACAAAACCCATCATTTGAAAATATGTAACCTTTTGAAATCTCATACATTGACAAATGGACACTTCAGGGCTCCAAAACCTATAGAAATGTGTTTGTCCATTTATTCAGCTGATTTTAGAAGATTCGTTAACTGTTTCCGAAATCTAAAGAAAACTTTGAAAATAGGAGAGGTTTTCATATAAAATGTGTACATAAATTATAGCTGCCTACGGCAGTTTCTGGAGACTCATTCAACTGGAAAAATATTTCCTAGCCGGAGGAAATGTTGAGATGCTGCCGTTCCAAAGACTAAATCCATAGTGTGGCCAGACAATCCCTTGTAGTAGTTAAGGGTTTAATTAGAGGTAAACACTACTTAGCTCTTCTGATACAAATTCTTCCCAGGGGCTAAGCGGTTCATGATTCCGATTTCTGTCTGCCACAGTGAAGTGCAATGCTAATGGGGAAGGGGGGGAGGAGAAGAACAGAGGGACTGCTAAGTGAACAAGTTCATGCTTGTCTTTTGGACAAGCTTGTTCTTGCTACCCTAAGACGACAGTTTGCACAGTACTTGAAGCAGGAAT
>NW_008825547.1:3675103-3698656 GCF_000699105.1 Pygoscelis adeliae
CCTTTCAAGGAGGGGAACTTATGCAGTAGGAGAAGTAATTGCCAGCGTGATGGGCCAAGTGATCATCAGAACGATCTAAAAAGCCCTTCAGCGTGACCGTGATTTTGATCAAGCGCAAGGGTGAGGAAGAATTAGTGCATTTGCATATGTGCCTCGTTTAACAGTTAACAGAATAGATAGAAATTAAAAGTAGAAGCTGTGGAATCTCCTGGAAGCAAACTTGCTACCTTTAAGCCATAAGGAAATGAAAATTAGAATCTTAGCTCAAAATCTGAGCAGAAGAGATTTCACTCATGTTTCTTGGGAGCCCGTTCATTGCTCGCATTCACCACTAATTTAAGTGCTGTGGTTGAGAGACAGACTGGCCCAAGTTTTACAGCTATTTCTAGTCCTTTGATAACTCCCACTTATCCCTCCCCTCCTACAGTGCTTTAAAGTGACATTGGGTATTTATATTTTTGATAGTGAAAAATATAGGCCAGCCTTTTAAATGGCCATCCCTTTCTGTTACCAGGCAGCCTGATTATCTCTGATTGAAGAGGGCGAAAGTCGTTGGCATGTAAATAAGTGCTTGGTGAGGTGGCAGACGCAGGGGCTGTGGATTGGCATGCACAGCCACCAAGGTGGGGAGCCAGTGCCGGACACCGTGATTCATCGGCTTTGCTTGGAAGGCTCAAAGTCCCACTAAAAAGGGCTTGTTTCTCTTTGGTCTCTAGCCACCCCTTTTTCCATGTCTAGGAGATTATTCCTGAAAATTAAGACACCTTTTCTGTTAAATACTCATGTATCTTAAACATCATTCTTATAGATCTGTAGGAAGAATACAATCTCATCTAGCTAAGGATGAGACTAAATGCTTATGTCTGTTTAGTTGTAGAGAAGTAGCTAGCTGCATTAGAATTTGCCTTTTGATCGCTTTGTTTACACAGTGTTTTCAGACCTGGTTTCCTAAAGGTCTGAGAGTCGCCGAGATTTTAGGCACAAATCTCAGCCACCCTCTGCGCTGGGCTTTACCAGCTCTACGTCGCACTTTCTAACAGGGATGCCTTTATTATCACTGCACCCATCTTTGCTTTCCTGTCTCCTGGTGCAAACGGGGACAGAGGGGCCCAGAACTCACTATGCCCAGGTTTTACAATGCTTTCACCCTGCACTTGATTTTAAAGGCAACTGGAAAAAGTCTGTTTGAATCATCAGAGCACAAGTCCACCTAAACAACAACTTAGCAGGTATCTGCTTCGTAAAAGAATCTCTTGGTAGTACTGAGGACTATCACTGGAGATACACATTTCATACACTTTATGACTCATTGTTTTTCAGCTGCCTTATTTGAGTAGAGGCAGTGGAAATGAAATCTTAAGTGTTTTGAATAATTTCTTCAAAAGGTTTTTTTTGCAGAATAATTTCTTCTGCAAAAGGTTTTGGGAGTTCTTTCATTGAAAAGTCTGATATAGGTGTATGTTATTTGTTAGGGCTAGTTAAATAATATTCTCATACACTGAAGTAAATGGCATTGGCTGATTCATGGCTATAGCATCCCCTACAATTCACCTGAGCACCTCACAGTCTTCTGTTAATTCTCTCACACCACCCTTAGAAAATAAAGGTGGTTATCCCGTATCATTTAAGACAGCTGCTGTGCACATGCAGCATAGGGAAACCTGCCCAAGGTCACACAAGATGTCTGTGGTGGATCAGAAACCTCGGTGTCGGTCACTTGTGTTCTAGATTAGTCCCCTGACCAGGGAAATGCAAACTTTCCAGACTGGGATCTCACTTCTTTTCTATAGCTTGGATCCCCCCCCCCCCCCCTCTGTCCTCCCTGCATATCTGTGTGGCTGCTTGTGGCTCCTGTTGCTGCACCTCCAGCCTCCCTCGTACCCAGCACTCTCTTCCACTGCCAAAAATCCTCGTGCCTCCAGCTGTAGTAACTTTGCACCCTCTTCCCAAAGCTCCACATGGCAGCTTGGTAGGGACATGCAGATTTAACCACTAACTGGTTCTCTTTGTCCCTGGGGGCCAGGTCAGCTAGATGCACCCAGCCTCGCCTGCCTGCCTGCCTCCCTGGGTACCTGTGGCCACTGCAGCACCAGGGCTGCCAGGGTTTGCTCCTGGCTCCCCGATCACTGGGCCTCTTGCTTATGCCAAAACTCTTACAAGGAGTCACCCTTCCCACAACAGCATGACCTGTGAGGATGCAGCATGACATCCTGACTCTGTCACCCTGCCTGTCCAGCCTGAGCATCCCCTGGGCAAACTGCTGGCCCCATGGGGCTGGGACAGCTGCTGCCCTGCAGTTTTTTGACCCCAGGAGAGGAAAGGTGGGGAAAGGGAAGAGAGAGGTAAAGGGAGGAGCAAGCCAGCTGCTGCCAAATGTGTAGTGAACATCCTCGGGCTTAACTTACCCACTACTCCACCATGTACACTGCATCAATGTTGTGTGATGGGAATGCCACATATCTGGTGGAGAGGAGAGGGCCAGAGGGGAGGGGAAAAGAAACAGGAAAATAAGAGTGAAAGTGAGGGAGAGGCAAAGTCAAGGTGGAAATGTTCAGTTTTTCTGTTGCCATCCATGGCCTGATTCAGGCCTCCTCATGAGAAGCCATATCCCTCTTTGAGCACTGCTTCTGCGTTGGGGAATGGCTTAAAGAGCAAGACTGGCACCATGAGGATAAGGGCCAGAGCAGGCAGAAGCAACTGGCTTATTGTTAGTGCTGTGAGTCACTGTAGTATGGGCAAGGCCAGCATTTTGTCTGGGGAAGGTGTTTTCCTTCAGGGTAGGGGGCAAAGAAGATCTGGCTTTATTGCTGGATTTTGCAAAGCCTGCAGAGCTAGGGATAGGGTTGGAGACAGCAGTGTGAATTACTCCATAGTTAGTTCTGTGACTGCTAGAAATCTCTATGGTGCAATTAAAACTAAAGTATTGAAGTGAGGAGTAGGGGCCAGGACACTACAGCTAAGATAATAAGCCTAGAGCTAGTCTTTTTGCTGGATCCTATAAAAGCTGCAGGGTTTCTATTGACAAGTTCAGACAGTGACTTTTGGAAATGTATTTGAGTCATTAGGCAAAACTGCTGCCTCCAGCCCTAACAGTAAACATATTCTGGGTAGTTTTATAATTGTATATAACTACTTTGTCATAGTCATAAACCAGAAACTTAATCCATCTTTATTTTTAGTCACTGCTTTGAGGTGATCATAGCCCTCAATCTGTCCTTGTAGAATCTTGCAACCTCCTTAGCTTTTTAGTTCCTACTGTCCTAAATTCAGAGTCCATCTCCAATGCTAAGCTTAACTTAGGCTTGTGACATGGTCGACAGACTCCCCATTAACAAACTTGAAGCCTTTTGCTACTGCCTCCAGCCTTTGCTGGGCTTTGCACGCCGCCTTGTGCTCCAGCCAGTTCTAGCCCCACTTTTATAGCCCATTAAGCCCAACCCTGTCAGTACTGGTTGTTTCAACACCAGTCTGCATCTTATCCACTTCAGGCATCTCTCTTGGTGCCTGCCCTCATCATATACATCCAGGTATTGTAAAATTCAGTGATAAAGCCATCTTTTCATCTCACATTGTGCCCAACGGGAACATAAGCCCAACACTAACTGTAGGGTAAGGTACAGCAGAGCAAGCTCATATATGTGCCAGAACTCAGCAGAAGTCATTCACCCTTCTTAGCTTAGTCTTCATCCTACTACTGTAGCTTTGCACGTCCAGTAATAAAAGCAGCCCTGCCCTGGACACAAACTCTAACCCCAAGATGAGACTGTAGCCTGGATATGTTTATAAGGATGATGGCAGGAATCAGCAGAGCTATATGCTTTGAAGTATGTTTTTTGCATCATTGTTTATGCTGCAAGTTACACAGGGTCACTCAGCTGTGATTAAGCCTTAGCCCTGAGTATCACAAAGGTGAAGACAGTTCACTGCTCGATCCTACAAGCCCTGCAGGGCTAGGATGAAGGTTCAGTCTGACAGAATATTTTAAGGCAAGTTTTAAAATATCTTGTGTTCAAGCTAGGGCTGGGTAAAGTTTCTCACAACTAAGTATGGAAGATGTGTGTTTGTGCTAGGTCCTGCTAGAGTCACAGCTCCTCTGGGTACTGACAGAGGAAGATTTCTTGTTGTGGATAGAAGCCCTTGGGCTACCATTAAATTATGGTTAGTTTAAAGTGTCTGTAAAAGAAGAATGAAGAATCGAGGTTGTTACTGGGTGCTGTATCATTGGTCTTGTTGGGAGAACCAGGGTGAACAATGAATTGAAGAATTTTGTGATAGCCAAGAGTTACGTGGGCTTTTGGTTGGGTTTGGGCTTAGGTTTAGGATAACTCCAACAGAGGTAGCTTTATAGTTAGATAGATAAAGCTCTTAGAGATAAAGTGAAGACCAGAACCATTGATATATTTAAAGAACAAATATGTGCTATTTTTATTTCTGCTGTAGGAAGGATTTCTGGGCTACAATGAGGCTATTCTGGGGATTAGGGTAAGGATTCTGGACAGCCAGAGCTAGATGTATTTCTGAATCATTCAAATCATTGCAAGGATGTGGGCTTTTGCTAGTCATGAGAAAAGTCTTCTGATTAGTGCTGGGCCAGGTACAAGTCACTGGGATAAGGTTCAAGGTTAGTGTATGCCTAAACACAGCTTTATTCTCCCTCCATTTGCCTGTGGACAGCAGCACATGCGCTTCCTGTTTGTGACTTTTCTAAAAATGAGTCCGAACAGGAACAGTTCTGGTCTGAAGGGTCTTCAGGCTTTGAGAAAACTGGGATCTCTGTTTGAACTACGTGGTTCTGTTCCTGTTCATCTGGAATTTGGAAACGTTAAATGTTGAGTGGGAAAATATCTAGAATGCAGTGCCCTGCTTAAATGCTTGGTTTTGATTTTTCAAGAGTAAGCATTGCAGCAGAGTTGTAGCTGTCTTTCCTGGTGCCTGTTTAAGCCATGCTTATTTTGTTAGAAAACAGCTTAATTGCCCAGGGTGAAGAGTTAAAGTTTATTTTTATGCCGCTCTGTTTTTAGCTGCAGATTGACATAACTGACTAGTAGTGGAAGCCCCTTTGTATGAAACATCCCTTATCGTATTTGTCCCTCGAGCATATTGTGTGCCAAATTATCATCCCTAATAGGCTGGTTGACTTTCTGGACAGAGGAAACATCTTGATAAGTTTGCTAAATATGTTATGTCAGAGAAAGTGTATCGCGGATCTTTTCTCATTCGCATAAGGACACACTCGGTTCAGCTCTGAAGTGCCAAATTCCCTAAGCTCACCTGTTGAGCAGCATGTTATTCACAACATCTGATTATCCAACTGTGTACACTTGGCTGCCATTTTTTTCAGAGACACTTACGCAGTGGCGTTTTGCAATGACGTCAATTCTTTTCCTGTCTGACCTAGAAGACTACAGTGACTCAATGTTGGCTAGGCAGCCTTAAAGATTAAATCGAGGACACTAGCTTAATTACTTTAACAGTCCCTTTAAAGGATTTCCCAAGAATGAGAATCATGACAAATTGTAGCTTAGGGGATTTTAGTAATTCCTGAAGCTGAAGCTAATGATGCAACCCAAGGTACGCTCTGCGTTCCTGTTGATACACTGAGGATTTCTTAAAAGAATAATCAGCACTGTGAAGACTTTTGTACTACAAATCCTAAATGCATTTGGAGCTTAATTCTGATGCACAAATTTGTGAGATGAGTCCTATTAGCCCAACTGGAATACCTTACCCAAGTAAGAGTTGCAGGATTTGGCCATAGTGGAGTATTTGAAAAATATATTCAAAACTTTCTTATATCTAGTTATAGTAACTTGTGAAAAATTAAGAATAATTATCACTGTTAAATGTTCAAACCTTTCATCTAAAACTATCTTCAGATTTTATTTTCATCTGCAGAACTTTGCCATGCAATTCGGAGAAACTGTGTTTGCAGTTGTTACTAAAGTGAGTGCCTCAGCTTATCCCTTTGCTAATATGCACAACAAACTAGATTCTGACTTCTGCTACTCCTGCATAAATGTGAAGTAAAGCCAGTGACTTTCACCCTATTGCTTAAGCAATACTGTAGTGTTTTTTTTAAATATATTTAACTTTGCATTTACTATATCTGAGCAGAAATACTGTGGGGTTTTTTAGATTTTTCACACTAAGACATTCTATATTGGTGTTATATCATCTAGAAGTAGAGTCGAACCTTTGCCTCAGTTACAGTGGTGTATTTCCGAAATAACTTCAGTACAGTTAGTGAATTTACTCTACATTTATACTGAAGCAAACAAGAGGATTATTAACAACCTATTTATCATTATGATTGGAAAAGAGAATCCATCGCAAACTTGGTATTTGCTAGTTCTGCATGGGTTCTCACTATTTACAGCTCGCTCCAGCTTACAACATCATATCTGCAGGAGGAAAAGAATCTACTCTTGGAAAGCTGGAGAGAAAGGAGGCTGAGTAAGTCTGAGGAAATTTTTGGGACTTCTGTGCAATGCTTAAGACTTGCTCATCACCTCAGAAAAGCCTTCTCCCTCCATCGTGTAACTCTCCTAACCACGGCTGAATTTTCCTTCCTGTAGACTGTAGAACTGTTGGGAGGAAAAAGCTAAGGTAATTTCCCTAAAAATACTTTACTGAAGGCAAGTTGGGTTTGAGAATAATTAATGGTGATTAAAGCGTAGTATTGCTTGTAAGAATACTGCTGGTAGCAAGTCCTCAAATCCAGGGAACTCAGGGTAAGATGGACTGAAAGGAGATCCCATGTGCTTGAAGCTGAGGTACCAAGATTCAGATCCACAAGGAGGAAAAAAAAAAATCTTTGAAAGTTTTTTAGATTTCTGTGGATAGTTTTAAACTAAAACTTTAAAGGTGTTTGGCTTTTTATTTAATGTTAGGTATTATCTGTGCTATTTAAAGCATAGCTTCCTAAGACACGTAGCACCAAACTGAAAGCAGGACACTGGGTGGGAATGCCTGGCCGTCAGCTGCATGGCACGTCCATAAAAAGGCAAAGGAAAACCAGTAGTTTGGTATCATTAGTTAAATGTGCCTTTTTTTTCCTCTCTTTTGTTAAATTTACTAATTTGAAAGGATGCAATATTGAATTTATGATAACCAATCAGATACTGAAATGATTTACAATGGTTATAAAACCTAGATATGCATGTTTTAGCTTGGTATCAATCTACCTCTCAAAACTATCTGAAGAAGAGATACCTTTCACAATGTGTTAGCTTAAGAAGTAGCCCCCCAAACCTGTAAAGAGAACAGCCTCTCCTCCCTGGGCTGGGGTCCTCCGGCTTGACCAGGTCTTTTAAGAATATCCTCAAAAAACCCTGGAGTACTATGAAATACCCAGCCTATTTACCTTTGATAAGAGCAACAAGAAATGCAAAGAGAATTGTTTGCTCTTGGGGAGAGGCAGAACTGGATGATTTGAAGAGTTTTATAGCCAGCTGTGTGTACGGCGCATCCTGAATTCCACAGTAGCCCCATTTAGCAAGGCTGGAGACTGCTTCTTCCCCAGTGCTGAAAGCTTACTCCTGCTGCCCACAGCTTCTTTCATCCAGAGCAACCACGTTCAGCCCCCTTGGTAACATTTTTAGAAAGTATACTATTCAAACAATGTGGTCATCCCGTTAATCACATTATATCCAGACATCTTGGACTTTTTATTGTTTTTTTGGTTAAAGGACGTATTTTGAAAGAAATAAGTACGTGACGGTATAAAATAAGTGCTAAGCTTGGGTTTAACCTGCTTATGTTCAAAGCGATACGGGGAAAAAATTTTCAACAATGCTGTCCTGAGACTCAAAGGAGTTGCCTTGGACTGCTGTGGGAACAGACGTAGAGGAAAAGAGCACTTTTGAATAGTTTAGTATGTCAGGACGACACTAAAGTATAAAAACTAGCTCTGAGGAAATTGTTATGTCCTGAAACGCAGTCATTATTTCTAAGTAAGTAACATGAAAGAGTCACAAGGAGATGGCTGAGCGCTAAGTAATGAAGGTAGCATGCACATGTCGTCTTGGGGGAAAAAGATTCTGTCTGAAAAGATCTTTACCTTTCTTTCTGACTTGACATACAGATGTGAGGTATTAACAAAGAGTAATCAAAAGGGACTTAAATCAGGAATAAACTGATATATGACTCGTCATGAAATATTCCTATCTTCACAGCTATTGTGCTCTTTATCTAATTTCCCTAGCTATCTGATCAGAGCTGTTTATTTCACTGTTGAATTATTGCTGAAGTCTGAGAGGGCGCTGCTTTAAACAATGGAGCTGGTCAGCAGTGTTAGCAATTCATTTCCATAGTATCTGGCCCCGTATGGGTCTGCAAACTCGGGATTTGCCCTTGGAGCTTTCTCTCATACCAGATAACTTCTGTAGATATGACCAGAACAACGCCAGAGTTTAATGACAGCAAGACACGTACTGTAGTAGGCTTTTTTTGTGATGAGTGCACTTGATATTGCTTTGGGATATGTATTTGTTACTGGTGGTTGGTGACTGTTAAATTTGAACTATAAGGCTGCTTGGGTCCAAGGAATAAATGAGAAACTTCCAACATCGGATTGCCTCATGTGATTTTCTAGGCATTTTATTGAATAATTATCTCCTGGTTTAAGCAGCAGGGAGTTGACAATAGGGAGTTCTTGTTTGAAGCATCCTTTGTTACCGAGTTGGCTTCCCTAACTCCATCTCCAAAGCCTGTATTTACTAGACGTGCTAACGCTGTATTGCCACGGTGAGCGTGGGAGGGAGGGGCAGACAGAGCTCCCCCTTCTTGACTTTGTATAGACATGACCAAGCAATGTCACTCTCACCTAGTTTAAATCCTGGACTGTCTGAGGGTTAGGAAATTATTGGGAACATAGTTGTATTTCCACTTGCAACTTGTTACCCTGTTATACCTGAATCAGGAAAGAGTCATTTTATAACTGGGCCTCCTAATTCACAATGAGGAATATGTCCATGCTGTAATTACATGCATGATGGCAAGACTACTCAAGCTGTGAGAGACACCGGAAAGAAACCGTGCCACACAGTGAAGCAGTGCCGCAGCCTTCGCTGTGAGCCGTCCACCATGAACCTGCCATCCAGCCTGAGCCGAAACCCAGGCCACCGGGTGAGACTGCCCTTGGCCTGCCAGCACAGCATGTGCTAGCGCAACGTGCTCACATCTGATGGTGAGGCACCTGCATGCAAAGGGCACGGAGAGCTATGACAAGGCTGAGGCTGCATCTGCTTTTTTTGCCTGACTACAGCATGATGCTCAGGCTATTTTTTTAAAACCTGGCAGGTCTGGACAATATTTCTAGTAATAACCGGTTGATGCCCCATCGTTACCATTCTGAAAAAGTACAGGCACTACTACTATGTGATCTGAGGCTTTAACCTACTGCAGATGAGGCACCTAGCAGATAGCACCAGGGATATTCCAGGTTTTTCTCAGTGCTGATCAGCCAAGCCAGGAGGTATTGTCTGCCGGCAGTTTTCCTGTTTTCTATGGGTTTGAAACTGGCTGTAACAGAGTAGCAGGCCCTCGCAAAGTGTGCGTATGTGTGATGGGGTACATGGTACTGCTATTTTTATACCTTATTTTATCAAAGGCAAGCCCACTGAGGTTTCATGAGAACTTTAAAATGCAGATGGGCCAAGGCAGTCACTGAATATACAGTTGCTGCATACAGTAAAGCAAGGGTCAGCTGCAAGCGACCTCTGGAAACACATTATGGGAAAGCTGTTGGCCTTAGGTTGCATTCCTGGGCTGTAGAGCAGGCTCTCAAACTGCTGTCCCCGGTGAAGGGACGTATGACACCAGCAGAGAGGCTGGCTTTCGGGAGCAGCAAACAAGCTCCTGGAGGGAGGCGAGCCCTGCTGGCAAGCTCAGCTCCCTGCCTGCGGTGCCTAGGGAGACCCACTGGGACCTCGTCCATTTGGTGTTTTATCTCTGTTGATCTGACACCAGAGCTGGGCTGCGAGGTACCATTTCTCGGCTATTCTTAGGGATTTTGACACCTGCTATAATCTGAGCGGTCATTTGCGAGGGGCCCAAATGCTGCGTCCTTGCGCATTGTTCTGGCAGGCAGTTCCAGCTTCTTCCCTGGACACGTTCAGACCTAGTGAAAACAGAGGAGAATTTCCATGAATGCCAATGAGGCTGCACGCTAGTTAAGCTGGGACTGGTTTTGATGCTAATTCTTTCTTGAGGAAACTGTCAGTGATAATCAGTGCTGATCTGTCATCACCCTCGCGCCCTATCCTGTGCAGTGCCCGCACCTTCTCTGGTTTTGGACAAAAATAAGGCTTTAAATACTACCAGTATAGGAGGTTTAACTGGATTTACTTTGCAGATGGAGAGCTCTAATTTGGTTTATGATGGCTTGATTTGAAAGTGTGATTCCTCAAAGAAGCCAAAATTCCTGAAGTTTTCCGTCAAGGAGATTTCAAAGGTGCCTGACCTGAAACAAAACAGGTAGCTCCTAGCTCCCGTTCATGTGGATGCAGAGTTATTCCTACTGTGAGCTCAGGGCCACACTACCTATAAAATGACATCTTTGGGAATTACCAAGTAATATCACTTGTTTTTCATCCTGAACATTATACAGTACAAATAGGAAATAAAGTATTATTACTGGCAGTGAGAGACGACAAACCTTGGTTTTTTGCTTGTACACAAATTGTTTCCATGTTTCATTAGCTTCTGGAGGTATTCTGCTTCTTTCCTCTCCCTGGGGACAAAAAGAGGAACTCGAACACAGAGTGTAACCCCTTCCATACCATCCTCCAACTGACTGCAGAAATCCTGTCAGAAATTTAAAAAACTATCATGACTGATCTGACTGTTGCTTTACTTTATATTCATGCAGGATTTAGGAAAACATCAGGCAGGATGGAGATAATTGCAAGTGAATAATTGCAAAGAATAGAAGGGGATAGATGGGTAATTACAGAGCTTCTCTTAGGGACAATATTACTTGTCATTAAATTTGATGGACTGATTTTCTTTAGGATAAACAAGCAAATGTGCCTTCCTAAACACTTAAAGTTACTTCCTAAGAAACATACCTTTTGTTTGGGCATAATTAACCCTTCCTGAAAGGAATAAAATGCTGGTAGGAGTAAAATCCTTGACTGAATTGCTGAGAGTCACATGTGGATTACAGAAAGTCAATCACATAAATTTACAATCTTATTGTTCAAGAAATAGGACAAAATTGAACTGATTTATTATTTTGATTTCGTAGGAGTGTGTTAATTTCCTTGTATCTCACTAATATTACTTGTTTTGTGACGATTCCTGAGATGGGCCAACCCCAGGCTCTTGCATCTGAGCAGTCACAAACGTTTGAGGAATCTGAACCCAGACGCAGATCAGTATTTTAAATTTGTCTCCTTTTGGACTGAAACCAAACCCAAACATTTCCCTGAACTTCAAAGAAATCTGCTTTCAAGACGGGATGTGAACCCAAATACTGCAGTTCCAGCAGCGGTGCGCACAACACAACAGCAAAGGAATATAAAACTTCTAAGCTGCTTATACTTGTGATTCTGTCAATTCTCTGTTCTCTGCCTCTGAAAGTGATAAAAATCCTGGGCAATTGGAGGAGTACCTGCCCCCAGGGGAAGCTTTGCCCAGATCGTTAAAAATGATGGCTTGGCCTGGGGTTGCATCGCTGCATCGCTGCTGGGGTTTCCCATACACCCACACTGGGGCGCAGGACGTGGGGTGCAGACCCTGCTCAGCCGGGCTGGCAGGCTCTGCTGCTGCTCCTCGAGGAGCTGGGGACTGGCATGGAGTAGTCTGGGACACCCTGCATTTGAGGCCCTGGCAAGGCCCACATAAAACAGACTCACTGTGGATCAGGACCATGAGTAGGTCATTTGAATAGCGATGCCTTAAAGCGTGAAGACTTTAATGTTTTCTTGATGCTAAAATTATTATGGTGGATATCCCCATCCACATAAATGTCCAGTGCTTGTAAATCCTGGTAATAGGAAAAGACAGCATCCCAGAACTGTCATTTACAATAATAACCAAAGAGGTTAAAAAAAGAAAAAGACAAGTTAAAAATGAAACAAGATAAAAATATACCGTAGGGCAAATCTGTTGCCGTGTTGCCTCTGGGTGATGGAGTTTCCATCGACATTCCCTTGGCAGTGCTGACTTGTGCATAACGTACACATCCCCAGTGCCTGGCAACACCAGTGCAAGGGTATGTGTATGTGCGTGCACCGCCCCACACCACTGCAGTCTGTGCGCAGAGATAATTTTTTCCCCCTTCAGGGTCGCAAAGAGCAACTGTACAAAAGACGTTTTTTAATAGAATATGTTCTTATCTTTCGTAAAACATGGACCCACCCGACACTTGGACTGGTCTGTGGGCCCCACCCTTGCCCTTTTGTTTGGAGCCTGGGATCATACGATGAACTGGGTTAGTACGTTGCTGTTTATGTTCTTCAAACCTCATCTATTTTGTTTTACAAGAATACACCACGCTGCTGTGGACTTACTTGTGCCATGGTAGGGAGCATTAGTGGGTAGCAGGGAGCGAGATCCAGAAAGGGGAAGGAGGATGTGATGCATCTGTCATGATCTACTGATGTTTCCAGGCTTGGGGTTGGTGACAGCATGATGCTGGTGTTTTAAAAATAAAGGGCTGGAGCCTGAGCTCACAGTTCTAAAAATCAGGAGCAATTGCGCTGAAATCAGTGGCTTCTCAGAAGTGCAAAAATCATGTACCTGAAATCAGAATCACACCTTTGAACTCCTAGGTTTTCAAAGAGTCTTAATGTGTTACAATCAGGCGGTTTATGACATTTCGGCAAGCACCTGGGGCACGCAAAGCAGGTGTCCTTGGCCTGCTTCTGATGTTTCCCTGTTTGATCCATTCACTTCACCAGACTGATGCCCGGTTTGCAGTGATGCTACCAAGGTGTTTCTGGTGCCCGAGGCCCGACGTTGAAGCTCCAACATAGACTCTGGAGTTTGTGCATTATTGATCATGTTCTGGTATTTGCCACTAAGCACTTTTCCCACAGGACAATGGACTACTAAATCAATACGCTCAGACTTGGTGCCAGACACATGAAGGCTGATGGCAGGGGCTCCGAGGAGCCAGTCGTCACAGAGGAAGACCCGGGAGGAACCTTGTCTCCAGAGATATAACCCCCGTCTGTCACAGAGGACAAATGAGCCAACCCTACCACTCTGAAGGAGAAGGGCTTTGTCCTCTGGCACAGACAACAGAGGAAGGTAATGAGGTAAATAACGGCCTTTCTCGCCCTCTGGCCTCTTCTGGGCAGCTTGCAGTGAAGGGGAGCTAGGAGGGAAGGATTTTTGCCTGGCTCTAAGAGCAGGGTCCAGCATTACGCCTGACATTTCTGTGTGAGGGTGCAAAAATTACAGCAGTTCCCCAGGCATGTGAAGGGGTCCAGGTGAGGGCCAGATAGCATGGGAAGGTAAGCTTTTGAGTTAGCACCGATGTTCAGTTTGGGCTGGTTTTGTCTGCTGGTTTGCGAGACTTCTCTGCTGTGGTTTCCATCCAAATCACGTTTCACACAATGTCAGGGTGTGTTGATGGGGCTGACAGCTTGCCATGAAAAGCCTCCTTACCTCTTGCCACCCCTCTCCTGCTGCTCAGCCATGACACTGACCATCATGTCAGCTTTCCTGAGGATGTACGGGACTCCGGGGGGTGGCTTTTAGTAAGATGGGGCATCCAGAAACTATTGGCCTGACTGTGGATCCAGGAGGCAAATAGTGGTTGATGGGGGAACCTGAAATCTCAGCCTCTTCACTCCATGGTACAGGACCAGAAAGCCTTGGAACAGTGGTTTTAGAGCCAGGGTTTTTGGAGGTGCCTCTGGCACAAATGAACTGGAGGTGCTGTACCCAAACCTCAGACCTTGGAAGCACGGAGTCCTCCACTGCAGGATGTTGGAGCTAGAGACAAGGACCCAAGAGAGCACTAGTGTCCTTGGCTCTAAATTAGTTTGTAGAAGTGGCTGGAGAGTTCCACTGGGTGCCTGCCTTGGGTTTGGTGAGAGTTTTTGAAGTTGAAACAATACACGTGAAGCATTTTATGCTCTACAAAATCCTCAGCCAATTCTAGTGCTGACACACAAAGAAAACCCTTTTGTATTGTTTTGCCAGATACTGGGCAGCGTAGGTGATACTAGATAGTCCTGCAAAATCCTAAATCCTAAACTTGATCAGTTCCTGTTTTGCCAAAATTATCAGATTAGTTTAGAAAATAACAAGATAAAGCACATTGAAAAGAGATATCACTAAGAGTTGCTTGCAACATGTCTGGTCCTACCATAAAAGGATTTGTAGAGTAAAATGAAATTATTTACTAGAAAGGTATAAAACTGTAAACTAAGTATTGCTGTGTCAGTCCTGTCGTTACCTGTTTCAGAGGGCACCTTTTCATCCTTTCAACATTTGTTCCAGTCGAGGCCACGTTTGATTTCGGTCTGGCAGGATAGCCATGGTAACAGTGTGCTTCCAGGTATTCATCTGGGTGGGGTGAAGAGTTGGACACCTTCCAAAATTCTGCTCCATGCTTTATTAACACCCTGAAACCTGACTTGCAAGTGCTACAAAATGGGGGAAAATAAGAAGCGGGGGGGAGGGCAGGGGAGAGAGGGAGAAAAGCTGCAGTATTTGAATCTTTACCATAATAAAATTCCAAATGATGTTTCTATATCTTGTGTAAACCTAGCCTGTGTATAATCTTATGAGTTAAAAGTTTGCTGCAGTGCAAGTGAATATGGCTCATGGAAGAGGACGTGATGCTTGCAAAGTAAAGACTTTGGGAAGCTTCTGACATGAGTAAAATAAAAGATGATGGAGCAAACATAACTTTGAGAATGCAGAGCCTGCCATACACACTTCTCAGTTTATTTATTTATTTATCCCCTTTTGATTCTTTCATGTTACCGTACAGAAATCTTCTACAGCTGATCATTATATTGGAGATACAGTCCCTGCATCCCAGTACCTCTATGCTCAATGGGACTGTGCAAAAAGTGTGCTGTGGCTGGAGCAGAGAGGCTGGGATTTAATTTACTAAGGGCAAATTCCTCTTTATGTCGTTCATTCACCTTTTCTTTCTTGCAAGAAATGGCAGTGAGAAACAAGAAGCGTGCCAAAAAAGAAACCATCCATTTAGAAAAACACCGGCTATTTGCAGAGTTGAAGTATCATAAGCCAAACTCTGCTTATTTAGCATCATGTGGGCCAGTGGAACTGTTCCTGAACAGTGTTGGGCGAGCAGTGTAAAAAAAACCCAACACCCTAGATACTGTCCACTTACCGGAACAGATGCACTTAGGAGGGATGATAGTTACTGCTACTCGGTTGACACATTAGGGATTATGCTGGATATTTCAAGTATGAGTTCTAGAGCTTGAACCAAAGATGAAAGGCTTATATATCACATACTGCAACAAGTGCGTACGCCTGGCTCTGCACACATCAACATATCTACAATTCCTGTTTCTTCCGAAGTGCCCAGGTAGCTTCTTTCCCAATGTGAGGAACTGGGCTTGTTGGATGACCTGACAAGAAACAAGCCCAGAGCATTGGATCACAGAGCAGAAGAGAGGGAAACGTAAATGGGTAAAATTCAGGGGTTTTTGTAAGTAGGTGTGGGGCAGATTTTGACTGGTCTGCTGTTAGTATGTTATAAATGCACTTTCCAATTTAGGACCTGTCCAAATATTCTAAAGGGTAATTCAATTTTTTAAGAACTTTACCACAAGGACTTCTTTCTTTCATAGGCAGATTTGTGTGTGTCAAAGCACTCAGAAACAAGGGTGGGAGGAAGAAGCTTCAAACTTGCTCATGGGCAACATAGATATGTATTACATAAAGGTTTGCTTCTGCAATTTCCTTTCGTAAATTTCTGTTCATGTTTTCATAATGTTGTATGAATTTACATGTGGAATATATTTTAAAAAGAAAAAAAAAAAGGAAGGCGAAGTATTTTTATGGGTACAATGTCTGGTTGAAGACACTGCAATGCTTTTCTCACAGAGCTGACCTTGTTGGCCGTATTAACCCTGTTCTGCTACAAGGCCGTGTATGGTTTATGTCTATTAATGGTCATATACTGAGTTCTGGTTTATGTTTTGTCACTAAACAATTTGTGGGCAAACTGTAGTGGTTCAGAAACTGCTTCAGAGGCGGCTTAGCTGTTTGGGCAGTGACGATTGTCGCAGTAGATGGGGAGAGCAGCCCCATCCACCAGGAGCATGAGTCTTGAACCAGGAGAAAGATGGGGGTAAGATTTCAGGGGAGCAGAGCTGGGTAAATACCAGTGCTCCCCAGATAACACCTTCTGACAAGCTGCTCACAGATACGGGTATGTGATTGAAAGTGAATGAGTTAACGCATTTAAAGGAGTCACCATCCCTTAGCAGGAAGTTATTATCCTTCAGCTGAGGAACAGTAGCTGTGTGTGTTCTGCTCTATTGTGGTGTTAAGGACAATAGGTTAGTTTAAATCATCTTAAAGCATGCTATTTTGATAACTTGCTTCGGTAGGAGCAAGCCCAGGTTTTGCATCAGTTTTTCAAGGAAATAGAAACTATTTATAAAGTTTTACTGGGCCTTTTTTGAGACAAGATGTCCCACTGATTCTCATAGTCGCTTTGGCTGGTTGGTCTTTTTTGGAGGACTAAGCCCCAGATTTGAGGCTTTCAAATGCAGGATGTTTTGAATTAACCTCATAGGCCTAGCTAGACAGATTTTTTTCTTTTAATGGGACTTTTTATTCTTGCATGACTCTAATATAGTTGAAGTGATTTCATAAGAACTTAGCAAAAATGTAAATGAAGAAGTTCACTTTTGAACAGAATGAAAAAGCTACCCTGAAAATGGTAATGCTTTCTAGTGAGAAGCATATGGAAACAGGGATTTAGAATAGAAAGTTTTGCAGAATTAGCATTAACAGTAGCAATCAGTGTAACTGTTTGTAGTATGAATGAACCATTTATTTTTTCACATTCTGAGTTTTTGTCGTTTTAAAATGAGGGTTTTTTCTTTATCTCTCATTAATTAATTAATTTATCTGTGGCAAATCATATCCCAACTCCTTTGCTCATCCATTGACCTAACAATGACTTACTGTTTGGATTTTCTATCTCCTAATCATGAATTGAATGGTGTTCTAATAAGCATATATCCCAGGAAGCCTAACTATATAATCAAACCAGTCTTTTCCAGGACCCCTACTAAATCTATCATCTGTAGGTATGAAGGAAGGAGAAACAATGTCCTTATAGTGAAAAAAAAGACCATGAGACCTCCAAATGAATCATATCCATTCATCCATCTAACAGGTATACTTCTGTTTGTGTTGTCCACAGAGAGAGAGATTATAAACATCTCACAGACTGCAGCAGATGAAGGTTAGAAATTTGTTCTCCATGGCTCCCGCTGAGAATTACAGAATAAAAGTTTTATGTGAAAATAAAGAAAAGGCGCTTTTCTGGGTAGAAATGAGATCTTGTTTATGCACATAGATTTCTCTTCAGGTAGTGGGATCTCTGCTTTCAATTTTATGAGGTGGAATAAGACAGCGTATTGAATAGGCCAGCAATAGATAACATTTGCAAGATAGAGCTGTACAAATCATGAAGGCCAGTTATGTAATATGGGGTGGAATTTTAGAATTTGATCTTCCCCTCTTAAAATGAAGAGCCTGATAGTTGAGGAAGACTTGTAGAAATCATTTGGGGAGAATCACTTGCGTGACAGGTCAGGCATGAGTTTATTAGTCTTTAACGGATGACAGGATGAGTCATATAAGTCAGGTAAAAAGGAGAGGAGAGGGCTGAACAACACTGTTCTTTTATTTTCCAGTAAATCGACTACAAGCTGTGCTGTGTCTGTCTCAGTTACTGCCATGCCCAGTGACTTCTATATTGCTGCTTTCTCCCTGTTCTCGGTGTGACATTGAGCTTTGACTAAAAGAGATGTGCCGACCTTTGGAAAGAGCCTTTCTCCCATCCTGCCTTCAATCTTTCCCTTCCTTGCTGAGACGAGGGAGGGCGAGGGTGGTGGTAGTTCTCTCCAGTCTGCAGCTGGAGGAGCAGCATGTTTCCAGTATCAGTCCCATACAAGTATTGTTATTTTTCCTGTCATGTTTGTTGGGGTACAGCTTTTCGTTTATTTTTCTTGCAGAAAGGCAGGAAAGCCAATCTGGAAAAAAATACCGCTCACATGTCATCAGTAATTACTTGGCCGTTGTGCCAGGCATTGGCTTGCTGACAGTTTCAAGGCGGAGAGTGGGTGAGACCCAGCCGCAGCCAACAAGAAGAAAGAGGTAAAGAGATCTTAATCTGACTTGGGCTTCACTCGCCCTCCCTTCTTTTCCCCTCCATCTTTCTCCTCCATGGGGAGCCACAGCTATTACTTCACACAATGAGCTCTCCCCATTCTTCACAGGACTGCCAGTCCCTGGCCTGTGCAGCTTTCTGTCCGCTTTCTTCCACTCATTAAGTGTAACATCTAAGGAAACAACTTACCCTTAGGAGGGAAATGCCTTCTGGGAATAGAGGCCTTGCCCCACCTCCAGGAAAAAAGATAAGTAGTTTAATCTATAGAGCGTGTGACAGCAACAACAAGGCTCACGATTCTGCAGATGGTTTTCAACATCTATTTTTAAATTTGGGCAGTTTCTGAAATGAAATCAATAATTTACTTGATATCTTAAAAATCATTTAGGTCATCGCCTGGAAGGGATGAATAGTGTTCATACAACAGCTCAATATGCCAACCTCGAATAAGATATTATTGGATACAGAAGCTAAGAATACCTAATAGGTATTCTTACCTATACCTCAGGTGGGAGATCTGGGGGGTGGGAGGTGTAATGTGATGTATGGAGAGTCAGCAGACAGGACTCCTCTCCCTGACAGCATTGGAGAAATGCCTGAACCAAGGTTTGCAAAAGGATTATGCGATGTGTGAAAAGAGGCTCACTGTGGGTACAGGACGGGCCTGACGGAACTGACCTTGTGCTACTGGCTCAGGTAATTGGTGGCTCTCAGCATAGCCAGGCTGTGAGATTTCTGAGATTTTCAACAATTTTTTTTATGGTCACCCTCATTCGGAGTTAAGCCAGGATCCTACTGTCTTTAGCTGTAGTGTTGGTCAACTGCCACATTCTTCTTTGCTGTGGCTCTTAAGTTGTGCAGCACTGTGGTGCTGAATGCTGCTTACACAAAGTGAAAATGTAGGTGCTGGGGTAATCCTGCATATGGTAGAAACTAATGTCATACCCATGGTCTCAGAAATCTGACAGGGGCAGTAAAACCAGCACAGTCAGTGCGTATAAGCAATGAGTACGGTCTGTAAGGCTGCAAATTCATTCTCTTTCCCTTCTCCTCAGCTGATCACCCAGCAAACCTACTCCAGAAAGCTGTACAGTACACTAAGAGAAGCAGCCCCCCGCCCGCCCAAGCCCCTTACAAGTGCAGGCTAAGACCTGAGCCGGGGAGAAATTTTTATTCATCTTTCCCCTCTTTGCCTTGGTTGCCACAGCTGTGAGAAGGTACACTGATGTACTGCTGAATGGCTGTTCCCATCCTCTTCCTCCTCCTTCACTCCTACAGACTTCTGCACAGCAGAAATCTGCTCTCACTACCCCAAACTGATGACAAAATCCCTACTGGCTATTACAGATCATGTTGTCAGAGAAGAAGGTACCGAAAAGAGTTTTCCAGGAGCCTGATTTTAACACACGGATTATACCTTCACTTCTTCAGTCAGCTGGATGACATCTTGCTGATTGGACTCTTCCTGCAAATTAAGAGGCTATGGTCAAACCCTGTCCTCTGAATTCTGTTCCTGCATTGACATTTTTCTCTTCATCATGCACAGAGATTTCCCTGAAATTCATGGTTTATTGATGGGAGGTTTGTTGATGCTGTTATTGTTTTCAATTTAAAAAAGAATAATTTCTGTTTTGAGGGAAAAATAATAAATAATTCAGGTGAATTTACAAGGAGATCTGAGAACACGTGACAGCATCAGTTCGTTGGTGCTTTTTTTATGTGACAGAAATGAGAGCATGTTTCTTTGTGGTACGTGCTGAAAACCCGGCTCAGACTGAGAAACTTTTTTCTCCCTGGCTACACCACCACCAAACTGTCTAGCGCTTGCCAACATGGATTTAGATTGGATTAATCAGCTTAAAGAACAAGAGTGTGATAGGAAGATACTCTCCACCCTGTGCAAGCTATGTCCGGGTTCAGCAAAGAGGAGACCTGGGAGCCAGCATGGTTAACTTGTGAATTAAGTCTGTGTAGACATAATCAATAAAGCTAAGAGTTAGGTACTTCACTATTGATTGGCAGTGGTTTGATTTAAGAATCCAATATTAACCAGTGATAAAACATGCTGCCCCATTCGTCCGGGTTTTTAAAATGTACTTTTTAAAAAAAACTGATCAAATAATACTTTTTGTGGGTGACCAGATCTTCATGTGCTCTGTGCAGTGTTATGCTTCAGCCATGTAGGAAAAATCACAAGGCTGAGTGAATATTAACATGGGAAAAACCTTTTAGGCTCACAGGAAGGGAAGTGTAAATTTGCAACTGGTACTTAGCAGCAAGGGGGACCCAGTAAATCTCTGTTAGCTTTTAGGCAAGTGATACAGCTGATAATGTAGATCTGTTGCTATCAAACTGCTATCAGTATCATGTCAGTACCTATCTGTCTCAGTATTTATAACCTGCTAACAACAGGGAAGTGATGTGGTCTAATGACCTGAGGACAGGACTAGGAGCCAAGAGGAAGTGAGGAAAGGAAGCTGCACAGAAGAACAACTTCTCTGAACAGGATGTCTGGTCCTGCTGCAGCCCAAATTTCGTCGTATTTTCCTTTGGATTTCAGTACATCTTGGAGGGTCATTCTCCTGATTCATTAGGCATGTTTACAAACCAGAAAATTACATGGCTGACCATGGTATTAATTGGTCAAAACTGCTTTTTGGCTGGTCACTTCATCATGGTCACCTGGCATAATGCTAAGTTTAGTTGTCTCCCTTGGCAGAACACTCAGTCAGGTCACAAAGTCGCTTTCATTGCAACTCTTCAAAGTCCTATCTTAGCAAGACAGCTTTCCAATGTGAATATGGAAACCTTCTGGTCCACCTCAGATTATCTTGAGAGATTCACTGGGATCTCTTCAAAGTGAAAACTCGGATGTTTTCCTCTTGTCTACCATTTTCCTGAAAGTATGGGTTCTGGGGAGAGGGCACTTAGCTATATCTGAATTAGTAAAAACAATTTCCATCAAAACCCCCTGTTTCTCTACAGGTTTTGTTCAAATAACTAGAAAGTCAAAGCCATCTCCTTTATATACTTTGGAAAAAGCTGTATAGCTAGAGCAAGCTCTAGGTAAAGACAAGGCAGGCAACTGCTGAGGCAGAAGAGTGACCGTATATGCAATGTTTTCTTTGCTTGTACCGGACCTGTAGAAGACCAGACTGGAAGCAGTTGCTGCTCCTCTACCCAAGAGAGGGTTTCATGTCCACAGGGCAGTGGCAGCAAAGAGGGCCCCTTGCAGAAGCAGAATGGCTAGCCAAAATCTTCAGGGGTCGTCTTGCCTGTTCTAGATGTGACCCTTCCCCCTTTCCTGTTTCCTATAACAGGAATGGTCGTGGCTTTGCCTTCTTTTTCAAAGCAGCAAAATTCAATTGTATTGAATTGAAGCTCTGTATACCTACACCTAGTGTGAGAGATGCTACTTTTTACTGCTGTTTGCTGATGACAGCACTTACAAACGTGTTACGTGAGTCACGGGATGTGTGGAAGATGATCCCAGCCCCACTGAATGCATGCATCGCTCATAAATGATGAACTTGACAGGCAAAGCTGGAGAAAATCAACAAGTCCTTACTGAGGGTTATTATATTATATCTACTCACAGCAGCGGGGGTCTGGGCCCACTGGCTTTAATTAAGTTATTGCCAGTGTACAGTGGTACAAATGGCAGAAGAAACAGCCTCGGGAGAAAGGAGTCAAGCAGTGGGGACGAGGGTGGTATGGGAACAAGATTAGGCTTGGCCATCCTAGTGTTTGGGTTGTTCGATGAGTTTCTGTCCTGAGTATACACAGAACTTTAATGAAGCAATGTTGTAAAAAAGTTCCTTTCGCCAGAGTTTGTGTCAGGTAAGGGTGAAACTGGACAAATAGATTGTGGAAGGTCATTCCTATCTGCTAGAAAGAGCAGCATGGAAGAAGGTGCGGATATGTTTGTGAGATAAGAACGAGAAAGGAGTATTATGTGAAGGACGATTGATGTCACAATGAAAACATTTGCAGTGACATTGTTAACAGATGTAGGAAAATGTGAATATTTTTTTTTATTGTTCTTTAATTTAAATTCCTGTTGTTTTCTTTACAGTGCCAATAATTTCTTAGCCTTCCTTGTCCTTATACTACATGGGATTCTCACAGAAGAGATGCTTTGTGCTACAGCTCACTTTTATGCTGCAATACCTATGCTTATTACATGCTGGAATGTGTTTCTGGCAGCTTGCCAGGCATGGATAGAAGGAGCCAAAGAAACCCTTTTTGGAGAAGTGAGGGTTAGGACAAGGACTGGGTCTGGTAAACATGGGCATGGAACATTCTTTGCTAGCATTTTTTGAGAGTTTGTAAACAAAATGGGGTTCCTAATTAAAGCAACCACTAAACCGTTTAACTTGCATAACTAGAACTGACTCAATAGATCAGCCCAGGTCTCACTGACCCTGCAGAGTGACAGGGCTTGTATTTTGTGTGGATGAAATGTTCAATAATTTCTCCAGAGCATTATGTGCAAATAAGCTTTTCTTTAACAGCAGGCATGCATGTCTGCTCCTTCTACCTTCCTGCTTATTTTATCAGTCAGCAGATCTTAGCTAGACAATGTGAGAAATCATTACTTTCTCTTCATCTTTTTGTTCCTATATGCCAAAAAAAGGATCGGACATTTATACAAAAAATATGATCATGTTTCTCCACAAGGGATGCAAACCTTGCCATGTACTACCTCTAATTTAGGGGTTTAAGTGGCAACTCTTTCTGGTGTATACACTGTGAGCAATTGGGGTTTCTTTCACTATTCTTTAAAGCATTTGGTGCTCACTCTTTTTCAGAGGCAGGATTCTGGGTGGATCCATGCCCACATCCTATGTGGCATGTTTGAAAGACATTTCAGCCCCCTAGTAGTCTGAATTAAATATCATTAACTTTAAAACCTAGACAGGGCAAGCAAAAAGTGACAACAAATAACCACCATGTTGCTGCTGAGCTTGGCAACCCATCTTTATCCTCTGTGTGTTCTGGACTTCAGTAATAGTACGTGGAGCTTACATAGCATTTCCATGCAAGCACCTCAAAAGCACATTGCAAGCACCGCAATGAGCATCTTTAGAATAGTAAACATTTCTATGTACTTTCTTCATTGATGGAGATCCAGAGACCCTATGGAAGTTCTCCAAAGCACTACATGTTCCATTTACGGTCTTAATTCCCTTAGCCCTGTAACT
>NW_008825547.1:3698683-3711746 GCF_000699105.1 Pygoscelis adeliae
GGAAAGGATGAATGAAAGGTCAGAAAGAAAAGGGGAGAGAGGACAGAAACATAAAGGCAAGCTTTTACTTCATTAACAAGCGAAGATAAACGATGGAAGAAAAGGAGAGAGACATCAATTAAGGGAAGTGAGGGACTACTTGTAATAGGAAGCAATTAATGATATTTTGGTTTGTTCATTCATTGTGGTTTTATCTGTTATCTTTCTAATGTGAATTCCTAGGTTCTCTCTGTTTCTCAGAAGAATTGAATGCCAGGTACTTCAGGTGCACATGTGCTAAACATCAAGCCTGTGAGAGTGGTCTCACTGAAATCAACAGAATTCCTTGTGATGTTTAAGATTAAGCATAAGTGCATCCTCTTTTGAGGGTAGTGTAGAAGGGAAAGCTGGCTGATGGATATCACACTTTTCCTATATGTCTAAGACTCGTGGTTTAAATTGAGAGGAAGGAAGATTCACTGACTGAAGAATCTCCTATTCAGTCCTGATGACATAACATGAGAAATGCCCTACAGAGTCAGAGCATGGTCTGTGTCCACAGTCTGTCTCCAACAGGACAACAGGAGATGCTGTTTGGAGAAAGGCCTGCAAGCCCAGCCATGTTCTGTGGTGCTTTCCCCTTACACGTCCCAACAACCACAGCTGTCGCATAAAGGATGTCTGGGGACATGTCCCTGTCTGTTCACTTCAGAAACTGCTTATGGAGTTGTTTCCTGTGAATTTGTCTAACCCCTTTTCGAACCTGCTGCCACTGCCTGCCTCCACTGTCTCCTATGGCAGCAAATTCTCAAAGTTTACTACCCGCTGTGCAAAGCAATATTTTACCTCTTTTAAACCCATTTTCTAATAGTTTCAATAGGTTTCCTCTCATTCTGCTATTGCAGAACTGGTGATTAGCAATTTCACCTTCGTCACATGCACCTTATCCACCGTCTTCATGAAGATCTCGATCACACCTCCCTCAGCCTTCTCCTCTCCAGCCTGAAGAGAGGAGGCCTAGTGTCCGGATGAATTTCATAACAGTATAGCAGGTGGATATGAATAATTATTATGGCAATGAAGACATTGCTTAAATGTCTGTGACCCAAAACTGCAGTCCCTCTTCCTCTGAAGGTAATATCTGGATGTAAGAGGACTGTCTGGGCCAATTAGTTTCTGCTAGGGTTCACAGTAGCTACCAGTCCTAGAGAGGAATTATTTTCATAGTTGTTCTCTTGATTTTTGCAGGTAGAGCACAGTCAGTGCAAAGACAGTGCTTTTCTGTGCTTCAAGCACGGCTTCACATTAAAAAACATCACTTTGAAATTCTAGTTAAGGAAGGAGATAGCTCAAAAGGAGGTGATAAAGATTTCATGCCAAACCCATAGCTGATATCACGGAGCACAGCTCTTGTCCTAGTTTCTCCAGCTTATAATAGTTGAAGGCCTTCCATATATTTGTCAGGTAGCACTGTGTTTATATGGAGTTATAAGGCTACCATTCCATAGCTTATGCTCTCCGCTAGGCTAAACTACAGATCAACGATAGAATAATTTACTGACGTTAAGGCTAGTGGTGTCTTGTGTTTTGATCATACATTAAAATTCTATTAGGTCTCAACTTGAGAAACAGATTTCTCTACCCTCTCTCTCCCTTTGACTGCAGGCCCCTCAAATGGTCCTGTTTTCTGCAAACAAGACAAAACAAGGAAATGAGCTATCATCCCTGCCTTTCAGTGAAGCACGTCCGCTGTCCTCTTGACAGGTAAATCTTGTGAATGTGTTCACCAGGGCTGTGATGTTATTGTTTCACATTCCTCTTGTAACAGCATGTGATCACAAGTGAATCCGAGATACTTCGGAGCAGTACAATAACAACCCTGTTTGTTTGCTGCTGTACTGTCAGAGAGAATATTTTAGCACCTGATAGCACTGCATAGATTAGGCTTGAGAGGATGTCCATTCCTAACTAAAACAATAGTAATCTACATCTTTTCTATTGGTGGCTTCTCCTTGCACTCGGTACCCGATTCACTTCTAATCAAGAAGGCATTGTATTGGTGCTGCATGTATAACCAGGAAGGTGAGTGGATTGTGGATTAGCTTTGCTTTCATCTCCTACACTTTTTAGAGGACTAGCAAGCTAAATTAGGGTGAGGATGCATACTAAAGGCTTTGAAGTACTTGTTAGTAAACACAATTTTGATGTATCAGTCCCTCACCAGAAAATGTTATGCCTTTCATTAATGCATCTCCTGAACTAAATCTATTGCTTTTTATTAACTAGGTATTTCTTGAGATATGGCAAAAAGTAATTTATTTCAAAGAAAGAAGAATTATCAATGTTATATGCATGCAGATACAAATGAGTTCTCTGAAATGTCGCCTGGAAAATGTTTAACTGTGAAATGTATCTAGTGCCTTTTTAAAAAAACACAAAAAACCCACCATCATTAATTTCTACGGTTTATTTCTTAAAAACATAAATATGTCTTAAAAACATAAATATGCCTTATCTTTAAAAAAAACCAGTGGCTGTTCTAGGTCAGCCCAAGCTCTGCTTAGCACAGTATCCCGTTTCTGGCAGCGGCCAAGAGCAGATGCCTAAGGGGAACTATAAGAACAGGGCAAGCATATATCTTATTTTCCTGAATGCTCTCCCAGCCTTCCAACATCTGAAGCTCTGGGATTTCCTGAGCTAGACATGGTTTCTATGTAGGTAGTAACCCTTTATGAATTTCTCTTCCTCTGGCTTTCTCAGGCTCCCCTTGAACTTGTGTAAGTGGCTTCCATCCAGAAAATCTTTGCAATTTCAATATATTTTAAGAGTTCATTGGCTCAAAAATTTGTCTGCTTTTCCCCTAGTTATATCAGATGGCTTCATAGTATAAGGTTATTAAATCTCTGTGCAAACCTTGTCTGTCTCATAGCTTTACTGCTGTGATGACAGCATTGCCACTACAAATTAGACTATATACTGAAATGTCTTCCCTAATGGTATTTAAAGCTTTTCATACCCTCTATTTAATAGCTGGAAGAACATACACACTATCCAGTTTTAGGCATCTAATTAAGGTTTCTTACTCGCTAGCTAATCTGCTTAGACTTGCTTCATATTCAGGGAGAGAGGTTCTGATACAGAATTATGTAAATTAGAAATGTAATGCAGTGTTCTCAATTGTCCTCTGGAGCAGCCGGTGTACTTCTGCAAAGGGAATTTATGGAGAGTAGCTGAAGGACTTCAGGTTGCTTGGTGTGAATACTTCCACACATGACAACAAGATACAATGGCTTGACTAAAAATGAACTACGTATTTTCCAACCGTAAACGGAGAGACAATTTTAGATAATCAGAAGGGTCTAAACAGAAGTACACCAAGATTAATATGGTTGTGCTTATACAACATAAAATGAAATTTCTGCAGAACTCGAGATCAAAATCTTGTCTTGATAACTGCTGTATTTAGAGCTATTACATAAAATAACACAGAAAAGTAAAAAAAAAAAATTATAAAAAATCATATATTTTCACTATCTTCCTTACAGCATTGACAGATTAAGGAGGTAGGAAGAAAAGTTTATAGAGGGAATATTTTTTATTAGGGCAACTGAAGAATTTGAATAAAATAAGCAATCTTTCAGACACACAAAGCTTCCAAGAGAAATCCCTTATATGCCTGGTATCTTGTTTGTTTCCTGGCTATGTTAATTGGTCTGTCTATTGACCTAATTTTAGTAGGGACACTATTTATCCCTGCAGAGTTGTATGCCACTGTTTCCATATCTCCAGCCCTTTTCTCTCTCCCCTGTCTGTTTTCCCATTAGCATGCCATCTCCCTAATGCCTAGCCTTTGTCATGGGCTGGACCCTGAAAAAGGCCCTAAGACTGTGTTGTGAGGGAAAAAGGAAATCTGCTTCGTCAGAAAGTTCTGAAGCTTAACAGTCCTTCTATGTCCAGAGATAATTTGTGTCTCAGGCTGAGGCTAAGGTAGGCGTCTAAACTGGGGGAGTGAATCTCCTCTTTGCTACAAGGAAACTTGGAGTAGATAACTATTCGTAGATGACTAAATTTTTATGAGATGAACCCCACCCTTTAAGAGCAGGCACCTGTCCTCAGTGACCCTAGGGGTCTGTAGTTGTCCTACGTTTCTTTGTTCCTTAGTAAAAACTTATCATAGAATCACAGAATCATAAAATCATTAAGGTTGGAAGAGACCTCCAAGATCATCGAGTCCAACCGTCAACCCAACACCACCATGCCCACTAAACCATGTCCCTAAGCGCCTCATCTACCCGTCTTTTAAATACTTCCAGGGATGGGGACTCAACTTATGAAGCTAAATGCCTATTTAGCCCAAGCAGAATTAGGTATCCAAAGCTGAACTTTGAAGTTTTATGGTAAATGTTGAAAATTCATCCATTAATAAGTAATTTTTCTTTAGATAAAATTGGTTATTTGATAAATAGAAGTTAGGAGTACTTGACAAAACTGTCTAGTCCTTTTAGAGCATGTTTGAATCCAGTTTTACAATTAGTGGTCATATCAAAAAGATAAATTAATTCAGTGCTGTTAAAACTGTGTCCTTTAGGGGAAGTCATATACCAACATTCTGTTTTAACAGAAATAATAATAAATATCTGCATATGCTAGCAAGGCTTTTTCAGAAAACAGCTGTGTGGAATAGATACCAATGAATCTTGTTCAAAACAGCATGGAGATTTTGAATTGTTAGTTAGATTCTCTTCTTAGTTCATCTCTGATTAACTGATGAAATTAAACATCTACACAGTGGGGACCAGCCTTTCTTCTTAATTTATAAAGACCATAATTTTGAAATTAAAAACTTGAAAGTTTGGCAATTAGATAATCTTTTAGAAGTTGACATCTGCTCTTCAGAGGTAATATTCATACATCTTTTTAAACGGAAGTAGTGTCTGTATAGTTATTTTAAGCAGAATTTGAAACTCTAGGGTTTGAAAAAGCAACCGAAGTCATGGATATATTCCTAAAAATTATATTCTATTTTCAGTTCATTTGGGGGGAGAGTTTTTGGTGCCACTTCTTCGGTTGCTCGTCCTCTTTCTCTAAATGCACTAATGATTTGAATTTGGGGGTGCTGAAGGATTAATACTTTTTTAGGACAGACCTGCTGGTCTGGGATGCATATTACTAATTCTAAATTTCAAAAGGTAGCAACTGCTGGTGGTGATGAATAAACAGTGAATTTAATACCAAATGTCCGGTCATATTTGCATTCAAACTAATGTGTTGCTCTCAGCTTGGACAATGGAACATTTTTCCTCAAAAGATTTAAATTTCATTAATAACATTTGATATATTCTGATAGTCACATTAATTTTTACTAAAAGGAAGCTGTATACCGATCAGTATTGCTATCACTGTTAAAACAGGAAGAAAGCCTCAGGAGGTTAAAGATGTAATTTTATGTAAAGACAGTGAACTTGATTGGGCACTTTCTGAGCCTTTTGGTTTTAAAACTGAAGTGCAGAACTCCATACTTCGGGTCAGACTTCTGGCTGAAGCATGAATGTCACAAGTTTTATACTCTTTTGGAAGCACAAATTCATTTTCCTGTTATCCTGTGGCTGAATTGCACCTGAGTCAGGAAACAAATTATTTCTAGGATGGAAATACAGCTGAAGTTGTTGACACTTAAGATGTTCAGCTGTTTTACTGTGGCTGGCAGCCAAGGACTAAAAGGCCTCTGCAGGAAAAAAAAAAAAAAAAAGTTAGCAAACTTACATAGCCAGAGATAAGAAAGAAGAAAGTTTCCAAAGACCTTATAATATGCTAAGATTTGAGTATTTTTACAGAATATTCTGTCCAGAATTTCCTTCCGTAGACTGTAAGACTTTTTGTGGGGTGGAGTCCAGAACCAGCTTCTTTAGGAGACATCCACACAATCTACTTTCAAGTACCTGCTCTGAATGGCCCTCGGAAGGAATCTATTATATAGGGAGCCTAGGGAGGCTGTTATCAACAACCTAATTCAACACCTGAAGCAGGTTACATATACACGTATAGATCCCTGTAAATTGGGGCTGGCCTGTAGGCCTTACTATAAAACATATAATAGCAAGAAACATATCTGGCCTGGAGCAAAAATTCTGATTTTGTGCAAGAGAGGAAGTTTGGACATTTCTTACTACATTTTGCAAATCAAAACAAGTATTAGTCAAGTCCTTATTTTTATTTGGATTGTATAATATTGTTAAAATAAAATATGAGACTACTTGATGAAGTATCTGAACAGAAAGGCATAAAAGTTCTCATGAGATTACAGTACTTCACTTTTTAAAAATACAGTATTAATTCTTGTGAAATGCTTTAGTATCCATAAATCTGTATATTCTGTCACAAGTGATAGAAAATTTCTAAACAACTGTTGATAAAAATTACTGGCACATACAATTTTTACTGAACCACAGAACACAGCACAATTCATTAAAAAGTGTCAGTCGTTCTTTAGAGATAAATTATATAATGCAGATAGTGTGATAATTAAATGAACAACAAATCCCAGGGGCTTGAAAGATAGCTGAACTCTGCTGCCTCCAAACAGAAGGCAACTTTATGCTGAAAGCAATTAGGAAGGGACTTTCCCTTGGGTATATTATTCTACAACTCTATCTTTCAGGGTTTCTTAAACTGCTCAAGCCGTAATACCTGCCTTTTATGAGTACTACCATGCTGGGTTAGGTAGACTATTGATTTGATTCAGTTTGTCCCTACTGAAAATTAACAAATGCATTCTGTGATGCATTATCCAACTTGCTTTTGTTATGCTTTGCATATTAGGAAAATACGGAGGAGCTAGTTGTTTTATTTTCATTGATGAAATCCTCTTACACCAGACATAAGAGCCACTGAAATACAACCTGCTCATCTTATCAACTGTTCATGTAGCATTTTGAAACGGTATTGTCAATCTTATACCTTCATGTTTTTAGTGAGGTGACCTTCCTTCATATGGCAAAACCCCACATATATGGGTTTTAAGACACTGTAAAATAAGACCCTTTGGAGTAAAGAAATAAAATCCTTGTCAATCTTATCTGAGAGTCATCTAAAATAAGTTGTAGGAGGCCAGGTATTTATTGTCTTCATCACTTGCAGTCAAACATACTGAAGTGATTTGATCACATTCTCATGATTTTAATGTTTGATCTTGATTTATTTTTTAAGCAAAGTTTCTAGTATGCTCCTTAGTTTTGTCTGATAGAGAATAGTGTGACTGGACTCTCATTGCGCTACTCTTAACAATTTCACAACTTCTGTGTTGAAACAATTTCACACAGAAAAACTAAGTCAGAATTAAAGCTTGGCCAACTAAGACATTGACGAGACATTCCAGTGAATCGAGCTGAAGAATTCATGGCCCTACATTTCCCATTCTGACTCTTTGTGGCAGGTTACCACTTCCCCAGTGTTAAATGGGTTATATACGTGTATCGTACCTACTTCAGTACAAAGTCAGCCAGTTTTGTTTAAAACCATATTTGCCAACAGTTTAGGCTGGATCCTCTATTGAAATATCTGAGGCATCCACATATATTCTGTTTCACTGGTCCTACAGCACCGCTCTGGCACAGCCGAACAGCAATATCTTGTATCAACAGTAACTTTTATTAATTGCCAATGTGTTAGTGCTATGAGAGCAGCAGAGTTGGTTGCTGATGTTTGAAATGCAGCCTTCAGGTATCAAGTAATAGCATCTATCTGATTACAACTGCTCCTGTAACAAAGTTTGTCTAATGAAAGTCACACAGATTAGTCACCCTGGCTGCAGTTTCTGGATTGAGAATTTTCTGTTGTTCTAACAGCTGGGTTTACACTGATGATATCCAGAAAAAGGTAGGTGAAGAAATCCTATCTGAGAGCACTGTTAGGAGAGAGGAAATAAGACAAGATATTTGTCTATTTTAGTGGTATATTCACAAAATTCCTGATTTTGGACAGTCCAACTCATAAGTAGGACCTTAAAAATTATATCCATTTTAGCAGAAAAAAAAATTGAGGAAGTCCCAGGAAAGGTTTCCCAGAAGAGCCATGGGGGCTGGAGCCCTCACCCCCATTAGCACTGCTCACTGCAGCACGTGTCGCTGGTCGTGTGAGTTGGGAATGGCTGCAGGACTGTGCAAACCCATCACCACTGCAGCCTCTGCCACCCCTGAAGAACCTCACAGCTGCCGAAAAATAGCTAATCTGCTCTTAATGATGTGAAAGCATGAGCTTTCAGTTACAATTTTTTTTAATAGAGCATATAGTGCTCTATTAAAATGTGCTTTTTAATGTGCTTTTTAAGAAGGAAATGTTTTTCTCCATCTATTTTAGCCCAAACTTCTATAAAATGTTTCTATTCAATGCTTTCAAATGAATAAAAATGTGTTAGTAGATGAAATCTTTATATTTAATGGCAGGGGGTAAGAAAAGGAGAGGGTGGAAATCAATCTTTCCTGAAAACATAATACAGCAATAAAGGATACCCACTCTTGAGCACTGTTGGCTGCTTTATGATTTTTTTCTCAGTTCAAACAAAGCTGTATTCAAAACAAGGATAAACATATCAATGCTAATTTTATATAAGACTCTTCCTTGTATAGTAATTTCACCTATTCTATTCATATAGCAAAGAGCAGGATTTCTTTGATCTCTTCCTGCCATCTATGTTTTGCCATTTAGGCTACTACTTAATGTCTTTTGTTCTGGTATATATTTGCTAAAAGTGATAGATCATTCTGTTTATAATGTACATAACTGTCTATATTTCTGCCAGATGTCAGCTACTGTTCTTTCCTGTTAAAGTTCTCAGGAATATATCACAGTAAATAACTCAGTACCAAACAACAAAAAAAGGGATGATGTCTTGGGTTCCCATGTGAAAATCTTGGTATGAATGGGGAATATTTAAGCTTCACTCGTAATTATGTACTAAGAAAATAACAAAAAGAAGGTGACTTCCACGGGGTAGGATTTCTCCCAAGATGGTCACACTGGTATCATTAAGTAGATTAGTTGGGGTTTTATACTCAGGATCATGAGACGTGGTCCACATGCCCGTCTGTTATTGCTGGTTGGAAGGAGGGATGATGCTTCCATGACTGGCTTGCTTACTTGCTTACTTACCTACTTGCTTAGACATCCCAGGAGGGGACTGACAGCTGCTTTTCTGCCAAGAGGTTTCAGCCGCAGCGCTCACCAGTCTTCTACGCGCAGTGCTATCTTATGGTACCCGAATCTCTATTTTTGTTTTATCAAGCATAGAAAAGGCAGTAAACTGTCTTTCTTTTTCTTGGGGTGAAACTAGGGGATAAATGACAAAAAGATATCTGTGACTTCATCAAAAGGATCAGAGGAACTTTTCCAAATTAAACTGTCCTCCGCTCATTTACTCTAACATTTGTTACTGTTTATCACAATATCATTCATTTCTTTTCAGCTTTTTATAAAAAAAAGAAAAAAAAAACGGGAAAACAATCCCTTTTTCTATTACCTGTCCACCCAAATCACAGAAATGGTAGCCCATTTCAGATGGACAGTGATTCTATGTATCATACCCACTGATGGACATGGGACCATCAAATATGGTTCATGTTCAACATTTGGCTAAAATTAAGTCTGCTTAAAACATGAACCTCATGCAGAATGTTGTGGCCTCTTTTTCCAAGTGTTTGTGACTGTCTGCAATCTGCACCAGCTGTTTACTGACTTCTGATTGATATTTTAAGGTGTTAAGTTGAACAGCCTCACATGGCCTACCCGCCTAAAAGTCCTCCGGTGTTACATTACCACAGGTTAGTTCAATGAGGGACCCTGTACTGTCAGAAAGGGAGCAGTTACCATGACCTTTTCTGTAAGAACCTCTCAGCTCAATGTGCCCTTTTTACCTCCCATGGTTTGCAATATTCAAATATGATGGTCTTTGGTATGTTGTGAAAACAGCATATTTGAAGAGGTGTCAAAAATGTGAGTTCAGGCTGCAGACAGGAGTAGTCCATGGGGTGTGTAAGAGGCTGGGAGAATTTGGTGACTCTGCTAGTGTACAGTTTCTTCTCTTCTTTTCAAAAAGTAAGGTAGTCCAAGTATCCTTGCAGAAAGTTAAAGTGGTTTCTCATCGGGCACCTCACGCTCCACAGTGCAACCTTGGCCTTCGTTTGAGTGGGGAGGGCAGGTAACACAGCTGATGCTAGAATGCTTCGTAACGACTTCATTTTCACTTTCTCATGGAAAGTTTGTGAATGCTGTTATTTATTTTGTTAGTTGTCCTGGTTTCGGCAGGGACAGAGTTAATTTCCTTCCTAGTAGCTGGTACAGGGCTGGGTTTTGGATTTAGGATGAGAACAAAGTTCATAAGGCACCAATGTTTTAGTTGTTGCTAGGTAATGCTTACACTAGTCAAGGAGTTTTCAGTTTCCCATGCTCTACTGACTGAGAAGGCTGGAGGTGCACAAGAAGCTGGGAGGGGGCACAGCCAAACTGGCCAAAGGGACATTCCATACCATGTGACATCATGCTCAGTACATAAACTGGGGGAAGCTGGCCAGGGGGGCCGCTGCTCGGGGACTGGCTGGGCATCGGTCGGCGAGCAATTGCACTGTGCATCACTTGCTTTGTGTATTAATATTATTATTATATTATTATCATTTTATTTCAATTGTTAAACTGTTTTTATCCCAACCCACAAGTTTTTCTCACTTCTACTCTTCCAATTCTCTCCCCCATCCCACCGGGGGCGGGGGGGGAGTGAGCGAGCAGCTGTGTGGTGCTCAGTTGCCGACTGAGGTTAAACCACGACATTAGTACAGTTAGTTTCCAGTATATCAACATCCTTGCATTTTTCTCAAGCGCTGAATTTCACATCACTTCAAAACACAAAGCAATTTGATGACAAAAGCATTTAAAAACAGATTAAGGAGCCCTTTTGCTTAGAAGTAGCCAGCAGGCACAGGTGATGGTGTTACTGCTTCAGGTAGCGCATGGTGGGATGAAGAAATGCCTGGAGGAATTTTGTGGCTTCAGATCATTATCTGCTAAGTCTTTTGAAAGCTCCTTAAAATTCCAAACCAAATTCTAATGGTAAACAACATACCCACTAAATCTTTCACCATACAGTTTTATACCCCTCATTCAGCCAACTCCAGTCTTCAGGCAGAAGAAAAGGAGATTTAATCTTCTACAGTAAACTAGAGAAGAGTAGAAGCCACTCTGGGAATGGAAGATCATTCAGCATTTCATACTTTCTGGAAAGGCTCAGCTTTATGGGTTGTGGTAGACTTAGCTTTGGTGGATTAACACCTACAGAGGTTAGCACCTGTGGCAGGGTAGCAGAAGGGATGTGTGCCTGCACCTCGGCCTTTCTAATTCATAGTACAATACAGTGGTGTGCATCAGCCTTCTCAGCTGTTTCAGATAAGATTCTATAAATTGGAATTGCTAAAGGGTGGGTACATGGTCTGGGGATAGTAACCTCTAGCAGACAGACAGGAGAGGCAAACTGTTGTCACGTCTTAAATTGCCACCACTGTATCCACTACCGCACCTCTGAGAGTCTTTAACAGGGGAATTACAATGCTTAATCCAGCTGTTCAGATTTTTTAAAATTACATTTTAGCTGAGATTTCTTCTGGTTCTGTAAGTGAAGTAAGGCATATTTTTCAAACCATTTCTGTAACAGCACACAAGAGGGGGCAGGTAAATAGTTGTATCTGGTCTGAAAACGTTTTTTACAAAAGAATTGCAATAGCTATGATTCAAAACATGAAAATCACCTTTTGTTTGACTTTTAGGAAGATGACAGACAAGAAAGAGAACATCAGGGAAGAACCCATAGTATTTAGTCATTGGACTAAAGAATTTATGCAATGAAATCTATTTCACACATTTCCATTTGCATAAACTTCTTTATTAAGATATTTCTAAAGTATCCTCCAAATAGTTAGCATAGTATCTTTCCTTTTTTACAAGAAGGTCACCTTATTTGTCCTCCAGCATGGTCACTTGAACTTCATTTCAAGGTACCATTTAATCAGGTATACTCTGTATTATGGCACATGTTCTAGAGTACCTGTTGCTGGATGTAATCTTATGAAAAATGTCTTTCAGCTGTCTACTTGGAAGGGAAAAAGGATGTGTTTGTGGACAAGACTGAGAAGAACTGTCTCTGCTTGGCAAATCAGACATAGGGTAGATTTGTACAGAGTATGTCTCTGTCTGTAGCCTAGGACTCTGCTACCCATACACAGAGAAAAGTACCTGTAGATGGCAGGTAAAGCAGTCAGGTTTAATTTAAGGAAAGAAAAATTAGGCTAAACTTGATGCCTTTGAACATATCACTTACCGTAAACAAAATGTCATTCTTTTCATGATATATTAGCATTAGCTTTATATAGCTGCTACGTACATGGAGAGAGTTGTATGTATCACAAATGATAGCTGGCAGAGCTTTTTAAAAGCCTTGTTAGCTCTGACTTGCAGGATTTGTGGATACACTTTCAGTACATTTATTTTGGCCCGCTCTTAAACTGTACTTTGATGTTCAAGTTCAAGTAAGTGTAAAAATTCATTTTCAGCTTTGGGTGGACCAACCCAATTTTGCATCAGTTCCGATTTAATAAAAATCTCTAGATCGTGCCAGAAATTGTCCTAGTTTTGCTCAAAACCTGATGTGAAATTGGGCCAGATTTTGTCAGGCTCCACTAACTCTCCCATTATGAAAGTGCCACACAACAATGTTGCACAAGTTTGTTGTTAATGGCAGCGACAAAGAATTACTTTTAGACAAGTGTCATGCCGTGAACCAAATTCTCCTCTCTGTTACTTCTGTACAAACGCGGTTAAGGTAATGGAATCACATGATTATAAAACATGTAGATTTTAGCTCTATACGTTCTCCTCCCCAGTGTGTTTAGCAACCTATAAAGTAGTTTATAAGTTAAAGCTACCTCCCAATCTGGTTCTTTTGCCCCAGCGGTACTTATTCAACCCAGGAGAGGTCTCACTGACCTTGGCAGCTCAGGTAGGTAATATATTTTTACAAAAGTGAACTTCTTTTCACCTTTCTCCA
>NW_008825547.1:3711787-3722343 GCF_000699105.1 Pygoscelis adeliae
ACTTAAAAGGGATGAAATGATACGGTGTTTGAGATGCATTTGCAGTCTCCTTGAGTACTGAATTTTTCTTTACATTCCTGTTGAACTGGTCAAGACTTTTTCTGATGAAACACGTTTTTGCTTTCTAACTGAACAGAGGAAGCATTCATAGGCAAAGTGTTTCAGCCTGAGAAGGGACTCAGAAAGGAATTTATCTTCCCTGTTTTCACCAGGCATGTGGACAAACACATTCATGCACATTAAGAAATGCCCAGGCCTCTTCCTCCACAGGAAAGTTCAAGTTTTGCCAGAGTTTTAGTTTTGCACAGACCAAAACCATTATTTAGGGTGCTATCACAGTATTCATAGTTGTTGCTGAATGGAGGTCTACTAACTTCACGTTTCTTTTTCAGATATCAGTTTTCCCATTTTGGGTACCTCCTTCATAATATAACTATTATTTGGCAGAAAAACTCTCCATCCAAACCCTCTTGAATTTTGAGGTTTCCGATCTGGGTTCACCTTCTGAAAGTCAGGTACTGCTTCAAAAAAAGCAGTTATTGGTGGTCTGGTACATTCAAAACATGAGTCAGGATCTCCCTCCTCCCAGGTGAAGAAAATGGATTTGAATTAATGAAACTTCAGAAATAACAAATTGTCAAGTTTCTTTTATTAAGGCATCTGAGCTGTTCAAAATTCATATTTTTGGTCTACTCAGCAACTATGGGTTTTGAAAACTTTTTAAAAATAATGATGTCTGAGATTTGGGAGCTGGGGCTTTAAAAATGCATCAAAAATTGAATGTTGGCTACACTCCTGAAATAAAAAGGTCATTTAAATTGACTCTAATCTCTTTCTGATAACTCAAAAAACGATAACTAAAATTGTTTTCCTTGTCTACCTCTTGGATCTTTTTGCTGTTCCAGTTTAATATTTCAACAATAGATATGAATTATAAAAGCAGTCTTCATGTACCTCTTCTTTTTTTAATATTTGCTTATTTATATTGCTGAGTGGCTCTAAGGTACTAAGATCTATAGAAACATAATAAAAGAGAGCCTCTGTCTTAAAGAACGCAGTGTCAAGGTATGGGAGACAAGGCAAATAGGCAATTATATTTTATATGGTCAGTCATAGTTTTGGTACATCACCAATAGCCATTGTTGGATGGCCACACTTCACAGGCATCACAGCAGGCACAATACCTCCTTTACCTCCACCAGCGCATTCCAGCTTCACGCTTCCCACCTCTCTATTACTTGTCTCGATACCTTCTATCTGTCATTTTGCTCTGATCCTTAGAACTCTCTTTATTTTCAAATTAAATTTCTTATTTAAACCCAAATACTTCTCCAAATCATTTCTCAAATTTAATGCTATCAATGAAATCTTAGCGAAAATACCAATAAGCAGCTGTTGTCAAAAAAAATTACCAAAACCTACCAAAACCAAGCATATGCCACAAAATCTTCCTCTCCTTCTATACGCTGTCTGACTTGTGTTCTCTGCTTTGCTCAGTTGTAACCTCCTCAGGAAAAGCTATTTCCCTTCCCCTGCATTGCGCTGCTTTGAAAACTAGATTGACAGTGAACAAACAATCCAGCAGTCTATGATAATACTGCTGGATTTAATGGAAGAAGCAAATTGCCCAAAGTGTGCAGCCTCCTCAAGAAGGCTGGGACTCTGCATGGTCTTACTGAAAAGTTCAAATATTTCTATATTTCTTTTTAATGAATCTCTTATTCATGGAAAGGCTTCATTTGAGTTGCTCTAAGAGACCACAGAAAGCAGGAAACTAATTATAGTCCTATGATTGGGGAAAAAAAAAAAAAAAAAAATTAAGGAGTCAGGTTGGATTTATGTTCTTTGCTTTTCTCTTCACTGCCGACACTGCTTTTCCTATAGAAAAAGAATCGTAATAACCAGTCTACAGCTCTCACTTTTGCTGTAGATTGGATAAGCTTCTTGGTTGTTATTCCATAACTTACAGGAGTACAGCTGAGCGATCACACCAATTAATTGGGAATGAGTTCCTCTGCACCTAGTTGGGCCCAGATCCCAAAGCATGTGCACAAGTTTACTACTGTGAGTAATTGTATTTTTAGACAGTTTTTTGGAGCTGGTACTGGTTTTGATATCCTGCTTTCATTAAAGCCAGTGAGCGCTGGATTAAACCTTTTATGTTTTAGATGGCCTTGTACAATAGTAAATTGTTTGGCTTCCATTTAACTATATATATAAAATAGTAGCAACAATATTGAAGTCTCTCTATGCCTGAAGGTCATCGCACTGCTGGGATGTGGCCATATATTTTTACATTAACTGACTTTAAGGATGCATAGTTAAATCTAGAGCTAGTGGGGAGTATTTGGACAGAACACCTTTTTGTTTTAAAATGCTGATTTTTAAAATCAGAGGAACATGCAAAATCCTATGAAATTCACAGTGGGACCAAGAAAGACACTAGCCCACTCTAGGCTACTTGGTATTCCCTGAACAAGACAGTAAGAAGAATAAATGAGATATAGGACAAATCTTTGCACTGTGTGATTCAGCATCATGATTACTGGCTCAGGTCTGGATCTGTCCTTTCCTTCATGGCTGTCACTATTCTAAGATGATCTCTTTCAGCATCAGTTGTTTTTTAGACATAACAAGTCAGAACTACCAAAAGTCAGATTGCCAGGTTCCCTCCAACCCTCTCCCTAGTATAGGTGAACAGCAGAGAAAGAACTTCAACCTCAGTAGGTAAAATAGCGAGTGAGTGAACACTGAAGCAAGCAAGTGGCTCTCCTGCTGTTTGTCTCTCATTTTCAAAGGAAAAATGTAAAATGTCTTTATTTCATCACAGGATGGAACAGGAAGAAAATGTAAATCCCCTCATTTCATGGGATGGGAAAACCACCTGTCAGCCCGGTCTACCTGGACTCCTTAACCTACTTTGAAAGTCTTTGGTGGTGCAATACAGAGCAAAACCCCTCGACTTTTCACTGTATGTGGCTCTTTTACAATCCAAACTTTGTGAGAGCATTTTCCCTTTCTCCTTAACTTGCTCTCTGACCTTTTTCCCATGGGGCAGTATATTGGGAAACAGGTGATGTTTGGAAATACACCAGTGTAAACTAAACCACTCGGATTCAGCTCTGGCATGATGGATCAAAACCCGTATTAAAGCCATTTCCTTTGGTGTGCCCAGGGTCAAACTGAATTGCTATAAACAAACTGGTCTGCATCCCAGAAGAAATGTTTATGTGAAATAGTACTTTCCCTGTTGCCTTCCCCTCCTTCCCTCTTCCCCTTACAAAGCTGCTAGAAGCAAAAGGCAAACACAGCAAACAAGGATTTATTTTTTTTCCCCAGTAAGTTTAAAGGGACAGTAGCTGGGATTTTGCACTTGTAGCTGTTTATCTTTGGAAAATAGCGCAGTTGTTACATAGGCTAAATACAAGCGGCTCTGCTGCTCCCTTTGCTGTTCGGTCCTCTCTCAGGCCTGATAGTGCTTCCTTCCTGACCTCTCATGGCTTCCTGCCTCTAGCCTTATCGCGGCAAAAAACTTGACACTGTACTGGCTGTGCCACTTGGAATGTATTTAAATTCTGTAAATGGAAATATCCCTACCTTTACATTTACAAACAACTATCATCTGCAGATACTCAGTAATTTCCCATTGCTACTTAGTTTTTCTTTTAGCTATGTTATTTGAAATAGATAAAAGAAGAAAAAAAAAGGAAAAGGGGAAAGGAAAACTCTCCTGTTTCTTTTAGGTTCGCTTTTCTGCAATCTGAGAATCCATCTCTCAGGATGCTGAAATCAACATTGCAATAACTTTTACAGCCCTGTGTCAGTTTAGATCAGTTGAGGAATATGTCTCCTTGATCTAAACACTTTAAAAGGAGAATATTGCAGAAGTTCAGTAGGTAAAAGAAATGAAGATGGTACATCAAAATCCAGCGTAATTTCACCCCCAGTGCAGCAATAGAATTCTCCACTTACAATACTGTTTTTCCCTGATGCTTTCATAGGAACTAAAAAGTGCAATACCACGAGCCTTTATACTTCATACAACTGTAGGGATGTCAAAAGAATTATTCTACTGACTTAAGTTGACCAGACACAGCTGTGCAGACTTGAATAATTATTTTAAATTAAAACACTGGATTTCCTAGAGAGAAGCGTGTAGTCCACCTCATACTCTGCTCAATTAGCCTCAAAGCCATGTGGTACAAGTTAGCGACATCTAAGTGTAAGAATAATATATTCTTCATATACTCTTAAGGAGAAAAATGTCTTTTACAGAACTTCTCATACATATAGAGACCATTTTATTATCATATTTTAGGGTCAGAGAAGACTATTAATGATCACTAATCCAAACTCTGGCATTCACAAACCTTAAACACCATCAGCTTTCAATTTGATCACAATCATAAAGAATTCAGAATAACACCATGTGATGTACTCCAATGGGTAAATTAGGGAAGCATTCCAACTATGTTGAGTTCCATCAGTTTCAAATCATTGGAACATCTTGTCGTTTTCCTGGTACACTAAAGCACCATCTACTATCAAAAGTGTATTCCTTTTGTACATATTTGTAGCCAAAATACTTCACTGTATCTTGGAAAAATTCAATAGATTCTTTTTTGGTCCCTTTCTCCAAGGCCTAGTTTCCAACCTCAAATTATTCCTGTACTTTTAAAAATTATGTCCAAATCATTAATGCATTTTTTCTGAAGTGTAATCATCAGAACTGGACATACTATTTGAATAATGATTTCCTTAATACCATATACAGAGGTGATATTACCACTTTATTCTTACTTAATACTCCCTGCTTACTTGTGGATTTCTGTCTTCTCTTGGAAGCTTATATTTCAGTTAAAGTAGGCTCAATTTTAAGATCCTAAAGCAGGAATTAATATTCAATAAAATTTAGAACTGTAGTATTATTTTGTTAATTTAATCTAGGATTTGCAATGTCAAAGGACTAATTTCTATGTTTATCTGCATTGGGAAAAAATGGGATTGACTCCACTGAAGTCAAATGTGTTAGTCTATAAATGTGTTAGGTATAAATGAAAGAAGAATTTGTTCAATTAAAACTCTGCATCAACTTCTCTGAGATCATCTGATTAAATGAGTGTAAATTTTAGGGGCATCTTAGAATATATCAACATTATTTGGAATTTAAAAGATAATTAGATTCAACTGGTTTTAGAAAATTGATTGTCTTGACATCACTTGGGCAAAAGAATCAGAAAATACTTAAAGGCTGGTAGCATGGTTAATTAAATAATTGTTTTAAAATTAACTGAATTCTTAAAATTAATTTTTCATTAAATCAATTTCATTATTTGGAAAATAAGTCTTATCAGATATGTGATAACTTCTTCTTGAGCTATGGAGTTGCTGGATAAAAATACCTATTTTTATATTATATGTACCTCATACCATCCCACATGGCATTCTGATTTTTTTTTAATTATCCTTATACAAATTCTCTATAGCCCATATCCAGCTGAATAATATCAGTTAATTAAGAGATTTCACTAAAATATTCTACATGGGAATCCTCCTCCTATCACATAATTTTTTGGTCTTGGTAAGTTTGGATGCTTAAGTTTGGTCATGTTGATTTTAATAAAAACTGTATGTCTGCATACACACACACATATACATGATGGTTGAGTCACCATCCCTGGAAGCATTTAAAAGACGTGTAGATGAGGCACTTAGGGACATGGTTTAGTGGGCATGGTGGTGTTGGGTTGACGGTTGGACTCGATGACCTTAGAGGTCTTTTCCAACCTTAATGATTCTATGATTCTATGATTCTATGTATGTACCCTTGATTATATCCCTCTCTGCCTTCTTTTTCCATATCACTTTTTGATAGTATTAGATAACAAATATCTCTAGGGAAGAACTGTATTTTCTCACATTTGTAAAGCTGCTATGAGACTTGTGGATGCTATTGAAATACAAATATTATATGGTAATAAGAGACAATGAGTGGATTTATTTCACAGCCTAAGCACGGGTGTAACCTACCAATGTATGTGAAAAAGCAGATTGAACTGGCACCGCAACCTCCCTTCAGCTGGCAAAAGAAAGAATTCCTGAGTGGGAGTTCCCCAACCAATCTTTCCTTAGCAGAAAAAGATAACAATACTTTAGAGTCATAACCTCATCCCGTTTAGGCATAGCCTCCTTCCTGATCAGTCAGTTGAAATATTCTAATCACTGACGTCATGGTAATGATGAGAGAAGAGCATCTGTATTGAAATACCTAGATGAATGGTCAATCCAGAGATTGGATTCTCTAAAATCAAACTCTTCTCTAAACAATATTGATTCTTTTCAACCAATTTTGCAAATAAACTACTGAGATCTTTAAAAAAAGGCATGTGCCTCACATATCAAAGAAAAATGGTATTGAGTGGCTTAAAATCTTCCATGCTCTCTTAAGTAAGCCTATCTCTAAAATGTCAAAGCTTGACGTTTTCCAGGAACTCTTGCATCAGCTTGAGGGATAAGGTTAGAAAGAACAAGCACCATTTAAATGGAATCCCATTTATTTCCACGCTTGGTAAGCATAATTCCTAACTGATCCTTATTAATGCCACACACACTGGCTGACCAAAGTTTCTGGATTTTGATTCATGTTCGATATAACATGAATGTGTTGCAACATTTGATCCAAAAAAGGAGAGGGAGATAATATGATAATCTTTTAAAAAAATCTAAAGAGTAATGTAGAATGTATGCACTGTCTGTTCAGACTAGGTATTGAACATATCTGTCCCATCACAGTGCCCTGCTCTAGTTTCCAGTTGTGACTTTTAGCTGTGTAGTTGTACTGTGGCCTCTGGATCCCAAGGTTGGATACAGCACGAGCAGAGAGACTGTGTGCTTGGTCCTCCTCCTAGTTTGTGCCAGATGAATGGGTAGAAAGGGATGAAAAATGAGGAATTTAAACCTACCCATACACTGGCCAAGGAAGATGAACTTGCATCTGGGCAAGTACATTGTTTTTCACAAAAAAACATTTCAACATAAGTTTAAATTAGAATGTTATGGCCTCTCTATTTTACATGCTATGCCCCTGAGAAAGTCATGTGCAGCTTTCAATGAATAGTATAAATGAGTCTTTTTGATACAGGCAATTTGCTTAATTAACGAAAAGTCACCATACTCTTCAGAGGTTACGCTGGCAAAAGAACCATGCAGTTAGATCCTCTGTTCTTATCCATCCAGCCGGTTATATAGTACCCATCACTAAAGTATCTGATAGCTGCATAGTCATTCCTAGATTTTATTTTCATTGTATTCTCATAAGGCAGGGAAATAATCCCCATTTTAGAGTAAACGGAGAAAGATTCACTGACTTTCTTTTGAAGGTTAGTACAAGGAAGTGCCATTTTTGGTAAGGCATGAGAGATTATGAACCTAAACCACATTATGAACCATGGTCGTTGCTGGTAGTTGCTGAAATTAGACTACATATCTTGTTATATGGGAGTGCTTTTTAAAACTCTGGCTTCTGTCACGGGTACTGAAGAATTCTGAAGTTTGATAAATTTATCCTGTAATGTATGCTAGTATGGTATCTGCTAAAGGAAGAGCCTTTCTTGTAAGACCTTTCTTCCAAAGCAAGAATAATGGTTATAATTAAATGACTGGTTTTGTACAAATGTTTGTGTAATTAACTCATTAGACACAATAGAATCCTATAAAAAAAGGTAATTATCATATTTGCAAAAGCTCAATAAGGCAAAAGGATTTTGAACTGCTCTGAAGAGAGCACTTCAGGTGACAGTAGCTATTTAGGATCAATTATGTCATAGGGAATAGGACTGGAATTAATGTGGACTTCTATCATGTCTTACTGTACTTTCCTCCAAATACTTATTAGTAGTCTTATTCTATGCCAGAATTCCTTGAGTTTTTTAATATTTCCTACACATTGTGTTTGTTTCTGTTTTTTAAAGTTATTGCCAGATTATAGCCTGTCTGTGCCTGATAGTGGTTGTGTTTGTATATGAGCACAGGGTCATCTGATAACAAATTGTAGCACTGTGCGATAAGCAATGTTTAAAATGGGTACAAGCCAGAAACCTATGGCTCCCAGTATACTTTTAGAAAGTCCCATCAACAAAAGAAAGAGTTCAAGGTATTTCGGAAAAGGTCATTGATTACAACCAACTTCATGATCGTTCTGGATGTGTTCCTTCCTGCAGAGACATAATTACATTTGTTTTACAGTAGAACTTATTTTCAGCTTTGGGCAAGGACAATTGCTTTCAAGCATGATTTTGACTCACATGTACCAGTTTAAGATGTTAACTCTGAGTCAGTGGAGTAACAGTAATGGCTGTGAGATCTTGTTTGGACCTCTCAAATTTAAATTTATAGCATAGCGTTGTGAGTAGCTAAAAGCAGTTACCTTGCAGAATGCTGACCTTGCTTTCTTCCAGGAACTATTTATTATACTTAGAGTATCTTCCAACACAGGGACTTTTCCCTGTCTTTTACTGCAGGAGTTTATGCATCTGTGTGATTTCCTTTTTTTCCTTTCAGCTGAAGTACAGCATTTTCTGTGAAAATCACCACAGCTGTAATCAGTTGTAAGTCAGCCTGTGATCTCTTTGGGATCCTATGAGAATTGGATAGCCTCTTTCCTCTGCATTCTTTTGAACTGCGTTACACATACTGGTGATAAATATTTTGAACCTAACTCACAAAGGCATATGTTGTCATATTTCCTAGGTATTACAAGTTTGTACAAAAGACAAATGTTTTTCTTAAGCGTGTCTTTTATCTAAAATGTGCATTTATCTGTAAGGCTGTGGTCTTAATAGCAGGTAGTGGGTGCCTCAGGCTTGTAGTATTTGGGGTTACATCCTTGTTTGTGCTTAAACTGTCGTTAGCGTGATATCATGACTGTTGTCCTAGACAGGAGTGGAAGTAGTTTCCAATGTGAACTGGAGCAATATAAACAATATTTCAGATGCTTTCAGAGACTTTATGCTCACCATAAGCCTTCCTTACATTAGGTAAGTCTTCATCTACCCTGTTACAGTGCCTGTGCATAGCCTAAGAGGATTGAGGCAAAGGATGTTGACTCAATACTTCATCTGCCCCAGTTCCTCTTCGTTAATTGAAGACCTCAGTGTTTTGGTTTGTTTCTTCTTTTTTTTTAAATCTTGTATGTTAGAAGTTAATCTGTTTATTAGCAACTTTACTACTCCACTGCTTGAAAGAAGGTGTTGACCAATGTTTTTGATAGTCAGTGGGGAAATCCTGTCACGCTATGGAAAGTTAGTTCATCCAGAAAGAGGATATGTTATAAGACAGAGTTCTTTGCTTTCCTTTTAAAATTACAATAGTTTCCGCAGGTACAAGTTTTTTCATCTTCCTTTTAGTTAAATTTTACTATGACTATAGGAAAAAAAGAATTGTGATTTAATTGGGTTTCTGAATTCCCTAAAGCATGTATGAAACCTGGGTAGAGGTTTTAATAAGATTCTGCTTATCTAAATAACTCACAGCCACCAAATCTTTTTCAGTTTTTTTTAGAAAATTATACTTCTTTCAAGACATCAGGATGGAAAGACTGCCAACAGATTCTTGTCTGACACTGTGCTGTATTTCACTGTTTGGAGACGGGCCCTGCCCTGTCCTGAGTGCCGTGCAGTGTCACAAAAACTCCGATGCTCTTTTTACTGCTCCAGCTGAGTGATGACCAAAGGAATTGCCTGAATCAGAAGAAATACAGGGAGCACAACAGGTATGTTCTTTCAATAACGCAACTGGAAAGAGGAAGGGAATGCCAGTAGAGGCAATGCCTGCACCTATGTCTACAGTGGCGAGCAGACCTGGCCTCTGGTCTGAAGGGAATACTCTGTTCTCCTTACAAAGCAAAGCAAATTTCATCCTCCCAGAACAACCAGGAAGATCTACACATATGGCGTAATTCAGGGTCTATTAGAGTCAAGGGGAAGACTCACACTACCTTCAGGACAATAATAATACACAATCTACTTTGAAAGAGTTAAACCACTAGTATTGCACATTCATTTTTTAACATTTAACTTGTGTGTTTTGCTTATATGTTTCAGTGTTAAATTACTCCATATCAGGACCAGTTGCTACAGTTTCCTCTGCAAACTCCTTTTTTTCTTCATTTCTTTCAAAATAACGTGCCATCCTTCCAACATAAACACTGAGGGGAAATAGATGAGTGGGTACGTAATCACAAAACTATCTCAGGCAGCAGGCTTCTGAAAGGTGTTAAAATCCCAACCACAAAAAGCTTTTGCTCCTGCCAGTCTCTGATGAATATCCTTGCCTTTTATGCTCTCTCCTGGCCACTTCCCTCGGAATACCTAAAATATAATTAGCTTTTTTAAACATAGTTTCCTATAAAATAGCTGCAGTCAGTGTGCAATTGTCCAAAAATAAGGTAATACATTACACATAATATCCAAAAGGATTAATGCTATGTTGTGCCTTTGTTAACTGAAAGCCAAGTGTGAAATAAAATAAACTTTATATCCTATCTTTTTTTTTTAATT
>NW_008825547.1:3722835-3723384 GCF_000699105.1 Pygoscelis adeliae
AAAAAGGGCGCTGGGTGCCAAATTTTTAAGTACCTATCTTAACATAATTTTTTAATAACAAAATTGAATTAGAAACTTCCCACAAGATCAATTTTGTATTCAAATAGTAAATTTGGAGGAATGTGTGTGAAAAAAAGAGGTCAAATCCCACATTTAAGCGCAAAGCTCAGGCACCTTTGACACTTCCTGTGTATTAATGTTCATTTTACTTCATATGACAGCATCACTTTTAATCAGACTGCACATTTTAATGCACTGGATAAAGAAGGGAACCGTTCCTGTTCTGTTTGGTGATCTGGCAGCTGCTGCTTGCAAGCGGCAGCTGGGCCTCTGGCGACGGATGGCAGCGTGCAGCCCCATCCTCTCAGATTTTATTTACTCGCAAAGAGGTGATATGGTCTGGTTTTTGATGGCCAAGACACCCAGGGTGAGCAAGTGCAGTCAGTTAGTCCTGCCTGCTTTCAGTTTGGGTTGTATTTCGGAGCGGGCAGCAGGCAGCAGGCAGCAGGGCCCAGTGGATGCCTGGAAGCACCTTGGCTAGCATGGCTG
>NW_008825547.1:3723560-3741506 GCF_000699105.1 Pygoscelis adeliae
GGAAAATCTCAGGAATTTCTGTTGCTGTTTTTTCCTCCATTGAAATATTTATGACAAAAAAAGGGCGCTGGGTGCCAAATTTTTAAGTACCTATCTTAACATAATTTTTTAATAACAAAATTGAATAAGAAACTTCCCACAAGATCAATTTTGTATTCAAATAGTAAATCTGGAGGAATGTGTGTGAAAAAAAGAGGTCAAATCCCACATTTAAGCGCAAAGCTCAGGCACCTTTGACACTTCCTGTGTATTAATGTTCATTTTACTTCATATGACAGCATCACTTTTAATCAGACTGCACATTTTAATGCACTGGATAAAGAAGGGAACCGTTCCTGTTCTGCTTGGTGATCTGGCAGCTGCTGCTTGCAAGCGGCAGCTGGGCCTCTGGCGACGGATGGCAGCGTGCAGCCCCATCCTCTCAGATTTTATTTACTCGCAAAGAGGTGATATGGTCTGGTTTTTGATGGCCAAGACACCCAGGGTGAGCAAGTGCAGTCAGTTAGTCCTGCCTGCTTTCAGTTTGGGTTGTATTTCGGAGCGGGCAGCAGGCAGCAGGCAGCAGGGCCCAGTGGATGCCTGGAAGCCCCTCGGCTAGCATGGCTGCTCCCTCCTTCCACCCTCCGCACCCACAGGTGGCTGGGCCACTGAGAGGCTCCTCTGAGTAATGGCTCTCTGAAAAGGTCTGCACTGGGAGAAAAAGAGGCAAAGAAAATGGAGGACGGAGATTGATCCCAAAGGGAAGCAATGGTGGGGCTCTGGGGAGATGAGAGCCCCGACCCTGGCTGGGGGGTGACAGGACAGAGTGGCCCTTGGCACCGGCATGCTGGCAGGAAAGATTCAGTCGCTCTCCCCAAGATGGAAAGTTTTTGCACATTTATGTTGTTTTTCTGGATTTGCGGCTGGGAACAACGAGACTGTAAGCATGACTAAGCCAGTGAGGCCAGTCGTGTGGCTGGTGTCTGTGAAGAGCAGGGGGGGAAGACCTCTGTGGAAGCTTCCAGAAGGAGGTGCGCCAGGAGGGTGAGTCTGACCCGGCCATTCAGCCGTGACCCTTTCTGCCCTCCACAGAGAAAATGCGACTTCAAGGGAAGAGAGGATTTTGTTTATAGTCTCTTCTGTTGTAGCTGGGGAGAGGGGAAAAATAATTTCACCTTTCATGTAGCCAGACCCAGACTGTCTTTCCAACGGTGCCATGAAATTCTCTCATAGCAGCATATCCAGCCACTCTCCACAGGGCCTTGGTAACAAGAAAGAAGCAAGGCCAAATCCACTAAAGCTGGCTTCTAAGCTGCTGAAAATTGGTGTTAAGTGGCTTCCCTATCGTTTTAGGAATATAACTATGGTTGTAAAAACATTCTTGTATAAACAGTGTGCCATAAGCATTTCGTAAAGAAAGTGGTTATTAGATATGCTCTATTAAGAAACATCCACTGCTGATGTTTTAAATCCTGTTGGTATGTATGAATTGGTGTCAGATCAGCCTCTTTGTGGTGCAGATAAATGTTCTAAAAGACCCCAAAACTTTTGGTAATTTCATACATGTTCTCCTTCTGCTGTCAAGAAAACTTGAAGAACAGTTTTTATAATAAAGATAGTTTCATAGCCTAAATTTTCTCATGGATTATAAAGCTAGAAAGTGTAATAATCTAGTTTGAACACGTATAAAACACATTGTGGGTTTTGCCAATTTGTTTTTTTTTTAATTACTATGTACTTCCAGATAAAAATACTCATGAAAAATTAAATCTGTGTAATTTATGTGCTAACAAGGGATGAAAAGAAATTAACAGGATGGTAAAATTGCACAAAAAATTTTTAGAAGGTGAAAACTATGCAGGACCAGATGATTTTTTCCTTCCACTCCCCTCTGTCACGTTCTCCTTCCTGTTGCAAACTCCTTCCTCCTCCTGACTTTTACGTTGTCTTTGCAGTTGACCCATAAAAATACTAAGCCAAGAAAAACCTTCAGATTTCTTTATTTCAAAAGCTGAAATTGTAGTCCCTGGAACGGCCTTCACTTTCTCAAGATAGATATAGATACTCTTTATTTTTTCTTATTATATCCTTTAAGTTTTTATAAGGTTTCAAATTACCATTTGCCATAGTTTCACAACTGGTTTGTGACACACATGTATCTACTTTTAATGTATATCAAAGGGAGTACTGTAAAGCTACAAGCTGATACGTTCCTTGAATTTCTTCTCGGAAAGGCTTTTATCTCTGTCATTTGTAGCACGTACGCTTTGTAAATAAACTGGAGTTTTCACTTCCCTGCTTTGTTATTGAAAGCTATGATTTGGAACTGGAGCCATTCTGTCCCTCTGTAAAAAGACACTTGTTTATGTGTTGTCTAGAATATTGGGGCCTGCTTGCCAGAGGATGTACAGTAGATGTGTCATCTCAGCACAGCATATTTTGTCTGCCCTTGCCCTGTTTTAAACAGTTGGGTTGAGAAATATTTTTTTCCCACAGCAGGTTTCTGCTAGCAAAGAAAGATAACATGACTTTATGCTGCTACTCTGATCCACTGCGATAAACTTTCTGGTTTCAGTTCTGGATTTTCTCCATAAAACTGATAGCCTCATTTGACATTATGCCTTTCAAGACTAAAGTTACTATCCGATTGAAATTTCTGCTTATAAAGTTCATTTAATCCAAATTCTGTAATATATGGTGTATTGAGAATGCATAACATCCTACTAGTTACTGGAAGCTAACAGTAGCTTGGAAGTACTTTGTTTTGGTGGGAACATCGGTTGCTTATTGGTTGACTTACAGAAAGGTGGCATTTTAGTCCTGCAGGAATATGATCTTTATCTCCTTCCTACTTGAGCCTGCTTATGATTTTGGGTCTGTTAATGAAATGCTGTGATAACACAGACCTTTCCTCTGAAAGGTCTACAACATTGCTAAAGTAACACAATAAGTGAGAGAGAGCTATTTCAGCTGTAATAATTGTGTTTAATTTGCCCTTCTCTATAGGCCTGACATTCATAGCATAATTAAGGTGAAAATGAAGGTTAGGTACCTTCCTCTGCTCAGCTCAGGCCTCATGTCGGCCTCAGTCTGAACCTTTAGAGAACCAGCTTCAGCAGCCCAGTACACAAGTCTTCAGAAGAAGGGCTCTTAGGAAATGGCATACTACTAGCATGGTAGTTGCACTGATGCAAATTCTGTATTAGATACCTCATGTTCTTCATGGCACATAAGAATCTGAACTTTGAAAACAGCTGTGTATTTTCTGTAAACAGTGAAAATATATAGAGGGATTTAAAGATTCATTTCATCTACCCCAAGTATTCTTCAGTAGAATTTGCAGGACAACTGCAGAATTGTGTTTTGCAGTACAAGTCAAAATATTCGTGAACCTTCATCTCTTTAGAAGTGATGAGCAAAACAGCTACATCATAGGGTTCACACAAGAGTCCCAGGTGAAAACAAAAGATTAATTAAAAAAGTATCTTGCTATAAAGTGATTATGAGCTACTAAACTGTAAACTTTTTGGAATAAAAATGCTTTATTTTGTATTTGTACTACTTCTCTCACTTGGCCTCTCACCAGGTCTACTAACTGCTGCTACCTTATGACTAGAGACAATTATTTAATAAAATCCCCCTATGATTTCACTGTTTTTCACTTTTTTCCTACCTTACTGTAAAGTTATTTTCACATTGAGGTGTTTGTTTTTCCCTCAGCAGGAGGAAAAGAAAGCACCTTATAAGAGCCTTGTTTTCTCTTTAAAAATACATATATAAAACCAACAAGTTTTGATGACAATTACAAATAACTATATTTCACTAAAATCACTCAGGTTCACTTGACCTGTCATTTAAAAAGCACTGCTTACATTTTGAGGTAATTTTGAAACTGGGTTTTGTGCCATGAATCAGTGTTAAATCAGGAGTGGCATATTTTAAAGTGACAGGTATAATTTCCAAACACAGCCTCATTGTTCTAAATTGTTTGGTGACAAGTGGTGTCCCGCCTGGGTCCATATTGTGACCAGTACTGTTTAATATCTTCATCAATGACATAGACAGTGGGATCGAGTGCACCCTCAGCAAGGTTGCAGATGGCACCACGCTGAGTGGTGCGGTCAACACGCCAGAGGGACGGGATGCCATCCAGAGGGACCTGGACAAGCTCGAGAAGTGGGCCCGTGTGAACCTCATGAGGTTCAACAAGGCCACGTGCAGGGTCCTGCACCTGGGTCAGGGCAAACCCCAGTATCAATACAGGCTGGGGGATGAAGGGATTGAGAGCAGCCCTGCCGAGAAGGACTTGGGGGTACTGCTGGATGAAAAGCTGGACACGAGCCAACAATGTGCGCTCGCAGCCCAGAAGGCCAGTCGTATCCTGGGCTGCATCAAAAGAAGCGTGGCCAGCAGGTCGAGGGGAGTGATTCTGCCCCTCTACTCTGCTCTGGGGAGACCCCACCTGGAGTACTGCATCCAGCTCTGGAGCCCTCAGCATAAGAAAGACATGGACCTGTTGGAGCAGGTCCAGAAGAGGGCCACGAAAATGATCAGGGGGATGGAACACCTCTCCTATGAAGAAAGGCTGAGAGAGTTGGGGTTGTTCAGCCTGGAGAAGAGAAGGCTTTGGGGAGACCTTATTGCAGCCTATCAGTACTTAAAGGGGGCTTATAAGAAAGATGGGGACAGACTTTTTAGTAAGGCCTGTTGTGACAGGACAAGGGGGAATGGCTTTAAACTAAAGGGGGGTAGATTTAGACTAGATAGAAGGAAGAAATGTTTTACACTGAGGGTGGTGAAGCACTGGCCCAGGTTGCCCAGAGAGGTGGTGGATGCCCCATCCCTGGAAACATTGAAGGTCAGGTTGGACGGGGCTGTGAGCAACCTGATCTAGTTGAAGATGTCCCTGCCCACGGCAGGGGGGGTGGACTAGATGACCTTTAGAGGTCCCTTCCAACCCAAACTATTCTATGATTCTATGATTCTAAATAAATAATTATCTGAGGATGTAACTTAGCACTCTTTAATGTGATCTTGCTTGATAACATCTCTCAAGCTGTAAAGTCAACACCTAAGAAAAGTCCTTTTCTTAGTGCCTTAAAACGTGTTTCACCTGGAACAGGTATTGAGGAACACATTGAAAAACAAAAGACTTATTCTAACATTTCCTCTGAGAGACTGTGCTGGTAGCATTCCAAAACCAGAAGGGATGGAGGGTTTGCTTTTCTGTAGTTGAGAGGCAAATAGTCATGAGAAGAAGTGATGGCTTGTTTTTCATGGATCTTCTTGTGGGCGCCTTTGGTTAGCTCCTCATATGAGGAGCCTCTGAGATTATTTGTTCAGATAAGTGATTTTCATGGTACAAAACCAGATATTTTACTCTAACATATTAATCTTTCTATTTTTACTGCTTGAAAATGTAAGTGTTGTCCTTGTATTTCTAAATCAGTTTTCCTGTGTTTCTTTTATGAAGTACTGATTACTGTGACAACTCCAGTTGTGGCTGCTGTTGTGATTAGGCAGGACACTGGTGATCCTTAGTAGAGCTTTGTAGAGCTAGGAAGGATTTTCTTTGCAGAGCAGATTTACTTTCTCTTAAAGTACTCTCATAACTTGGCTTGAAGTTAATTCCTAGGTTATCAGTTCAAGTTGCTGTTTATCGAGATTTGACCTGAGAATGTTTAGCAGGAAAAAAAGCCAGACAATAAGAAAGAAACTTGTCATTATGGGAGTTTTTTCTAAATGGGAACAGGTCTAATTGCATTCAAAGAACCTTGGTGTATTGTAAAGTTTCCTCATTTGCACTGCATAGGGCAATGTATCCTGTCCTACAGCAGGTAATTTTGCATACAGCTAGGTTAGGAGATTCTTTAATATTTTTAATTGCCTGACTTCTTTAAGTTAACCTGGGAAACCATGTAAACACTACAGAAATAAATACCTTGTTCCAGTTGATTACTAAAAGGGATGCTTGCAATGTCAACCCCCACAAAATTCAGTGTGAATTTGTTAAGTCCCTAGCTTACCTACTTTGTTTTCTTAACATTCATGATGTTTGTGACTGGTCTGAAAAGGGAGTGTTAATAGCTGAAGTACCACTTGAAGACAGTGTCCAGTGTTGCTAAGTGAGAAAAGAGATTTGTCTTCTAGTCCTAAAGGTGTGGGTCTGGAAAAGAACAGGCTCATTCTTAGCTAAATGATATGTGCAACAGACAGTAGACATAATTAATTTCCTGTGGTGTGTTAACGTCACAAAAAGGAGTAAACGGCAGGGCTTGTATTTTCTAGCCGTAGAGAATAGACTTATATTGCCAGTCTGCAGCAACCAGTACATGTAGTGGAAGTGTTGTATTTGCACATGTATGATACCTTCCAAATGGGTGACAGAGTTCTAGCCCCATCTCTTTTCTTCAAACCCATCCAAAGAAGAGGAATAAATCAGTCTCACACTTTTTTTTCTGTGCCTAAAGGACTTAATAACTTATGTATCTAGATTTTTAGCATAGATTCTTGATGGCACATAATACTACACTTCAGCTTGTTACAGTGTTGTGAAAAATGCTATTAAACATTTTGACCTGTACCAGTTTTTATTGGTTTAAATCCCTATTTTTCTGTTGCTTAATTAAATAAGAGGGCTTCCACAGGTCTTGCATAACTCCATGTACAACTGAGAAAAAATATCTTTTTACAGTGGAGTTACGACAAGGAACTAGTTTCAGCAATCATTGATTCTGAGATACTTATGTTGAAGCAAGAAAGTCCCCATGGGAGTACATCTTCACCAAGTACTATCCCATTTACTTCCATCATTATATCTGCATCAGTACAGAACTTTAGGGTAGGCAGTCTGTGCTATTCAGTTTAGCCTGCTTGAAATGGGAATAAGCTACAGTGATGAAAAAAAGAACAAATAAAACCCACTGTTTTTCTCCCTGTCCAAACCAAAAAACCTAATGCTGCTCTGCTGATGGCTGAAATCTGCAGCATTAAAAAAAAATCTGAATAGGATTAGGTCTTTATCATTCCGGCGAACAGCAGCTGATTGTTTCACTGAGAGCCCAGACTGCTGACAGAAACTTGTGATCATTAGACATAACCTGCCAAAATTGGCTTTATACTAAAGCAAGGTCAGAAGACTCTAGAAAGTAAATAAATTATTTTTGTTAAGTCTGACTAAACAGTACAACCTGTGGAGCTATTTGTTTAACTGTTTTTTGTTGGGGTTTTTTTTAGAGTAATGCTTGTGGTTTCACGTAACATAAATTCTAAGTCCCATTGACTTTCAATGAAATTTGAATTCTTCAATGCCTTGGACATGGCTGAAAATGGAAGGCAGGTTATGAAATAACCCAGATAGTTTTGAAAGTAAGATCACCCAAAGTTTTAAAAGTGAAATTCCAGTAAGTTTCCCCTTGTCAGTGTTGTCTGGGACTCAAGAATTAGGTTCTGACACCAGAGTACCAGCTAGTCAGTGTCAAAGTATCTGTAAAGCAATTCAGTTATTAGTTGATCATGGAATCACCAAGAACCTTTTTCTTCATGTAACACAGGAAGATAAAACATGGTTGTGTTGCTCTGGTTTTTTGAATGTGTGTTGCTCATGGTTTTTTTAATACCGGAAAGGGCTTTGTGTGACTTTGTGTGACAGGTTAATTATAAAAAAGAAAATACTGTATCACAAATGAAAAAAAAGTGCAGCATTCTCCTTATTGTTTTATAGTAAACAAGAAGCTGGTGTGGTATGGATTTCTTCATGCCTGCTGCTCCAAAGTGGAAAACCTTACAACCCCTTTTAGGAAGGGTTGTAGTTAAGATGCTTTTCCAAATTGGCAGTTACTGAAAATTTGCTGCATTTTTTTTTTAACTGCTATTCTTTTTGCATTTGGCTCAGGACCGAAGGTATTCTAAGTCTTTAGAAAGTCTTTTAGAAGTTCTGCTTAATTTGAGAAGCTTTTTCTTGATCAAGCAAGCAGAATCAATATATGAGATGTTTCTAAGATCCTGGAATGTAACTTTAAGAAATTACAACAGTTACAAATCGTGAGCCAAATCCCTGCCTTACATAAAATGTACCAGTGATAAATGAAGGTCTTACTGACCTAATAAAATGCTACAGATTGATATTCCTTTTGTTGAGCAGCCTGTAATTTCATTAATTTTATTGACAGTAATTATAACAAGTTGAATTTATGGTAGCCATAAAGAAAAGTTAGTCAACCACGTGAAAATGTCAGCATGCTCACTTTGGTATGAGCAGGCTGAAGATTTTTTTTTGGGGTGGTGGCTGCTGATCTGTTGTCTTCTTCCTGCAGTTGTGTTTGATGGCAGTTTATAAAGGCTAGGGAATGGTGCTTTCAGTGTCCGTCTCACAGTTCTGTTTGTAAGATTGAAAATAGGTTCTTGTAGCCTTATGACTTTGAATCTGTGGTCTCATTTTTTTCTTAAAATTGCTGAGACAGTAGCTGATAGAACTGTATGACACATCAAGCTATCTATTCAGCTGGACGAAAAAGCTGAGAATATAAGAACTAAACTTTCAGTGAGGATTTTCAGTTCTTTCTGTATGTATTAAAGTAAGAGTGTAATGAAATCATGCATTTTTTTTAGCCAGGCAAATTGCCAGTTCACTGATCTGTTGGAGACTTGCCTGTGCTAGGAATACAAGACCAGGCCTGCTTATATTAAACTTGTGCCAAAATTTCTGTATATACCTGTGTAAAAATTAGTACAGGTTGCTACTGTTGGAGGATTGTACAAACAAGTAGGGGTAATGCTACTATAAGTATCCTTGCCTAGACAGAGCAGCACCTCCTGTAAAGAATACCTGTGAATATGAAAACAGCATATAGGACCATGTGCCTACTTCTTCAAAATGAGCATCTTTTCTAAATAAACTTAGGACCTTGTTTCGTGTAAACTGGGAGGGTAGTGTGTGTTCTCTAGGATCAAATTAAGAAATTAGAGTTTTGTGCCTCTTACCTAGAAATTAACTGTGAATAACAAATAAAAAAATTAAAAAAAAAATCATAAATGTTCCGGTAGAAGATTGCCTTTGTACTAGAGATGCTACTGGGTATTAAAATATTTTCAAATTTCACCAGACCTCAGAGCAAAACTGTAATGAGCATGTCCTGAAAAAAATGTAGGCAGATGCATGAAAGTTTGAAATAAACTCCATCAGGTCAATGAAGTCAATAAAACATTTTTGGTGAGAAGATTTTAAAATAAAATTTCTATAAGAAAAATACCTTTAAGAATAAAATATTTACAATGCAATCTCTTAAAATATAGGGAAAAAAAAGGATGATTACCCACTACAGCTACGTCACGGAGCTGGTTGTGCTAATGGTCAGTTATAGGATAAGAGATGTGAAAATAATGATAAGAGAGTATGAATAGGATCCCAAATTTTGGGAAACTTAAAAATCACAAAATCTTTGCTCATTTTCCATACTTTTACCTCCAGTACAAAACAAGTCTTTCTTGCTAATTAAGTTGGGCAATTCAGTAATTTCTTCTGTCATTAAAACTTCCATAGTGTAGCACATCTTGCTATTTCAGTGTAAATATTGGAGAGGCACAAAAAGTCTCTATGCTTACAGCTGAATTTTGGTGTATGAGATCATTTGCAAGCAAGAGCCTCTTTCCTGGGAAGACTTTTGGAACTTGATACAATCTAGCATATTCCACCAGTAGAATATTTGTGTTTCAGAAATGCTTTTTAATAGTTTACAGATACGCTATAAAGATATATAAGCCATAAATCAAAATCCAAGGGGGAAATCACCCAAAGAGCACTCTTTGTTATGATGGTAAAATTTGTTATAAATCCCAAAGTCCTGACTTCCAGGCTGTTACTGATTTTGAAGCCTCAGCTGAAGTTGCCTGTCCCTGTGCTCTTTTTCTGAATGGAAACTGTCCCTAAAGCTCCCTGATCAGCAGCACAGAAGAAGGAGATATTGTTCTCACCTTCCTAACAAAGTGAACCTGGCAGTGGTTGAGCTTGTTTGCCCTATGCTCTTAGCTTGGAGGACTGTGCTCTAGAGGAGAATCTGGACAAAACTATGGAGGCTAAACTTGGGTCTTTCTGAAAAGACTTTTAATTTCTATTTTAACTTGATGAACAGGAAAAAAAAATGGTTTAATGTCTCATTGCAGTAGCCGTTCTCTTCCAGCTTCACCTCTCCGGGTATGTATGTATTAATAGTTCAGGGGAAATACACCAGCCTTGCACCTTCCTTGGTGCAGTAGTACAGAGGGTTGCAGCAGGGGAAGTAGTAGCACAGGCAAGTGCCAATTTAGCAACTGTTGTTTCCTAAGCTTGGTATTATCAAATCTTAACAAGACTTTCCTAAAGCAGACTTATTCCTGGTGGCCTGTCTTCGCTGCTTCTGCAGTTTAAGAAAATTAAATGAAATTAATAGGACAATTGTTATTAAGTAGCAGGTTATCTTTGATCAGGAGGTTTAGTGCTACAATGTAGTGTATTTAGAAACTATGGAGATGTAAGCAGGAGAGAAAATTGGATTTGTACATGCATTTTAAAATTTTCTGGGAGTCCTGAGATGGCCATATTTATTCAAATATACAGCTGTTACTCCTAATCAAATACTTATTATTAGCTGACTTTCAAAGATTTTAGAGGATGGGTATGTCACCAATAAGGTCCATTCTGCAAAAGCCTATCCTTTGAACTGTAAAAAACATCTTAAGACAAAAAACTGATTGCTATTACTTGTTTCGTAAAATCAAAAAACCCCACTATCCATAGTCAAAACATTAAATGTGCTGTGCATGGTCTCCAAGGGGCATTTGTAACTGAAAATAGCATTTCTAGGCATGAACTGCAGTAAGCTGTGACCGATTCATATACTGTGTGACATGAGTGTTAACTCATATGCATCCGCAATCTATTAGTTTTTTGTTGCCTAAGGAGTTACCTGCAGTGCAACTGAAAACAGGCTTAAAGGATGGTATTGGTATGTAGTTTATATTTGGCAAGTTAACTAACGCATATCATTCTAAATGTGAATGTTGTGAAAAAAGAAATCGTTACCCCTGGAATCTTGTACATTTAGTGTGCAAGAAGAGTAAATTGGCACTGCCACATTATAGGCGCTATTTAGAGCAATAGAAATCTTGGAGTAGTGCCTCTAAAAAGATTTCAGTTAATCCTGCATTACTTTATTTCCTTACATTGTAATGCTGCAATGTCTATCAGCAAGTATGTGAGCCAGCCTCCCCCTCGCCTGATTTCATTGTACAGATAAGGTATTTGAAAGCCAGTTACTATTCAGTAGAAAGAAAGTGCATGTAGTATGGCTCCTATAGCTAGATACACACAGGATATAAAAATATATACTGCACATAGAATGAAATCATCATCTGTTACAAATTTGATAATGTTTATTTCAGTTTACACTAAGCAAGGATATGGTCTGTATACAGGATTGTCTTGAATCATAGGAATAATGTTGAAAAGCAGAAAATATGCATCCTCTAAGTGATTATTTTTGCCTTTAGACGTATATTTTTTTCCTCACCTAAACCATCATTCAAATTTGCACTCTTGCCATTCTGCTTCATTTAAAAAGAAAGTTTATTTCCCTTGTTTCACTTACCTTGTTATGCTTTTGTGCTATTCTTTTGATTTTTATTAAATAGGACAATTTTCCACTAAAAAAATCATCCTTCCCAAATGTGATAGGGGTGAATTTTTTTTTACATATACTTTTACAAATTATCTTGTCCTCTGTATTAGTGAATCGGTACAATTGCATCTTTCATTGTACTGTGGGTTCCTTTTTCCAGGTACTGACTTCCTGGGAAGCATAGTCACTCTGCAAGCCCCACTCCATGCACTGGCATTCAGAATTCACCTGTTCCTAGAGCAGCAGCATCTTCTCTGGGACTGCTCAGTTCCAGGTATCTGTCACAGGGACAAAGTGCAATGCAGAACTATATGTTTTTCCCCTCTGCCATCATGCTACAAACCACCTCTTTTTCAGTTTCTTCTCCTCATCTCCTCTCTTATGTGAGGTCAAAAAGCAGGGGAAAGGCAGTGTCGTGGTCTGACACTCCAGGATGGCTTTTGCCACTATTCAGTCACCTCAAGGCTATGCCTCTTCTTAAGTATCTTTGATCTTCTGCAGCTGTAAGATTGCTAATAGTTTGTTGTTATTTCTGAGGAATAAGATGTTGAGTTTTGAACAAAGATTTTAAAAAACATCTGCATTTTCAATATGAGCTGCAGTATTAAGAGAAAAAATTACCCTGCAGGTCACATCTTTCAATGGGCAGAGAACCTGTAATTTTATTTTCCTGCTGGAATTTTCTTCTGGAATTTCCTTCTTGGATCACATCACAGTGATCACACTGGAATTCATCACACTTTGCACTTTCTCAGGCCCCAGCCCAGGTGCCCATACCTCCCACTTTAAGATCTTCTTAATGTTACCTTACTTAAATAGTTTGGATGGAAATTTTCCTCTGAGTTTCTGGCTCATGGAGGGGGTGAGTGGGGGTGTGGTTTGTTTTTTTCTTTAGTTTAATCAGAATATAATGAATCTTCTGAAGATGAGATTTGGAAAAACACATTCTCTAGTCATGTTGTAGTGTTTTGGTGTTTAATACTAAATTGCAATAATCTAACAGCTATATTATTTGTCACAGGGACTTGAAATTTCAGTTGTTTGGAGGGAGGCAGAGTTACCATTGCTCTATACCTCTTATACTTTTCATGAGAAAAAAATAAGGAATTTTAGATGCTTATAATTTTCACTAAATTTTAAGCAAACATATTCAGAATCTCTGCCACTACTGAGTGTGCCACAAAATACAGCAGCAGAGGTTAAGGAAGGCCTTTTCTGCAACTAGTCTTGAGCTACATAAGTTGGACAGAGACAGTTCTCATGTTTTTCTTGTCCTTCTTCTGGCATCCTGGAGAAATGAAGACAACTTAAAAGGCAGAGTTGGAAAAAAAAGAGATTGCATAGGATGAGGGAGACGCTAATGTTGGGGGAGGGACAAAGGAGAGTTATAAAAAGAGGAAGAGAATAAGAAATGTATGAAATTTTTTAGGAGTAGAAATGGAATTTGTAGGAATTGTATGCTGTGTAAGTGAAAAGTCTACAGAGTAATCAGAAAAGTCAACAGTTGCTATAGCATATCACTTTCCAGAGCCTGGAAATAAATCCAGTGCTGTCAAGGTTCCGCATTCTTTCCACATATAGAAGGTCAATCATTTTTCCGGTCATCCTGCTCTCCTTGCTCCCATCATAACAGTCCACAAGAGGGCTTAATAGCTTGGGCTTTCTGCTGGTGTTGCTGAACCTACTAGTGGGCAGATGTGGAAGAGGCAGTAGTACTAGAGAAAAATATGGGGCAGAGATCACTACCGAAGTGTGTGGGGACAGGTGAGGAGGCAGCAGAAAGACTGGGGGGGATGGAGGAGCAGAGAAGAGTGCTGACAAGAGGAGGCAACCCAGGGAAACCTTGGGAACATGCAAAAGAAGATACAGTTGTGACACTAATGTCCAGCTACAAACAGTTTGAGAAATCTTTAAAAAAATCATTTGATAAACTGCCTCTTGTTTGTAATCACAAAACATGTTGAAGCTTTGGCTCCCTAGCTTTGCTCTGATCCCATTCTGTCACATGCTCTACAGGTTTTTTTGTTGCTGATGAAGTGCCATGTGATCTTTGTTACTTGCAGATCTGAATATTGATTTCTGCTCTGTAGCGTGCTACTTCCTGACAGTCTTGAAGCCACCAGCCACTGCAAGACATTGATCACTAAATTCCATGCCAACTACTTCGGTCTAAAATTATCACTCACGCTGTCACACCTGAACCCTGTAATGCTCTAACTGAGACTCGTGTGGGTGAAAGGGCAGAGACGAAAGAATTCAAACTACTTATTTTTCTAATCCTTCTTGAGCTCGTGATAAACATTTATTTTTACACCTGTTCTCTTACTTGACAATGGCTTCTTTTTATTAAAGAACCTTCCTTCTTTCACCATGTCAGCCTTCATCTTTTGGAAAACTACCTATTTTGCTGAGGATTTTTTTGTTTTCTTTCTGCATGTTTTGGCAAGCTGCTCTCAATAAATTCTGTAGAAGATGATAGAACAGAATCTGGCTCTCACATTCTTTTGAATTCTATACAAATATAGTCTGCATCGTCATCAGGGTTGTGCAATGCATTGTAATAAAATGGCTTTTTGGGGTTGCTCCAGTAGAGAACCAAAATTTGCCAAAAACTACAAGGGTTTCACTGAAGTTTCACAAACCTGGGCTGTCTTTGCACTTAGCTTGGGCTAGGTTGTCTTTTTTGTCAAACTATGAAAATCTTCATTTTATATAAATGAAATAGAGCGGGCAAGGAAAAGCATAATATTTTCTGACCTCCTTCTGATAGTTCAGTTTCCTTTAACTTTTATTTCAAATCAGGACTAATAGTTTTAAAACGTTGATATTAAGATATTTAGCAATGTGGATCCTTGGTGAAAAGTAGTATATGAGTAGATCAATATGAAACTGCAGCCCAAAGTGCTTTCTGCAGGAGGCTGCAGAAAAACAGGCAATTAATAACGGTAATGCAGTAAGTCTTAGTTAAGGAATTTGCAAGACCTGGGTTTAATTCTTTTTGATCTCAGATTAATTAGATAGGTTCTTGACTGTATAAAGTTCATATTTTACTTTAAGTTCTTGTACAGAGCTACTTCCCTTCAGCAAAATATTTCTTACTATTTGAGTCACGTATAATTTACTGAAACACAAGTTATTCTGCATTTGTTCAGAATGGATGGTAGAACTGTAAGGCAGACCAGGAGCCTGAGCTCAGTTAGAGAAAACATTGCCACTATTGTTTAAATAGGATTCTTCCTGGACAGAAAAATAGGTGCATGTGGTAAAATGCTGTATTCAAACTTTTCATTAAATTTGACTGCCTTTTAATCTGTTCAGTGCCTAAGCTTATAGTGCCCCTTGCTGCCTAATTCCTCCGACTCCTACCACTAATAGTAGTATGTGTGCAACCCTCATGTTTGCCCTTGGATTGCAGGATGAATTTTAGAGTTGGCACATGTTTTTGAGATCAACAATTACATAGATATATCTCATCTTCCATCATGTAGTTTCTATCGTGTCTGCATAAAGTGGTAAAAGGGATCAGGAAGAAACACAGAGAGGAGGACCAACGAGATACCTTCAGGACCAGAGAGCCCACAAGCCTACACTATGGGCAGCCACCGCTGTAGTGTCTGCATTCACAATGCAGATCGAAGTGTGATAAAGTGTGTAGGCCACGGTCATGAGTACCTGAGTGTTGACTGTTGCATGAAAGTTGATGTTCTCCACTAGCAACCACTGTTTGTTTTTCACTGTTGACACAGAGCTGAGATGTTGTGTCTTGTTACCAGCTCTACAGGGAGAGTGCCACTACCTTACTCTGTGCATGCAAATATTTACTGGATCTTTGGACACCCAGCTGGATCAGTCCAAAGGAGACAATCAGAGAAGGGCATACAGCAGGGTTACTATAGGGTCATGTCTAGGCTGCTACCAGGTTTTCTATATTGTCACTGCATAGAAACAATAGGTGTGACAAGGAAGAGGTTAACCCTTTGGGACTTCATCTTTACTAAAACTTTTATAGGAATCAAGAGAAACCTGTATATTAGTTTCCTGTTCTCAGTTGTTCAAAAATAAGGAATGTTTTTTTTTTTATTAATTGAGCAATCATCTCCAAAAATGAGACTTCTAAGATGTGTCAAGTTGAGGTCAAGTATTACTCATCACTTTTTTTTTTTTAATGTTGATACATCACTCTAAGTATTTTGAATATGTCGATACATGCAACAAAATAACTAATTTTAAATTTTACCTCTTTTATAATGAGTCACTTTTCGATGCCTGTATTGGTTTGGCTGAGAAATGTGACATAGTTTCATTGCTATTATATTCTTCTAGAATATATCTAAACTGTTTTAATCAAACCAAGTTTTAAATAAGTCATTATTTTGGCCTTTCCTTCTGAATGTAGTGTGACTTAAAAAATATGATGTGATGCTAAAGTATTCTTACTTTCTTGATTACAGAGCAGCTTGTAAATGCAAATCCTGGTGGTTCAAAATTCAAAAGACAAGTAAAAATATTTTTTAAACATTAAAGTTAGTGTCATTGTTTATTTTTGAGATCTGTCTCAAAATGTGAACTGTTATTAAACTCAGCCATAACAGTTTTAATTTGGGGACTTTTGCTACTTCACAATATATGGATTATACCTCTCATGGACAAGGTCTTACTCTACACAGCCCTTCTGTAGATCCAGGTTAAGTGTAGTCCCTTAAATATAAGACCACCTTTGCATATGCTGTTTAGGAACTGAAGGCTTGCTGCTGTGGTGATTTTACTTGACAAACACATAAAAATGATGTTGCAAAAATAGTGAACTCCAGTAATGTTGCTAGCCAGAATTACTGCTGTATCGAATATTACTGCTATACCAATTAAATTGGTATTATTTAATAATAATAGGTTCTGTAAAATATTTTTATAAAATAAGTACAGGAAGGTAATTCACCTGTTGAAATACTTGTTATTTTATGATAAAATTAAGTTATGAAGTACTGCATACTGTTTGAGAATTTATTTTATGCTAACTAATGTAAAAACAGGAATAGATTTATTTAATGCTCATGTAGAAATCTATTCCTAGTTTTACACTAGTTTCCATTGATTTTAATAAATATCTGATATTTTTGAAAAGGCAAATATTGGCATTCTCACTAATTAGTTGTACCTACTGTTGTCCCATTTGCTGCCTTTTCAACAGAATGCTTAAGGAGATCCTTAAATCCAGCATGATGAGCATTTATGTATATGTGTAAATGTATGTTTGGAAGGCATATGAGGGGTGCTCTTGGGGAAGCTGCCTGGACTGTAAAATGTTGCTTCTCTGGAACAAAGGTAGCAGATGCTGACTGTGCTATACTATGTTTTATTTGTTGGTTGGTGGGTTTTTTTCCCATAGATTTTGTAAAGGGAAAGCTTTTATTCAATTTTGAATGTCTTTGATTTACCATTGCTGAAACACATAATTTAAAAATGTACTCAGCACAATACTTGCACTGGGACTTACATGTTTTTTTCAGAGAATCTAACACCATCAGAGCAAACGGTGGGTGGGAACACACTGATGCCACATCCTTGAACTCCTTTGTGTGTTAAGAACAATGTCTCTTTTAAACAGAACATATATCTTAAATAAACCTGGTAGAATTAAAGGGGATAAAAATTGAAAAGATTGGAGAACTTGCCTGTTGAAACGAATCTTTTATTCTGTTCGATGGGTGGCAGTGATAGCAATTTGCCACTGTTTAAAAAGTGAGAGGAACGTAATGCGCATTTTGGGGTATGACTTTTCCCAATAATCCTGTCATCAGCTCATTTATTGCTTGTGACTTTAAATAGTTCCCTGAGAGCCCAGTGTGAATACCACTACCAGAGTGAAGTGGAAAAAAAAAAAAAGAGGGGACTCGTAAAGAAGAAGTCATAAAGTCTGGAGCTCCCGCCAGATTTCCTTTGCAAGGTGAGGTGTGGCCCGGGCTGCGCGCGGAGCTGCCGGAGGGCCAGCCACCCTCCCCGCAGAGCCCAGGGCCCGGCCTGGCTGGGGGCCAGGCAGCCAGACGCCAGGCTCTGGGCTCCCAGCGCTGGGAAGGGCCGCTCAGCCTGCTTATACAATGGTATTATCTCAGGCCAACCACCGCTGCAGAAACTCTCAATGCTTCCTGTCCTTACAGCAGCAGCACAAACTGTCCGCTTTCCAACCGCTTGCTGACACACTCACCAGCACTTGGTCGCCAGACTAGCTGTATAAATGTCTAAAGCTACTTCTTTCCTGGGATTTACAGACACTGCATGCAGTAATGTATTGTAATTTTAGTGTCTTCTGTCATGA
>NW_008825547.1:3741577-3744008 GCF_000699105.1 Pygoscelis adeliae
ATAAGCTTCTATTTCAGGTTCTATAACACCAGCAGAGTCTTATAGCAAAAAGAATGTAAATTCTTTAATAATCTAACACTTCTTTGCAATAAATGTCAATTTTAATTATGTCTAAAGGGAGCAGGATATTTAAAATCAATTCTTCTGTTCTCTGGCTTCATTTTAATTGTAGTAAGTATTTGAGAAGTTATGAAGAATCATTTAATGTGAACTATCTTATGGGTAGGAAAGGTAGAAAACCTAGTAAAAAAGAACTTTTACTTTACAGAGCATCGTTTTTAAAAAAACTAAGAACAAGTCTGATATTGTTTGTCATGCATGTTTCGGACTCCGTTTTGTCTCTTGCTCTTGAGGTATGTTATGTGCCCGTTAGTGGTGAGGAATAATACGGTCTCAATGCCTGTAAGATGTTAATGAAATATTAACAACAGACTTATGAATATTTAATAAACATTCCCATTAATTTTAATTTAGGAAATGTAATAGCTATTTAGTATAGATGTATTTTAAAGACACAGTTGATTTAGAAAATCTAATTTATGATTGAGATATATATGTATATTTGTGTGTGTATTGTGGTACGATGGGCCAGAATCTCAGCTTCATTTGAACTACATATGTGTCTGGTAGAGTATCTTCCTGGTGGAGTGGGGGAATAAGATCTATCAATAGTAGTTTAAAAGCTTAACTTTTTGCTTTGATTTCTGTGCAGTAACCAAATCTCATTGCAGGAAGAAGGAAATATCTTTCATGCTTGCTAGTGCTTAGTCTTAAATATTCCCTTACATAAGTAAGGGAATGTCCGTTATGTTTAGTGAAGTGTAGAGAGAAGGGATAATTCAGGTCTTATTGTGCAAAATTTTTATTAAGACAGTAGCTGTGGTTTTGGTAAGGTCTATAATGCCAATGCTGGGGCTTGTGCAACAGTGAGATGTTAAAAAGATAAAAGCCACAAGTTTTAAAATGTTTGCCTTTTTTCAGAAAAAAAGTCCTTTATAATTATCATTCATACCAGTCAAGCCAGTGCAATCACCATAACGTGACATAGTTTTGTCTACATAGTTTGACTCAGATGGCATTATTTGTAGGAGGGCAGCTTTGTGTTAACACAGAAATGGTTACCAGATGACACCAAGCATCTCAATTTGACATACCAAAGGAATAGAAAGAATTTTTTCATGTAGGTGTTTCTCTATACACTGCTTAATGTCCATTAGATTTTTTTAAAAAATTCTTCTGTACTTTTCTTTGCATTTTTTATCTTAAAATGACTGACTGACTCACTCACTCACTTATATCTCAGGGAAGTTTTAATAGAATTTCAGGTGCAGAAGGTTTCCTGAAATTCAGGAAAATATCGAGTATTTGCCATATAGTTATCATTTGATCACTGTCTAAATCCACAGCTCCCTTTACAGAAGGGAAGGTTGCAGTGCTTTTTCTATGATCCATGGGTATGACAACCCCTCCCAGTGCTGATGTTTGTAAATAAAAATATAGGATGCAGATGATGAAATCAGCTACATAGATGTAGGGTAAAACCAATGCACATAGAGTTAAAGCAAGACCTAGAAAATTGAGGTCCTGCTTGTTCTAAACTGATAGTGAAGTTCCTGTGGTGTTTTATCAGAGTTAGTTCAATGTGACCTAGCAATACCATACATTCCTTGCTCATCACTTTTATGAATGGATTTTTACCAATTTCTCTACTGGTCTGCACTAGTTTATCAGATTTCAATTATTTTTTTTTAGGTTTTAAAAAGGTAATTTGCCTTTAATTTTCTGCAGTCCTGTTGGCCGAATTGCTTAGAATGAATAAAGTACAGAAAAGCAGTTTCTTAGCTGGATACATCTTAGTTTTGCAGTTGCCTTGATACAGAACTGAAGACCCTAATTTAATAATGGGTGTCTTCACATGTATTGCTGGTTTACTTAAAACTCATTCCTGCAGTTGGATCTGTACATGTAACCCTCCCATCTGTACAAATCTAACTGTACTTTTAGAATCATGTGCATGCCAGTAAGATCAGATCATTCAGCTTGCTTTAAGTTAATTTTACTAATAAAAGGGAAAAAAAAACCACCATCATTTTCACACACAAAGTTTGTAAGGAAGTTGTTTCCCACATTATTACTGGTGGAAGCGTAGTTTCTGCACTGTTATTTCTCCATCAGACTACTTAGTCCCCCATTCTGAAGTGCCAAATAGAATGTTAATTTTTCTTTAGGTTTTGTTACAAAACAGGAAGTGTTTATAACTACCTGTATATTGGACATAAGCAAATATTTTCAGCAAAGTATTTGTCCATACAAAAATTCCATGTATTTCTATTTGTTTTCTGGAAAGTGTCTAAAATAAAATTTTAAAATTGACTGGAAAACCATTCATAAAGTCACATCCATGGCTGCTTCCAACTCACCAGATAACACA
>NW_008825547.1:3744019-3766892 GCF_000699105.1 Pygoscelis adeliae
CTAGTTATAATCTTTAAAAATGTGTAATGTAAAGGATCCTCAGACTACAATATTAATGTCACTTCGAAGTGGAGAAGTAGTTCATGAACATAAGAGCTCTTATGTTTTTGTTTCTGTACTTGTACTTTAAACACGTGATGGTAGTTGGTTTAATGACTGTATGTCTATCTGCCTGAAAAGATAATCTCAGGAATGGATGGGTATTTAGTATGTTCACAGATTTATAGGTTTCCTGTCATAGTAGGGACCTCACAAGTTGGTCTGTTGGCCAGCTTCATGCAGACGCATCTGTAATGTTCACATGTGCAAGACTGGTGATAGAGAAATAGCTTAGCTCTTTGCTGAAGCATGCTAATTGCCAAGTCTGCTCAGATGAGTGAGAAACTATGGCTATCACTTTCCAGCTTCACTGTCTTAAGTGAAGGACAGAGCTTATCTCATGGGAAGCCATGAGCATTTCTCAAGAGACAAGTTAGACCTAGACTTTATGACATTGCTAAAGCAGTTTGGCATAATTTTGTTTTGATTTTTTTTTTTTAGTCTGAAGACTTGTAATGCTTCTTTTCTTAAATGAAGACTTAAAGAGAGCTTTTTCACTGATCTATGAAATTCTTCCCTCTTGAATTTCTGTCAGTGTACTTAGCAGTGGTATGTATGTGTAAGCCCAAACTGTAGTTCTCTAGATCTTTCTTGTCTTACTGCTTGATGATATGCATGACATTCTGTAAGAATAAGTATATGACTGACATCCCTATTCGGATGTATGTCAAAATCAAACCCATATTGACAAGTCTATAGAGGAATACTTGTGTAGCATAGAAGAGAAGTGGTATTTACCATCTGAATAATTAATCTACATTGATCAGATTACAGAAACATGACTTAATTTAATTAAGGGCAACAAGTTTCCTTTTGTTCCTTCTGTAGAGTCCATTTTAATATATGAATTGTATTTGTGACTACCACCCTTTCTTCTGCCTATATATGCCTTTAGTTCTTTCTGAAGGTGGCTTGTTTGTTCATTTAAATGTACTGAAGCTTATTTTCATGTTGCCAGTTTGGGAACTGGCAACACAGGATTTAGCCACTGCTTACCTGAAAGCTTAGTTAGACTTAGCAGCTGATGTTGAACTTTGTGTTATCGGGCTGTATTGATACCTGGCTTAGGCTGTTTTAAACTGCCTCTTGTCTGTCAACACAAGCTAGAGTTACTTTTTGGATTGTAGTGCAGATATATGTTGTGACTGCCTTTACCCCTGTATAATATTTATGTGCAATATTTTCTAAATACCAGTGCATTTTTAGCTATTAGTTTAAATATTTAGCTAGCAATAAAGGGGAATCAGATCCATTAGAACTAACAGCTCCGTATGATATGCTAGAGCTGATCTGAGGCCTTTCAGCGCTGTGCACAAACTCATTTTTTGCAGCACCGGATAAACAGACTTGGGGGGAAAAAAGGAAGGGGGAGAAAAGGATTAGGAGACATCAGTGAAGACTTTGAAGCTGTGGACTGGGAAAGTTACAGTTTCAGATGGGAAGTGTAAGGGATCAGCTGATATTTCAGAGAATGGGGATGAAGCAGTGTGTGGGAAAGTGGGTTTTGGAGGGCCGTGGAAGCTTTGGGGAGACTACAGGCAACTATAGGACTCTCCTGGTCTCATTCTGCTGAAATACAGGATCTTTACTTTTTCTAGCACTTCCTGACCTTTCCTTCCAGTCTTGTATTGGCCCTGACTTCCTAGGCTGCTGGGAAAGAAGGGAGAGAATGAATTCCTACTGTGAGGAAAAAGGAGATTTGGTAACACCAGAGGAAGAAGGATGGGAGAAATGGAAGCATGGACTGCAGCCACCTATAAAGCCTGGTTTCTGTCTTGCTTACAGCAGCAGACAGCAAAAGAAGACAGTAGGTGTTTGATTCTGGAAACCACCTCTTTTGGAACAGGTGAAATATTGCAACCCTGCTGCACAGGCAGCATGAAGTTGCCCCTGGTTCAGATAGTGGCCTCTGTTGTAGCTGTATTTGCAAGTACCACATTTTAACCTTTAATAAATTGAGGTCATAGCATTCTGAAATGAGGATTTCTTTTATTCATACAAGTCCATGTTCATTGTGGTTCCCAGCTGCTGTACTAATATTTTTGAACCATTACTTATATCTGCATAGCACACACTTTAATAACTATTGTAAAAGTGATCAGACTTTGTATCCCACCCTCGTGTTGTCCTTGGTACAACTGCATACAGCGTTGTGCTGTACGTAAGTTAGAGATCCTCCCTTGGAATAGAATATTTTTCCAAGGGGGGAATAATAATTTCTACCGAATTTGTGCAATTGTCAAAGTCTTTATAGACCTGAGTATTACTCACCTCTAAAGTCAAGTCAGGAAGGGAAGTGGTCAAACTCATTACATTACTATTTTCAGTCAGTTAAAAGTTGAAAGATTTTAAAAGGAAATTCCAGGAATGATCTTTTTTAAGTTTTGGTTCAGATTTTTTTTAGTGTAATAATAAAACAAAGAATGGTTATACAGTTCTTGGGAGATTTTGTAATTACAGACAATTTAGGCTGGCAATTTCATGGATGGTTTGACATTCATTAGTGAGGCCTCCTGCTTTGGTGTTACCTCCCATACCCACGTCAAGTACAAGTGCAAAAGACAGTCTTCATGTGGCTGATGAAGTCACTTTCAGATGGTTCCTGCTGCTTAACCAGTGTCTGTATCACTAAGTTGTTATTATAAACACATCACTATAAATTAAGATAAGAAAGAATGAGGGAGTAAAAGGAAGAGGAAATGACTGAGACCTCCTATTTCTGAAAAGGCTCCAATAAAACAATTCTCTGTGTATGATGATGGAATACTTGAAACTACTTTAAAATCCCTACTCCAAATTTATCTCTAGCGAAAATTTTAAGTCAGTAGTGTCATGTTATACGTGAATTTGACCACTAGCTTTAAACAAACCCATTTCATACCTCCACCCTTTCCTCTTAAACGTCCCTCCTTAAAATACACTTCATGCAAAAGGCTCATAATATCTAGCTGCCATGAAGAGATTTGTTGGCCCGTTTAATAGTTGATCACCTAAATGCAGTACATGATAAGTTTAAAAATAAGCCCACATAGCACATTGATTATAATATTTAGTCATTTCTGGTCAACTTCCTAGTAAACATATGTTGATTTTATACCTTTCTTCTTTGCCTGTGCATGTAAATACAATGTGTATTGCAAAATTATTCCTAGATGAACATTTAGATGGTAAGTTTTTGGGGCCAGCAGTCTTGTTTTCATGCAGTACAGCTTTATGAAGCACTAAGCTGAAATTAATATTAATTGAAATTATTTGAAAGAATGGCAAAAAGCTGTTTAAAAACTATACAAAAACTTTAACTACAAATAGGATGGTTTTTTTCTCACAAGTTCTGGAATTTTTATTTGTTTGTTAAAGCCTCAGAGCTTTTTGCATAAAGTCCCAGATGGGAGTGAAGGAGCAGCTTGAAATCTTAGGCATCTTGAGAGTCAGCTAGATGTGATACATTTGGGTACTGTTGTCCTGTGCCCATGCAAAAGACAGAGTTGAGGTCCTTTAGTGAAGGAACAGAGAACTGTTTTATCTGTGTAACCACTCTATGATTCTATGATATACATGGACTTCCTAGTATTTCCTAAATATGACTCCAAGCTGTTAGATCCATGGTCTAGACGTTTGACAAACATGTTATTTAGCCAGGTACTAAATGAAAATTAATCTCTCTTACTCTGTCTGAATGTATTCTGTCATTTTAAAAATAACATTCCAATTGTAATTGTTAAGCATAGATTTTGAATTATTAAAGCTAGATTTTGTCTGTCTAGGTCTATAAACCCGTAGAAGCTCAAGCTACTAGCTGTTGTGATTGCCAGTTCATACAGTTGTCTACATATTGTAGTGACTGCCATTTTTAAAGTGATTGTTTTAGATACTCTGTTTTGTGACTGAAAACATGTAACAAACAATTGCAGAAAGTCAAAAGATAACACATGACAGCATATTTGGATGGAAAAATATGTACTTGGGACTATGATGTACGAGGATTAATACCTCAGTCAGAGATGGAGAAGCGCTACATGATTTAGATTGCAAATCTATGTTTTCGTTGGATGCTGAACATAGAATTTTGGTCTGAATTAATACAGAGGTAAGTCTAGATAATGCAATTACACTGGGTATGCTCTTCATATCTCCTGTCTCCCAGATATTTTCAGAACTTGAAATGGAGAGCAGATGATAGAAGAAAGGAAAGAGAGTTCATAGGTGAGGCTTCTAGGCCTCTGTTTTACATACAAAACAGAACATCTTAAATATTTTATTCCATTTCTGTGGAAAAAATATCTAAAAAGAGGGTTATGTGTCATATCAGAGAGACATTTTATTCTTCTAGACTTTACCACTTTCCACCTTTGTAAAATTTGTCAGATCTTGTATACCTTTAGTTGGGTTTTTTAGTCATTACAAGATAGTATTTTTGAATTGGTATCAACGTGTTTTACTTCTGTAGTAGTTTTAATGGAAGTAAACTACAAATGTTTACATTAAAATTCAGTCTGTTAGGTACCTTAAGAGTTTTAGAAGAACAAAGCCTTAAAAACATGCTCAACTGCAGCTTTAAATTATAACACCATTTGTATGTTTAACCAAACAGATACATTTTCAGGTTTATTGTGCAGGTTGTCACTGAAACCCAAAAGCTTCTGTTTGGATAATAGCTATTATGTAATTGGTATCATGGATTTCATTTTTTTTAAATCAAGAAAATAATCAGAAGTTCAAACGAATAAGTATAAAACAGAACAATCTGGTAGAATTAAATGTATTAATAATTTTTTAAAGATCTAGATGGAAAAATAACATTTACATAGTAATGGGCAATGTCTCATTTCATGCACAATATTATGGACACTTAAAATCTGGAGGGAGAACCACATTTTAATAAAGCTTTTGCTATTAATAGTAAGTTTCTCTCTTCTTACATTTCAGCTTTAAATAAGAATGTAGTAATAGGAAGTAATGAAAAATCTAACCAGCCTCTTTGAAGAGCTTGTAGAATTGAGGTGATGATGAGGCTCAGACAGATAAGAGAATTCAGCACAAGAACGAGACAGAGATGGACAAATGCCAACATAAAGAAACCAGTACCATTATACAGAGGTAATATATTTTTTTTTCATAGACCTACACTTATTCACCTTGGGATACTCCCAATTATTTTTAGGGACCTTACTCATTTCCTAGATGACAGATTAGAGACATTACATTGTCAAGTCCTTGTGATTAGTGAAAGAAAGTTATGGAAAACCCCTGTGTCCTTCGGCTTTCTTTAATCTCCTAGAATATAACTGTGGTGTCTCCAGACTTCTAGTCTGAGGCCAAGAATTGTCCAGCATTTGGAATCAAATTAAATAGGTTTGTCCATCCAAGGAGTCATAGTTAAAGCATTAAAGATCTTGCATTAAAATATAATTTGGAAAAGGTCATGCAGACACTGTTTGCCATTCTTAGTAAGCAAGGTGATTGCATTTTTCAACTTTCAGCTTTAAACCAGAAATTGTAATAGCCAACCTCAAGAAAATAATGTCATCACTAAGAATATGCTACTGTAACAGCATCTTTCTCTTTCATTATGTTGTTTACAGTTAGATTAAAAGATGCAATTTCATTTTGTAATCAGATTACACCGTCTGTGCCTCAATTTCTTCACTGGAGCTAAACGAAGTTTAACAAAGGAGTTGAAATCTCTTTGTTTGTATTTGGAAAGTAGATTTCTGTAAAAAGATGAATAAAAATCCAAAAGTGAAGTATCTTATTTTATTGAATCGATACTCAGTTTGATACAATGATTTTGGAAGGAGAGTAGTGCTAATCAAGGAACGTCCACTGAAAACATCAGTACGTTCTCAAAAGAAAATCTCAGTCTGAATACAAAGTTCGCAGTTTAGGCTTTTTATATGGAAACTCAGATGCCTGCAGCATTGAATTGTCTGGCTTATTTTCAGTAGCATTCATGCAAGCAACTCAATCAGCTTTTCAGAAGGATTTTTCTCAGTATCTCAAGGCAGCCTTCAGCACACCTATCCTGCATAGGACAGATGCTGTTATTTTATGTGGTTTGTAAAGTGCTAGGCATTTTACAGAAACTTACAGAACTGGCAGTCTCACTCGCTTTAGATATGACAAAAAAGAAAGCAGTAAACAAAAGATGTTACAGGGAAGGAAAGACAGAGGATGTGATTATAAGCTGTAGTAATGCAGGAAAGCTTAATCTTGGCACTGAAGTAAACAAAATGCAAATCAAAACTTATATCGGCATGAAGATAGATAAACTTATTTTTAAATTAAAAAGCATCTTAAGATTTAGATGAAGTCATGGTGGGTCTTCTTTTTTTTAAATAAAAATCCTCATTTTGACTTTTTAATTGATTACTCTCCTGTATGCAAAATGGCGGTTTAAAAAAAAATAAATCAAAAAGCTGCTTGACAAATGGAAGTTACCTATGTTCCTTGTGAAATAACAGTCTATTAAGGGTGGTGAGGAACAGAAACATGTAATACAAGCAGGGAAAAGTAGCTACTTCTACTTCACCTTCCCAGTAGCCTGCTGTAATTTATCACATATGAAGCAGATCTTGCAGGATCTTTCTGCTCAGGAGTCACACTGCCATTGTGAGGGTTATTTTCAATTCCTGGTAGAATTTCATGTAAGGGCTCTTTCTCAGGGAAGGCTTTGGTTCTCCCCTGTGAATGGATAGTTGAAACAGAAGTTTTCCCACTCAGTACTGAAAACAAAAAAAAAAAATTACCTGCATCAAAAATGATGCCAATAAAAGATATTAACATTTTATTCTTTTAATGTCTATAGATGGCCTTTCTTTCATATGAGACAGTGAAAACTGACAAATTAATTAGTATTTTTCTGTTCCACGTTCCTGTCAAGATATTGCATACTGTCAGAATGCTGCAGGCACTTCAAGGGAATGAGTTTTTTTTACTTATTCAGAAATAGTTTTTCTTGGTTTTGTGAAAACTCACTTTTACAGCATGTGCATTTTAGACTAGACTTGTGGTCTGTTAAAGGTTAAGAAAAATACAGTTCCTAAAAGTATTATTTTTCCCTTTTATGGATGAGCACCAGGCTTTAAGACATCAGTGTAAATAGAGTTTCCTGTTCCAGGGAAGTTTGGCTACTGCAGGAGCCCAAAGGTCCTTTGGGAAAAGCTTGATAGGAACTATGAGTTGAATGTGACCTGAGGCTCCAGGAACCAAAGAGCCAGAACTGAGGGAAACACATTTCACAGCCCTTTTGTGCAATCTTAAGTCCCATAAGCACTTCTGGGAAAGTAAACCCTTCATCATACACACAGTATTTATTGCTAAAGGATAAGTCATGCTAATGGCTTTCAGAAATCATTCTGTTATCTGTAGATCTGTGACTTCTTTCCTTGAAGTTTGCTGTAACTTCAGAAAAATCTGCAGATTTGCAGAAATGCTGAGTGGGAATAGGAATGCTAAACACTTCTCCATGGCTGGTAGGCATCATGCAGGATCTGGTCCAAAATGCAGTTTTGCATTCAACGTATTTAGGAATTTTCTGAACAAGGTATACTTGAATTATTACATGAATTCTGTTCCATTAGCAATATTAATTTATCGGAACTGTGTGTTTGTTTATTCAGAAATCAGTGTTGATTCCTTTATCCTCCTTTGCTCACCATCTCCCATTAGCAGGCGGGCAAAATTTGTGCATGTGAAGAAGGAAGGAGGAAAGCAAACTGGGTGGGTGAGATGACTTACTGTGGTGCAGAGCAGCCACCACACATTTATGTTAATGAGGTTGCTCACGTGAATATCACTTGACTGCATTTTTTGCTTCATCTGACCAAGTTTTAATTGGACTTCTGCCACAGATTTTCCAATGTGACATGAAGTGAATCATCTAACCTCTAACTCTATTCTATACCATTTTAAAAGGAGTAATAATACTTAGTGTATCTTTGTTTTGTTTTGTTTTGTTACTGGATGTGTTTTGATAAAGAAAGGCATTATGTCCTGTCTCTGAAAGTACTGCTGTAATGCAAATAATTGAAGAACAACACTCAATTTTTTATTTAATGTTTCCATTTGCTTTCATATTTCCATTTGCTTTTCACTTAGCATTATCAAAAATAACAGTTTAAAAAAATGAATTAACGTTGTTGAAAAACTCTAAGGAAGTATATTCCGAAAAAATAAAGCAGATAAATTACATTAATTGTAGAGATTGGAATGAAATAATGCATTCCTCCTTTTCTTCATAACTACTCTGTCTTTGTGTTGCAAGATGTTGTCCTTTGGGAGTCTGGAGAATAGCTTTCATAACTAGAAATTAATTCTGTTAGGTCACCTCAATTTGATAATGCTAAAATTAAACAAGTATCCTTTCTAATGACCTAAACTTTAAAAAGTAATGTTCTCTCTCATTCTCCAAATTTGGGGTATGCTAGGCAGTTTGTCTATAAGGGTTATTCATGTGAAGCAAAACATTGGGCGTGTGCTTTCTAAAGACCTCTGTAAATCAACAAAGCTATACATAGCACGGTCTGATGTAGTTACCAGCTGATATTTCTGCAAAGACACTCCAAATGAGAGAGGAAATTCCAAACTTCCTTATTATTCCAACATGCTGAGCTTGCTAGTCAATAAAATTTTTCCAAGTTTTATTTAGTATATTGGTGGCATTTGGCTGGTTCCAGTGGCAGGTATCCTTTGTTTCCTACTTTTCGTTAGCTATGAACTTTTCATTAGTGTTCCATCTCTGAAACACTCCATTTTTATTATATGAGGTATAGCAATCAAGCTATTTCCATTTAAGCATCCCAGCTACATCCCCTTTTGACTAGCCGGTAGTAAAAAGCAGTATTACAATGAAAGTTTCACAGAGAGTGTGCTGCTTTTGTGTATGGAATTTGGAGAGCTCTACTTTCAGGATCTTGTTTTATGAAAGAATATTGCATGTAGAAGGGGGAATTGAGCCTAAATATTGCACGGCTTTGGATTTCTCTTTTCAAGCTTTGGTACCATTCACGTTGTCATAAGTCAGTCAGCTTCTGCAAACCCAGGCAATCCAAGCTGAAGAATAATGAAAAAAAAAAAAAAAGGAAACAAACCAGGTTGATAGGAAAGAGATGTGGTTTGTAAATAAACATATTTTACACTGTAGTGGAAAAACTGTGATGTTGGAATAACAGTGAGTAAAACAAAGCAAAATCAGAATAGTCGTGTTAGTGACTAGAATGGGCATATGTTTAAACAAAATCAGAAACGTATCATCCTATTTCTAATAGATGAGAACAGAATTGTGGAAAAATGCTAAATAGTCCACGTAGACGTGGTTAGGATGTCATAGGAAAGCATCAGCCAAAGAGTGATTAATAGATAGTGGAACAGACACCCAAAGAAACATATCTAGTGAAAGGCTGTTTCTTACCTGGAAAGAAGATGCTTGTTCTAATTTTGATATTCAGCTCCCATCTCTGCTCTCTAGGGTGCAATTTTCAGCTCTGTGCTGGGGCAGGTTATCAGCCCATTGCCAGCTATAGACATCAGCCAAGCAGATGTAACTTTTTGCGTCTTTTTTTTTCACCCCTGCTTAGTAGATGTGGCTTCATTTTAAAAGGTACCTTGCTTTATTTAGTGCATAAAGATGTTAACATCACCTTGAAGTCAAATTAAAAAGTTGAGATGACAGGGTTAGGGTATATAAGAAGACGTGGAAAGATATTGACAGAATTTTCCTTTCAAAAGCGCAGAGACAGTTTAATTTTTCAGGCATTAAAACACCCTAGAATTGTTGTGGTGGTAAAAATTAAAGGTTCTGTAAGTTAGCTGTTAGATTCTTTTTGTAAACTTATCATGAGGATCTACATATGACAGTTCATTTTCATTTCCTTTTATTTTATTCCTTCTCAGATTTACAAGCAAAACATTCCTTTTCAATTTTGTAAGGCAGATGAGCAGTTAGTACCTTTGTGGTATGTTTTGCTGTTATTGATATAGGTGCTCCAAAATAAACAGCTAATTTCTGAAGTTGGAAGCTTTTCAGGATTCTTTGTATGCATCGCAATCCTGGATAAAGGCATATTTGGCTAAATCTGCTTATCTGTTACAGAGATAGTCTGGTTGGAATTGCTATACAGCATTGTTGCCAGGTATTTCTCAAACAAGAATTTACTTATATTGTTCATAAACTCTTTGGATTAAAATTCAGTGATGTCTCTCCTAAAGAGCCTTGGAACAAGTTTTTTATCAGAAAATCATACCGAACAATGAATTTTGTTAAGAGTTCAAGAAGGTAGCTTTTGAACATGGGGGTCCAATTTAGAGGCTGGTTTTCATAACAATGTATGTGTTAGAGTATAATATTTATTGAAGGTGGGCTGACAGACTTCTGTGAAGTCTCTTGTCAGGTTTCATGATACTTGCAGAAAATATATACTGTTTGGGTAACTGTGCAATTTCTACTACTTAAAAGGAATTTTCAAGGAACTTCTCTTTTATTAATACCCATGAGAAAATAAATCCTGTGGATTTTTGCTGTTTCATTTTCACACTATTTTTTATAAGTCTGTTACCAAACATTCTACATTGTCCTTGGTCATAGACACAGCTTCTCCAGGGAAGGGGGTTTGAGCATGACAGACTACAGAATAAAACTCACTATCTGTGCCCTACTCCAGGCCACCATGGTACTCCAAGTCCTACAACTTCAGAGAAATTAGCCATGCCCTTTAAGAACTATCACTGCCTATTATTCTTCTACATTTCATCATCTGGGATACTGAGCTCCCTTCACTCCTTCAAAGATGCAGTATGCGTTTCCTTATTCCCATACTGGTATAAAATAAACAAAATTCCAGAAATGTACTGTTTCAATGTCAATTCCATGTGTATCTGTTCCAATAACAACTGTTCTGTATTTTACATATTCTTCCCAGTTCAACTCATCACTGACTTGATTCCAAACACCTGAGGGCAGTAGGCTGAAATAGAATTACATGCATAAAGTCATAGGATTCTGCTGAAGCCACGTTTTTATGTGGGATTTGGCATTAGTCTCTAACAAGTGGAAAAAGCAGTGGTTGATGCTGTGAATTTACATGCCTAAGTATAGCAGTGAGTTATTAAAACTGTAACTATTACCAGATTTTTTTTTTTAAATTACTGTATTTACTAGTTCTTGGAATCATTCTTGATGTGCTCTAGGAGACAAAAAAACCCACAAGTCGCTTTTTTTTTTTTAAGAGAACTAAAAATTCTCACTAGAAATTTCTGTACAGTAAATCAAGTTGGTACCCTTTCTAAATAGTCAACATCCTGAATGCCAATATATTCTTCCATGTATTTATTCCTATGCATCCATCTTCTGAAAAATATATGACTTTTGCTAATTTACAGTTACATCTTCATAGGCCACTTTTTTTTCTTTGACTCTTCTAATTATGGGAAGCATGAGAAAGCCGACCTTCCCTTTCCTCACACTCTTCATTGTACAACAGAAGCCAGTATTCTTGTCTGCTGGAGTTCAGACAATGTCAAAGTGGAGGGGAAAAAAAAAAAGAAAAAGAAAAACAATAACTGGGGTTGTCTGCCCATCCTTCCACTGTGTGAACAGGGAGGGTTTGAGACAGCATTTTTCATGGGATAGGATTGTACCAAGACTTAAAAAATTAAAAAATAGTATTTAGAAACCTCAGTAAAGGAAGGGATTTTGAGGGGAGACTTTTAGAAACACATCTCAGTTATGGATTACTGTACACAGAACTGGTACCAATTAAATAAAACTTCTTGTTTAAAGTATAGATATGAATGCAAACCAGGCTTTAGCTACTAATACTTAGATTCACAAGCACAGTTTTAGGTTCCTACTTTAAAAGGTTGGCTGATAAATCTGGGCATATTGTTTAATGCTGTGAATTTCTCATGAATAGAGTTTCTGGAATGTAATTTACTTTATTAGATAAAGTTCTGTATTTAATGTCTGTTGCTGTTCATCTTGGAAAGAGAGATACACTACTTGGGTAGAAAACTGTATTTATTTCCCAAAATTCTTAATAAAATGAAAAATAGTTTTACTGTTATTCTGCCATTTGATGACAATTGGCGTTTTAGGGAGAGGTGTGTCTGTGACTCAATATGATTGCATCTTTTCATTACTTTGCTGGAAAATTTTTTAAAATGTTTTAAAGTGTGTCTAAAATGGTAGTTATACATTAAGGTATAAGGTAACTTCAAAGATAGCTCTGAGAAAGAAATACAGGTTTAAATTTTCTTTATCTTTGTCACAGAGTTTATTTGTTGATTCTGAAGGAATTAAATTGATAAATACAGTGCTCAGGTAGCACCCTGTGACATTTTAACCTGGGTTCAAAGCTTCTCTTGTAGTTCAGCTCCCTCAGAGAACCTTTGATGTTCTTACATTCATTCACCCCTCATTTGCTATTGTCTTAAGTATTTACCTTCTGGAGTTTATTTAGGAAAGGTATTCTAGGATGTAGCAGAATATCTTAAAGCAGAACCATGGTAGGGTAGAGATGCCTGCAGAGATGTTCATCACCCGTGATCTGTCATGTACTTAGATATAAATCGCAAAGTCAATACTAAACATACATGATTCTGGGTTATTAAAAAGTGAGCAAGAAACTGTATGCTTCCTTGAAAGATATCTCTGTCATTTTCTTTTTGTAATGATTTTCAAACTTGAGTATTGGTTTTAATTTTTTTAACTCCAACATTTAAGTTGAGTTAGAAAGAATGCCTTGAAACTCGCTTGAAAAATAAGCTTTTCAACATATGGTTACTTTTTATATCCCTTACAATTTTCAGTATTAGTTTTTCACAGCTTTGTGTGAGCAATGAGTAATATGTGTATGCAGAAGATTTGTTCTGTCCTGTTCACTGGAAATATTAAATAGCTTATGAGGAATTTGATCTCTAAAATGACTGGAACACCTGCCTTCTCTTCATCACAAGGCTGACCAATGGGACTAATGTACTTTATGCATGAGGTTGAAAATTAAACTGTGAAGAGTTAGCATAATCTGAGTGTGCAATATGAAATCAGAATTGCATAATTATAACTTTTTCTCAAGGGGAACACTGCTGAGAGATTATTTGTTTGCATACTTCCTGGGTATAAGATTTATTTATTGAATTTTATTTTAGAAACGCTTTTTTTAATTCCATGCAAGAAACATTAAGGTCAGCTCAGTGAATTCACTGTTTTGTTTTAGGGATCTACAGAGGGGAATTATTAAATATTGTTGAGGGCTGAGTGTAACACAGGACATGATTTGTCTTGTCTGCAGTTTCTGAATAGCAATTCCTAAATGAACAAAGCCATACTATGAAATTGAAATGGTAAAACAAGGATTTAAGTATGGAATGAAGAAAAATCAGCAAGTTAGTTTTAAAGTCAAAGCTAAATATTAGCATAATTTTTCATTAAAGTTTAGAAAACTAAGTATAGAAGGAGCTTCAGGAGCTGACTAGTCTGCCCCCTCACAGGTTGCGCAGGGAGGTTGTGGAGTCTCCATCCATGGAGATACTGAAAAGCCTTTTGGATGTGGTCCTGGGCAACTGGCTCTAGGTGGCCCTGCTGGAGCAGGAGGGTTGGGCCAGATGACCTCCCAGAGGTCCTGTCCAGCCTCAACCCTTCTGTGATTCTGTGACCTGATGTAAGATCAGCTGTAGGTGTGCCGTTCTTAACAGGTGTTTGTCAGCCTGTTTTTAAAACATATTTGTTCTCTATTTATAAAATCTGGAGGGTTTTGTATTCTCCATAGGCAACATATTCCAACACTTCACTGTCTTCACCTTCTTTAGACTATTTTCCTTATCATTAAAGCTAAATTTTCCTTAATGCAGTTTAAGTATGTCATGATTTTCTGTCCTATCCTCTGTGGATATTAAGGTATACTGCACCAACTGTCTAGGAACGTGAAGACTGTTATTTTGTCTCCTCTTCCCTGAGGAGAAAGGAAAGGTTGCTTCACAGGCTGCAGAGAACATACATATCTACATAGCCCAGTGTGATGGGTTTTTTCTCTTCTTTTCCTCTCAGCAGCATGACATTGTTGACTGGTGTTTAAACTGTCATCTACAATTATCTCCCAAATCTTTTTCTGCAGTACTGCTTCTTGCTTTTAAGTTCCTCATCTTTAATATAGATTATGCCTACCTCACTAAATTACCTTGCATTTGTCCATGTTGAATTTTATCCTGTTATATTTTGGCAGTTTGTGTAATTTTCAAGATAATTTTAATTACAGTCTTGTTCCTGAAACTCCTTGATGCCCTCCTCACTTGCTGGAAGTTTGCGAGTTTAATAAATATATGCCCTCTTCTATCAGTCAGCTTGGTTAAAAGTTTATTTTTACTGCTGGTTGATTCATATAAAACTCCAGTCTATTTGTCCTTCCATTTTGATAGTGAACCATTGATAAACAATCTCTAATTTTCATTTCACAATTAAAATATTTATGAAAAAAATTACTGTGGAAATTCTTCTCTGTGTAAGTTTTACTGCAAGGAAAAAAAAGGTATCTGTAAAACTTAGTGCAAGCAACGTGTATCTCTAATGACTATACATATTTATAGAGGATCTTATCCTGAAGGATTCAAAATTTCTTTGCAAATTATATATAAGGGAATCCGTATCACAAAAATGTAGTTGTTGCTTGGAGGGGGTATAGCTGTAGTTTAATAATTCACAAGTGGCACTACCCAGAGTTTAAAAATGCAAAATAAAAAAATACAGCATTTTTTTCCAGGGGGTTCTTCCTACTTGTCTTTAATAAACTATCTCAAATCCCTAAGCTAAGAGCCTGAAATTAGGCAGTATGAAATCACTGTTTAAACAAAACCATAAAGAGTCGAGAGAAATTATCCAAATTGGAATTTGACTTATACTTAGTCAGCAGTATCAATACCTTTATTTTTATAAAAAGGTAAAAATGTTTTCTTATCAAATGGCCAAGATTTTTTGTTTTATCCAAATTTGAGTGTTTTGATGTAGAAATTATTTTTTCAATATTTCTTAATTTGTTTTTCCTAATAGTTTTGTATCTTGTATATTTTGGCATCAAATAGAATTTATAGAAGGAATAATTATATCTGATTCATTCACTTATTTATTAGTTGAGTAACTATAAAAAGTCAGTTGACTATTCACTATTTGCTAGTTTGCTTTTCTTGTAGTCAGAGATGTTGGTACTCATTTAAAATCAAACTTCAGTTTGCCATTGCACTTTTTGTAGTGAAAATAATGAAAAAAAATCAAGTACACTAGTATTGGTTATGTAGTCATGTGTACTATACAGTAAGTGCTGATTTATATACAAATACAGCCATTTTTGTTCTATCTGTATGATTTGCCACTTTACAGTTTTCTGGGATCAATATGGAAAAAAATAATTAAGCTTAGAAGAAAAGAGAGGTAAGCTGCAGTTCCAGAACAGCTCACAGAATGCACAGTAGAAGTGAAGGTTTGCATTTGGCTTGGGTTCCTCACTACTAATTTTCTTTTGGACCACTGATTTACTCTTTTCCCAATTGACTGTAATCAGTCTGTTATTGCTAATCCCTAACTAGTCATCCTACCAAAGGCGAATCTGCTAGAGAGTCTTAATGATGCTCTGATTCCCCCAGAGTTTTAGCAGGAACGTGGGAGAAAGGGAGTCTGAGATGAGTATCTTTAGGTTCAGCACAGAACTGCACTTAAAACTGGAGATGGGAAAGGAAGAGGCACATTTCTGCTCTGCTGCAACTTTAGACCAGTTAGTTAGCACATCTGTTTGTCCTGAGTTCCCAAAGGTCCAGAATTAGTAATACTAACGTATCTTTGTAAAGCATTTATTGGATGAAAAACAGCATATAAGTGCCCTTTGTAGTGAGATGGTATACAAAAGCTGGGTTTGGAAAAAGTATGAATTCTTTTTTTCAGAATGTCCTCAATTACAAGGTAAGAGCAGCAGGTAGAGGCCTGATAAACAAGACTTTTAGTTGATCGTCTAGTGTTGCAATCACATCGGAACTCTCAAGGAGTGCTATATACCCTTGCTGTCTTGCTTTAGTTCTTGGCTGTTCAAAATAATGTCCAGGTTAGCTTGCTACAAAGAGGTGAAGCTGCAGCTACTTCTGTGATCTTGATTGACTGTCTCAGTTCTCATCTTCAGAGTCTTCTGAAATGGTAGTTCTCAGCTTTTTCCTTCCTGGACCAGTCTTCTGCTTAGACATGCAGTTACTCCAATGAACTCGGGTCTGGTCAGAGCTCCTCCTCTCAGATTTACCCAAAAAGGTGATTAAACACTTCAGATTGAAAACTTTGTTTTTTTAATAATTTGTTGCTGTGGAATTTATACAATTGATTTTGAACTCTTTACTTTTTGGAAAATTGTCTTAATGCTATTAACATTGCATCCAACCCTTCTTCTGAGATTCAAGCTGGTTAGCCACTTTTTAATTATTTTTAACAGAGCAGTGGATAATAATTGGTTCTTGAAAGAAAACTTTCCCTAGTGAATGTATCATGCTTGTAAAGTAACTAGGATAGATTTATTGATTTTGGCTAGAAATTTAAAACATAACCTTGAACGCTTTGTGATCTTCCCAGTGATATGTCCAAAGTACTTCTGGTGCCATGTATTGTATTTAACTCATTACCATTTAAATTCTTTCTGTAAAAATATATTTAACTACGTTATTTAGTAAGATATATCACTGAAATTTAGAGAGCTGAAAAAGTAATTTATTCACAATATTTGCTATCAAATTCTGTCGTACAGATATTTCTTTCTACTCACCTCTTATTTCAGCATTGCAGGATAGATTTTGACCTACACCTATATAAAAAATGACTGTAACATATGGCTATTCTGTGGATAAAATCACATTAAATATATGTGAACCTATAAACTGTGCTTATGTGGGTAAAGATGAATAATAATCTGAGCTTTGTAAAAGCAGCCAATAAGCAGCAGTCTGTGTCCCTAATCTTTATCATAATGGTTTTTTAATCCTAACTAAGTATACATCTTAGGCAACTACATACTTCAGTATTACATGCTATTTAAAGTTTTTGTAAGCAGTGCCATTGCAGCTGTCTAATCACTCACTGCTGCAACACTACTAATTTTGAATTGTAGTGCTATAAGAAGAAATAAATGTCGTATACCTCTTCTCGTCACTATGGTTTTAATCCAATAAACTCAACCTGTGCAAGTACACATGTAGCAAGCTGGGAAAGTATTTCTGCAAGGGCTGGGCAAGTAATCTGCTTCTGTTTGGGACAGCGTCTGAACACATATCGCAATCTACTAGTTTTCAAATACAAATTTCTTAAATTTCTATTTTATTGAAAAGCTCTAGCAAAGGAAAAAATAGCTTTGAGTAATTTTTTTCTTTGAATAAGAAAATGATAATGCATGTTTACTAACCACTTGCAGGTAACTGAACAGCAGTGGTTGCTTTTGTTTAAGGAAGTTTTGAAACGTGAAATTTGGAATTTCAGGCTGAGCCAATGACATAAAAGGCTGTGGTTTATAAACACATGCATAAAACCAATAAGCATACTATCAAATGTTCTGTAACTTAACTGTTTAGTGGAAAAAATACCTACTGAGTATTTCACCATTTTGTGTGCTTAACAGTAAGAGCTCTCTTGAGACATAAACATAAACCCTCCATGCATCTGTCAAAGGGATTCCCCAGGTTCTATACTCATGCTGTATGTAATTTGGTAACTGAGTAACTTTATCTTATCTTCTTATTTCAATTTCAGATTAATTTGGTGCTCCTGTCAAGTGAAGTTCTGATAGGCTAGCGTGTAGCCAGTGCTGTGTTAAGATTCAGTATCTAGTTAGGGAAAGTTGACGGACCAGCGAGTCTCCATTAATATGGAACCCTTCCAAAGACAGGTGATATATCCAGCCTTAGTTCTGTAATCGCATATTTAAATAAAAATGAGTTGACTGTATTTCAGAATGTTTCTGAAGCTACAGGCTGCAAAGAAAGAATTAGTTTGAAATCATTCATGCAACTATTAATTACCAACTTATGTACAACTATTACTTACCCAGATCAAATCTTTGTTGCTTGGATTTTGCTATTGAATTAATCTGACAAGTAGCAAAAAATGTGTGACTGCACTGTTGCAAACCTGAAAAGGAGATTTAAAAATCCCCCTCCCAATAAAAACTGGTTGCACCAATAGATTTGCTTTTTATGGAAAGCAGATAATCAGTGCGGCTTGATTTTTACTTCTCAGTAGTTCAGGTCTGTGCTGTGGCATCTACTGACTGCTGGCTAGGAGTACCTGCAAAAAGAAAAATGCTGATGAAATGTATTAATCAGTAATTAAGAAACAAGCATGTGAAGAACAAAGAAGACACTAAAAGCAGAAGTAGTAACTTAATAATATTTCATGATATTGAAGGAAAAAAAGGACAGATACCAGGAGGTATACAACCGTAGGTAACCTTTTAGTGCCAGAAACACACGCTTGCTGATGTAACTACATCTTCACTAGCAAGGTTTTCTGGTTTAGACAGGCAGCAGCGTAGTTTTACTGCTAAATGGATCTTGTGTTTAGCTGGCCTAAGATTTAAAAAAAAAAAAAAACCAACAACAAAACCCCACCAATTTTTGCAGCTCTGTTGAGTTCTGAAAGCTGCCAAGAAATCTCTATATTCCGCCCTGATCCAAACATCGATCGTGCACACACGATCTGGCCCTGGAAGGAGCTGCAGGTCCTTCCTGAACAGGACATGTTCCAGTGCTAGCTATGAGTTCAGACTTTTTTCTGTGCTTAGTTGCAATGCAAGTTAGATTACTAAAGTTTTTCAGTTGGACTTTAAAGAATATATGAGAATTACTAATACATTAGAAGGCTGGTTCTTCCCCTTAAGGAAAGATAAAGTGAGAAGAGTCTTTGAAAAGTTTTTATTTTTCTATTGAAAAAGTAATACTTTTCTTGCAAGAATCTAGCTTAAAGTATTCAATGGCAATATATCACAAATATAGTCTAACAAACTAACAAGAAGGCTACATAGGAAAATATAAAATGTTTACATCTGTCAGTGTCATGCTGCAGATATATGACTGGTTTCCTTCAGAAATGTTCCATTTGAAAGGCAAATGCAGCATTTTCTTCATCAAAGTACCTTTTGTGCTGCAGAAAGTATTAATCAAGCAGCTGCGGAATCCTTTACAGCTCTGTACTTTCCTGTTCATGGTATGTCTGTGTGGCTCCCTTAGCTGGCAGCTGCTCCTCCCAGCAGCTGTAGGGTTTTTAGAGGGGTAGTTCCGAGGCCCCGGCAGGTAGCAGGTTGGCCGTACTACAGATGTTGGCTTTTGGGGAAAATGGGCTCCCTCTGGTGAGTGGTTGAGTGGTTGTCAACTGAGCTGCCTAGGTATTTTGGCTCGTCTTAGTTCAGATTTTATTTTTAAATGGACTATCACAGCACTTGAGCACCCACGTGCACTAGCATATAAAGTGCTGCTAGCAACTGTCAACACTCGTTGTCTTTATTTCCTGAAATGGCATAGGTCTTGCAATAGTAAATCTTGCAATTTTTCGCTAACTGGGAGGGAAGGCTAGGAGACTGACTGCTGGAAACAGATGCCTGTGGAAAGTTAGGTATTACATTTGTGTAAGATAATTTCGGTGTGCTTCAGTTCTAACTCTGGCCTTAGTAAATCACCAGTGTAGTTGGTTAATATTCCTTAGGCATTTTTCAGTTTCTCCTGTGCTGAGCGACTTACTACCTTTACTTTTTGCAGGATGCTGGTCTGAACCAAAAAAGCACGAATATGCTTTGCTTTCATAACAACTATATTTATACACATGTAAACCCAGAAACTAAAGCTCTGTAGTCATGCACCTTGCTTCATTAATTCAAACCTCTCCAGGCTTTAATGGTAGAAGGTAGTCAACACGGTACTAGAGGTACTATATAAACTGTCTCCTAAAGAAGATCTGACTGAATTTTTAAAAGCTGAAAAGGTCATTAGATTTATCATTGAAACAAGGTTTCTAAATTGAATGCTCTCACAACCTTTACATCTAGAGCCCCGTTAAACAGCCATTCTATCTTAATGGAACTGGTAAACTGGAGATAGCTGGGTAGAAATCGTCTTAGATCTTGCAGGTTGTTTGCAGTAGGAGTGAGGATGTCTAGTTCTTGATCTAGCTACAGAGTAGGTTTATTGAAATTCCTGGGTCCTTTTTTTTTTTTTTTAAGTTTTCAGTTCTGTGTGATAACTGCTCTCTCATCCTTTCAGTAAATACCCTTCAAAGGGTGTTGTGGAGATAAAAAGGTGATGTTAAGGGGACAAAGGAGGAGGAAAGGGGACTTTCGGTTCTTAGGTTTTATTCAAACAGAAATAGGCCACGCAAGTAAAATAGGTGTGACTGCTGAATCACAGGCTAGATAATTCTAAACATATTCAAGCCCAAGTAATAACGGCTGGATCAAAAAAACCTGTATTGTTCAATTTAGCTTGGAGGTTTTTGCAGCTTAGTTGTCTTTTTTATTTAAAGTTGCTAGCCATATCAGGCATGATCCCATGAAGGGATGAGTTCCCTTCTCTCGCTGCTCAGTGAAAGTCAAAGGTGTTCAGAACATTGACTACTAGTGGATTCTAGGCAGAGAAATTATAGACTTCATTGTGTCCTGTAAAACAAACAGATGTCTGCTACTGAAAGTGCTGCAAGTTTGGTAAATAGTATTAGAAACATGATCAGATTGACTGCTTTGGATTTGGAAGATGTGCAAGTGTCTTTTTTGTATCATCTACAACTTTATATGATGTTTCAATGGAACATTATTGGAATCTTAATTAACATTAAAATAATAAAATAATAATAAATATTAAAGTAATTAATATTAAAATGTAAAATTGCTTTGTGTATTAAGAGTAATCAAGGAACATAAATATCAGAAAACCAAACACTTGCAGCTATCAAGAAGTGAAAGTAAATTCATTTCCGGAACCTTCTAACTGCCCGATTTTTTTCTTTTTGTAGTTTATTTATCTAGATAAATGTCGGATGTCAAAAGTTGTAGTGTACTTAATCACTGAATGTAACTGCAAAGAGACAGTGAAAATCCAGAGCATTTCCACTGGGCAAATTTTAAAATTACAACCTTAAACAATTTGATATTTTGATTTGCAAAAACAGCGTCAAATTTTGCATTCATATGTCTTGGTTATAAACAATGCCCTTTTTGGTCATGTAAGAACAGATATTTTTTAACAACATTACCACTGCATCTAATATCAGGGAAGGAAAGGACAGCAGTGACTTTTTTCTGAAAAATAAGTGTATCATATTGTCCACCTTGGAAAAAGGTTTTATTCAGCTTTAGTGTTGCTGAGGGTTTAAATCCATTCTTAGTTTCTGTCTGGTCTTACTTGTTCATCACTGCTGATTCATCAGAACTGCAGATGGCAAGCCGTTGACGTCTGGATTTAGTCATTATCATTTAATAATTTTGTTAGTATCACTAACATACTTCTGCTACACAGCTAGCATAGGGTTATTTCCATATGCTAAAACCCCAGATGATCTCTTCTGTAAGTAATGCCATCTTTGGCATTACGTACATGCCATCTCTGTAAGTAATTGGCATGATGGGACAGTAACTGCCCAGCTCCAGGCCTAGCTACTTTCTCATTTGTATAATGTACCAATTTTATTCTGGCCAAAGACAAAGAACTTTACACTTTGAAATTACTGTGAAATATTGCTGCCTGCTAAAGAAAGCAATATATAAATATACACCACAAGACTACAGTAGCATAACAAATGGTAGCATAGCCCACCTTCTAGAGAGTATCTTATTACATTTGTTCTTCGGGCCCTAATAAGGATAATCTGGGAGCTGAGTGATGCCAAAGAAGAAATTCATTTTGCTCCTGTGTAACTGGGATCAGCTTTTGAATCGTACGGTTACATGACTTGCATCAAGCATGTCAGAATAAATCTTTCTTACATTAGTACAAGATTGCAGTAGCTCCGCTGACATAAAACCAGCATAAATACAGAGGCTAGGCCAAATTGTTTAGTTCAGTTCAGATCCCTGATCTTTTGGAGCGGCTCCAGCATTGTATAAAGCATTCTTTTTTTTTTTTTTTTATGATTGTATGTACCTAAGTGTGAAAACTAACAGGATTTCTGTTCTTGGAAATTCAAATGTAGGGGGGTTCTACCTGGCCCCAGCTATTGTACTGCTTCGTGGTCCTACGCAACTCGGTCTCAAACCGAAGGGCACCGACGCCGTAATGAATTTGGGAACTCCCTATGTAATCAAACGGTTGTCAATTTATTTTACAGAGAAAAATGCAACAGGTCTGTGATCTTAGTCTCATGAATTAATCTTTATATTAAAGGAGTAGATAAATTTATGAATATAATGGGTCATGAGCCTTGGATCTAGATTACGGGGTTTTTTGAGGAAAGTGCCATTTCTAGGCTTCCTTTCAATGTCATTTAAACTCAGTAGCATTCGCCATTGACTTTACTGGAATTTGTTCGGGCCCACGTATTATCTGTCTGGAATAGATATTACAGAGGTACCCAGCACTCGTGTCAGCGAAACATGTCATTTCCCGCTGACTCCCATGCATTTGATTTATGTCTCCAGCCGGGGGTAGGGAAGGCGTTACAGCCACACTAAAGCCAAGCACAAGCAGTCCCTTCGGCGGCAGAGTTAACTCCTTCCTAGGAGAAGGCACGGCGGAGGCTCTCCCCCGCACCGCGGGTCCTCCAGAGAGCGCTGCGGGAAAGCGGCCC
>NW_008825547.1:3767131-3770666 GCF_000699105.1 Pygoscelis adeliae
CCGCCGGACGCCCTTCGGTCCTAAAATGCGGGGACACCGTTGCTTAACACACCCCAAAGCAGCCGCGCACAGATGCTGGCGGCTTACTGCGCGGAACCGCGCTGTTCCCCCCGCCTATTGCCTGTCCCCCGCAGCTGCCCAGCCCAGGGCGGTGGTACGTGTCTCCACCGAGGAGGCTTCGCTGTGGGTGCTGCGTGCGGTTATGAGCAGCAGGCGTTTTGCGGGTGTGGGTGTTCGGGTGGGTCTGCTAGAAAGCAATTTGCGGATTAAACGGACGCAGGCGAACCAGTAACTTTTTAAATGTTGGGGACCATTACTTTGTTGTAAAGTAGCTAACGTCGCTTCGATAGTTACAGAGTTTCTGAAAGGGACGTTTTTAACTTCTTGGGTTTTGATTGTTTTCCTTTCAATAGTGGGTCATTCCTGACCAGGGCCTCTCTGATCCACGCACTTTCCCGACGCGAAGTCCCGAAAAGTCTTAATTCGGGGAGATCTCTTGCCCCATGCAGCGTTGTCGGGCTGGGCTGCTTTCATTTAGTGGTTTTGAGCTGCTTTAAAGAGGCAAAGCGTGTTGCCTTTAAATACACGTTTAAAAAAAAGGCTCTTTCTTGAGAAACTGCTCGATTTGCAGGAAACCCTCCGGATGTTTGCTGCTTTTCATGTGGCATTTGTGGTCGGCTCTGATAACGCTGGGAGCACCACTTCCAACACCGCATTCTGTAATGGACCTGAAATAGAAACACATCTCTCGCCGGAGGATCCCCGCTCCGCGCCCCTGCGCTGTGTACCGGCGGGTTTAAAAGGTCAATAAATCAGGAGGATGAACTCTCGGCGGCATTGTTAGGTTGGGAAAGTTAACGAATGACCCCAGGAGTCGTGCGACCACGACGGTTTCAGGAGCGTCAGAAGCAGCTCTTTACTAAGCGCTGCAGGGAAGTGAGGTGTAAGCAGAGCGCGCAACTTCAGCCCGGGATCAGTGCTGCGCGGTGTGCTTTAAAGTTACAGTTCAAAATACCTGAACAGTCAAAGCAGAAAGCGAGAAAAGCGGTGCGATAATCTATTTATGACACCAGGGGCACTGAAAGGGTCACAAACTGCCAACATTTTCTGTACAAACCAGGGAGCTTTTACTTTCTCGGCTTAGATTCAAAACACACCTTTCTTTCTTTGATCCCAGATCAATGAGCTGTAGAAACAGTTTGCACAAATCGCCCCAACAAAGTCAGCGGCAGTTTGCTTAGTTTATTACCTCATGTTCATTATACAGAAAAACATTTTCTTTTCTGCTAGAAGTGACAGCCCCAAAATTGCCGCAAAGTGTATTTGTAAGCAGTCCCTCTACTCGCTGAACTTTCGCGATGGGGTTTGTTCCCCTGGCTCACGAGAATGTTTCTGCTAAATAGAGCGAAAGGGACGCTTTGGCGTTTTAACAAGAGCGGCTCGTAAAAAAGGTAATGCTCTCTTCTGCGCGTTAAACTCCCAGGCGGCCAGTTTTGTCCGAGTCAGTAATAACGGCGTGCGCTGGGAGCTGATCTGGAAGTCACTGGAAAGGCTCCGACGTCGTTAGCGCAGCGCCTTGCTGCCGTCCTGGTTCTTGTTGTGCTTGGAAGCTACCTTGCTTTCTCCCCTCAGCCGAGTATTCTCTTCTCTGCCGGGAAAAAATACGCACACTTTCCTCCTGCACCGGTTCGCTTCAGACACGGTTCGGATTCTGTTTGAGTCGGAATTCTCTCTGGGTTATCAGCCACGCGTCGGTGCGTGACCTGTCCTCGGGCAGCTGGCCTAGGACTAAGGGCTCTGCGTCCTAGCACGTCGGGTCGGGAGATGCCACAACCTCAGCCATAACACGAAAGTCACTGGCACACCAGCCTTACAAAGGTACGCCCTGGGGCAGCGTCCCAAAGGCGTTGGGCTAAAAACGATTGAAAACACACTTAATTCCTCACGAGAGGTCCTGGTTTTTATCGCCGGTTCCGCGGTGACGGTCGGCTTTGCGAGCGGAGTACGTCCCCGTGAACTTCTGCTACGATCAATTTCAAATGCGTTATACTTCTGCAAGAATGGTGTTCTTGTATGGTAGTATGAGATCAATTTACACGTACATATGTGCAGGAACATTGTTTTCGCCTCCGCTGCTTTTTCCAGCATCTGATATGAGGAAGAAAAGCAGAGCTGTTTGAATCGCTGCCGCTCGTTGTGTTGGACTAGCGCGCGGGTTTGAACGGGGGGGAAAACCCCTCAAACCTTCTCTTTGCTCGGGTTTAGGCAGCTGCCAGTCTTTTGGCAGTGGTCTCGACTCCCCGCAACAGGGATAGATACAGGATACCATTAGTCTGGAAACATATCGCTTGTTTATAATCTCTAACAAACAGGGGGGAGCAGAAAGCACCAAAGCAGAAGTGCCTCGAGAATTACCCCCGCCGGTGTTAGTCCTCGGCAGCTACCGTTCGCCACTGCCTTTTTCTTCTTTTTAGAATATCTGCTGGCTGTCAGGTGTAAAGGAGCAGGTTTTGCGTGGCTCGAAACAGGAGATTCAATGTCAGAATAACTTAACGGTGATGCTGGCTTCGTTCATTTAATTTCCGTGAGAATTCTTACAATATCGGTTTATTTGATCGAAGTGGCTACCCAAACAAAGGTGGCCTTAACCAAATAAACCTCTTTGATCTTCAGTTTAAAGCTCAGCGGCTTCTCAACTAAGCGTTGATGCATCTAATAGCACCACATAACGCAAATATTAATCGGAGCGCCCGTGAAAACGGGCATAGTTTGTATATACATGTATAGTTTGTACGCCAAAAAAAGAACATAAAGGGTAGCGAGATAGAATTGGTGTTTACTCTGAAGTGACGGACTTTTACAAACATCTGTTTGTATTTACGGTTTCTTTACTCAGGCAAAGCAGAGAAATCCTGAACAGGGCAGTGCAGCAAGCAGTACGTACTGCAAAGCTGAAACTTCGGTAGTAGCTAAGTCAACTTACGCTGCATACAGTAAGTACTTGCGCTTTTGGCAGACACTGAAGAGCTTTATTACGAAGTATGAAAAAGTGGGCTAGGATATATTTCATGGGCTTCACTGTGGGTTCAGTATCCTGCTGGCCCTCGCAGATTACGTATTTCATGGGCTTGCGAGGTAAAACGCGCTAAGGCAGCACTAGAAGGTAGGAAGCTGAAGTGTGAGGTACAGGTGATGACTTGGCTTATTCTTCCCAAGTTACTTTCCAAGTCTGCCTACAAAAGAAGCCCCTTGTGTCTCTCCGGGTGTAAGGGGGTATCAAGGTACCGTTGGAAATTATATGTCCCTTCCACCTCTTTCGTGTCTCCCCTGGTCACGGTTGTCCGTTTCTGGCCGGGCCGGTGATGGGCGGGTATTTGCCTGATGACAGCACGGCAGCGCACGGCCTCGGTGGGCCGGTCTCTGCCCCCGTTGCGGGGAGCAGGGCTGAACTCCGAGGGCCGCTTACGATTGCGCTGTCGGTTCCCCCGAACGACCCCCCCGGTCCCACTGGGGCGGGGGCAGCGATGCCCGCGCC
>NW_008825547.1:3772551-3776501 GCF_000699105.1 Pygoscelis adeliae
ACTGCGGCTACCCCGACGTGTGAGGGACTCGCTCGGGGGCACGCCACGGACTGGCAGGGAGGCGCCCGGCCCCGCTCCTATTTATGTAATTTATTTGAATCTTGAGAACTGACAGGGTACCCGTGACCTGCTCGAGGTTTAAAAGGCGACGTGCCGTCTCGCTGTCCAGGTGGTGCAGGTCTTACCATCGCTGTCCGAGAGTGACATGTAAAACTGTTCCTGCTGTGGAATCGTGATACTAGTTACACACGTGGAATACAATTTCTGAGGTCTTGTTAGAGATCCATATGCTTTTGTAATGTTGTACAGAGTGCTGGTTTTTATATGTTGGATTTGTACAGAATAATTTTGCACTTTTACAAATAAAGGGAAAATAATAAAACTGGTCGCTGATATCTCCTCAAAGCGATGTTATCGTCCTTTGTAATCGATTATTATTGCTTTTTAAACTTCTTTTACTAATGTCCCTTGCACTAAGCGTTAGGTCCTGTCACCCTTTCTGTAGACATAGTCTTCTTCCGTCTCTCTTGCTCAAATTATAAAGAAAACTTTAAGCCTTCAGAAACTGTCTACTCCACACTGTTCCTTACAGTTTGGTTTTTTTTTTTAAACTTCATTGGTGGTTTCTTAGATGGTTGATTAATATGACTGAATTAAAAAAAGTGGGCGACCTATTTTATGTTTAAAGTGTAAAAAGACTGTAAGAAAGCTCTTGCCGAAGTAGGGTTTGGGTCTGTTTTTAACGTAATCGTGGCCACACTGGATGCCATTAAGACTAGCGCCTTGCTGACATGGCCGGATAAGCGCTGGTTAAAGCACCTCCCTGGGGAGAATGTCTTTCGTGTCCCGGTAGCTGCCCTTGCTGCGCCGGGGAAGGGGGTGGCAGCGGGGGATACCAGATCTCCGCTGCGGAGAACGAGAGCAAGTAAATCGAGGTTCAAAGCAGGTGAAAAATTTCGACGGGAGCCTCTAAAGGGGGAGGGCGGCCAGGAGCAGCCCGCTGGGGCACCCAACCACGGCGGCACCTTCAACCGTACGTCAAAGAATCTTACCTTCTCTTTCCTAGAGAGATTCCTTATACTGTGCCATCGCGACTATAGATAGAAATATCTTTGTGATTGACAAATATGCGCTCAGCAATTAAACTTCCGTGGAAGAAAGGTGTTTTCATCTAGATGGTAGGACTGAGTCCAGCTGTGGGGTGGGACTGATAAAGTCATTATGTTTATTACTTAAATCGGGGGGAGGGGGGAACAGTCATCTGGGTCGTTTGCTTCCTAAGATAAAGCTGTGGAACTGAGCCCTGGGGAGGAGGGGACCGAGGCCGAAGTGGCAGACTTGCCCCCTGATTAACCTGTCTTCCACGAGGACGGGAAATTAAATTGGGTGCATTTTCAAATTACATTTTAAGAGGCTGATGTTTGTAGCGGTGAAAGATAAAATAGCGTACACAGACCCAGATGCAAGCTGCCTTGGTCAGTGAGTTTCGAGCATAGCCTCGTTGGCAAAAATTGACTATGCAATTGCATACTATTAGTGTGTCTTGAATTAAAATGCGTTCAAACCCTTAGTATTCTGTAAAGTAGTCTACCCTCTAGTTTCTTAATCTTCCCATTTTACTTTTCAAACAATCTTCAGTTCTCTGAGGTGTACCTAAAATACCCACCCTGCCACTCTCTTCATTCCTCTTCCACGTGTACACGAGAAAAATGATGTATTCCTGAATGAGGTGGTGCCTCAGGACAAGTTAATTAGATGTCTTCCTGATATGTTAATTTGGAAAAATTTATAACGTGTTCCTAAGCATAGATACGTAAACCCGGTAAAGAAATACGCATGAGGAATGATGGGTTTGTATTGGTTGAGTTTTCCTTTTATTACACGGTTTTAACCCTCAGGATTAAATTAAATCCGTTTTTCCCTTTTTGCACACGTTCACGGCTTTCTGGAGGAAAATGACTTCAGTTGTTTTTGGAAATAAATCATATTATTCTTTTGATAAGTTGGGCCACCGTTCTTGTCATTTTTTCAATTAGGTGGAGGTTTTGCTCCCCTCCTCCCTCCTTCACCCCAACTTGTTGGACAGCTGAAAGCTGAAGCAAACTTGAAACTGTAAGTGGGTTCATGACGAAGGTTGGAAACCTACTTATTTTTTCTAATAATACCGGAAGTGATTGACAATAAATTGTATTAAATAAATACATAGGGTTTGCAAAAAGGGTTGGCCAGCATAGCAGTCCTGGGAGCCAAACAGTGTGTGGTGATGATGTATAGGCAGATCTTACAACAGCCCTTTGCACAGAGCTTTGGCAGACTCAAATCTAAGGAGCAGTATTTTCTTGTATGTACCCAGATGTGTAACTTTTTTTTTTCCCCTTCCTGTGAGAAGAACTGTCTGAATCTTCTTTAACATGTCTAAAATGTGGCACGTTTATGCGCTGCCAATATATTTGGAGCAAAATTTTCTGAAGCTCCGTCCAAGCCCTGTGTTCCACAGAGCATGTCTTGACTTTCCGATTCTAAATGATACACACCCAAATCTGTCCTGTAGGCCTTTTAAAAACTTAAACCTTCCTCACATCCCATGAGTGCCCATGACAATCGGGTATTAAAAGAAAAACCCCAAACTGATTCATTATCTTTCGCAGGTATTTTCCATGGCACGGTTCTGGCGGTCAGGCGGTGGAAGCGGTTGCTGCCTGCCTCGGGAGCAGGAGGAGGCTGCAAGTATGTGCCACAGACCGAGGTGCCTCCTGGCCTCTTCACCTGGTCGGGGTCTGCAGAGTCGGGGTCTGCCACTGCCACCCCCGTCCCGGCACTGCACCCAGGGCAATTCGCTCCCTGGAAACCGCATCTGCTCTTCCCTTAGCGGTTCTGGTTTGCTCCTCCCTTCACCAAGAAGACAGGGTGACACCTTTAAACACCTCTCTGACCTTGCCAAAACAGCTGCTCTCCAGTTAAACAACGGCATGAACAGGGCAGCGCCTTCAGGCCCCTTCCCACAGGGACGGTGAGTGCTCTGTGCAGCTCGCTCAGGCCACTTGTGCCCGAAAGGTATTCAGCTCTTCTTTTTTTGTCCCTTTCTTACCATTTTGTCGTGTTTCAAGAGGTCCGTAGTCGGATCTCGATTTTTCCTAGCCCAGCCAAGCTTCTTATGTGGGTGTCGCAGTGGAATCAGAGGAGTTTTCTTTTTGTTTTGTTTTGTTTTGTTTTGTTCTGTTCTGTTTTGTTTTGTTTGTGTGTATCATTGCGCTCTCTATTCCTTAGGTAAATCGGTAGAAAAGTAAGTAGGCCTAGTCTGAGCGAAAGAGGTTTCAGACAAAGTTGCTGAATTAAAACCAGCTCAGGGTTCATCTATACAGGGCAGGTGGCGAGGAAAAGCCAGGAACGGAGAATAAAAACACACTCGCTAGTGGAGGGTAGCTGGGACTGGAAACGGTCAGGAAGCAGAGGTCTTCTGCTCTGAAAAAACAACCTTAACTTAGCGGATTTCTGTCCGTTTCTGGTAGCTGCATGCTTTTCAAATTAGAAAGAGAATAATCCATAGAAGACATCAGCAGCAATACTGCTGCAGAATTTCTCCTTGTAGACAAGTTTTATTTATTCACGTGGCGACCCTACTCTTGTTTTGGAATAAATACCTCCCCCGTCTCCCCCCTCTGTTTACATTGCCTGTGGAGGACGTAAAAAAATCCTGCTTTTAGCATGCCCACAGGGAAAGGCGTGCTGAAAACCGCAGCCAGCCACACCGGAGTGGGTAAGTGACACCGGTGCAAACAGCACGGGGGCACCTAGGGGGGCCGACAGCCGCGGGTCGTTTGCAACCTCGTGACAAGCCTCGATGAGAGCAGCACGGTGCCGAAGCGGCCAGGAGGGGCCGGAGGGGGCTGCGTAGGGTCCCCGGCGTTACAACAACCGGCGGATTACCGTCCTTCCCCTCCCGGGACCCC
>NW_008825547.1:3776563-3777995 GCF_000699105.1 Pygoscelis adeliae
CTGCAGGTCGGCGGGACCCGCGGTGCGCAGCCCGCGGTGAGAGCCGGCTGCGGGGCCGGGGCCTCAGCGCTGTGAGCCTCCCGCAGTCCTCCGGGCTTTGCTTTCCCCCGAGACCCGCTGCCAAATTCGGTCTAAGTTGCCCAACGATTCGAACAGGACGGAAAACCGATGCAAATATCTCCTCGGGTTCTTCACTTAGATCTTAGTGCATCAGGGCCTGACAGCGGCTAACTACCTCTGTAGGGCTGCACCGAGTAGCTTCTGTTATGGACAGGGCTGTAAATTCCAGTACTGACATACCCACGTATGCTTAACGTTAAACAGAGGATTAATGTGTTTGGCTAATTAAATGCCTGCAAGATCAGAGCTCAGTGGCCCTGCTGCAGCTTCCTGTCTACGAAAAGGGGACAGTTTCTTTCGCCTTCTGCGCGTTTGAACAGAGGCTCTTAAAATACGGCAACCGCCTCTTCATCTGGCCAGTCAAGGCTTCTCGCGGGCTGCTACTTTTTGACACTTTAAGGGTACGTATTTCACCCTGAATGATTTACTCAGGAGCTCACAGGAGGTCCGTGGTGGCATAAAGAGATTTCAACTCAGATGTCAATCCTGGCCCGGAGCGAGAGCAGCTGTGTAATTTTCCTTGCTCCTGCAGTGGCAGCTGAGAGACTTCTCTCCAGTCTGGACGCTGCCGAATCTACCCTCGGTTTTATTCCTTGGGCTGGAAAAAAATCCCAAAGCCCACACCTTCTGGAGAAAACCAAGAAAATGGCTGTCAGCGGGAATAAGCAGTTCCTACACTGTAAACCGACAGGTTATGAAGGCGTTGGCACTCGTGTAGGAAGAGGGTAAGTTACTTGTTTCCTCCGCCGGCTCGGAGAGCGGTGCAGAGCTACCCGGGCCCCGCTGCTGTCGACACCGACGGTCTGTCCTCACTCCGGGCCGCCGTGTCCCACGGGCGCCTGTGGCGTCCCAAGACGGCAGACCGGGCGGAATTTCACGTTTGCAACACATTACTTCTGAAACTCGTTCCAAAGCCACACTTACTTCGAGGAGCGTGTGATTTGTTTGCCGCCTCTCCTAATGTCCTTTCTTTGTGCTGCTGAATCTCTACTTTTGGCGCTCGGAAGGCGTTAGTGCTCAGGGGAGCTGCTGATGGCGATGGCGACCATTGTCGCTTTGTGCGACAAGCCCTATAAACTCACGCTGTCAAGTTTTGACGCGTTGTGAATGAAGGGCGCGATGTGACCCCGGCTCGCCGGACGGCGCTTCGAGCCGCTCGGCTGTGATTTGACCCGGCTGACCCACTTCGTGTCTGCCGAAGAAAACCCGCGGCACGCTCGCGAGATCGCGCGTCTCCCGCCCAAATATTCGGCGCCCATCTCTCCAGCACGCTCCGGGCGGGGACAGCGGGCGCCGGTTCCCCGGCTAACCG
>NW_008825547.1:3779033-3779649 GCF_000699105.1 Pygoscelis adeliae
ACAGCCTTTTTATTTAAATAAGAAGCTGCATGAAGGCAGGGATGTTTTCGGCTGGCACAGCTACGCCGCGTAACAAACCGGCCCAACAAATACACTCCAGGTCACGCCAAGGTTGCAGATCGATCGGCTGCGCCTTTATGGGCAAACTCGTTATGCGTCCACCCTGCATGAAACACGGCACTGATAAAATACCGTCCGTGGTAGGCAATGAAAAATAGGGTTATGGGAACGATTGAAAATGCGATCAAACACTAGAAAACTTAACATGGAAGAATTACTACAGCTGATGAGCACGTCCCGTGTAGCAGGACAACGCTCACAACGACGGCAGTCGGACAGTAATAAAAATAATTCGCAAAAAAACCCCAAAAGACCTTTTTAGGGAAAACAAACGGTATTGTCTTCACGGCCTTTCTAAATATCCCGGTGAACTTCCGAGGGCCGGCTTCATTTGAACGCGCCGTGATTTAATGAATCCAACTTGCCAAGGAGGCCAAGCACAGGGTAAAGGCAAGAGAGCATCCCGCGGAGCAGCGACGGTGACAGCCAGGTGGGAAGAAATCTCTCCCTGGCCGCGGTGCTACGCCGCCGCGGCTGGGAGCGCGGATGCACCGAA
>NW_008825547.1:3781545-3845348 GCF_000699105.1 Pygoscelis adeliae
AGGGACTCGCCGGGGGCACGCCACGGACTGGCAGGGAGGCGCCCGGCCCCGCTCCTATTTATGTAATTTATTTGAATCTTACCGGGAGAGTTTCGCAAACCCCTTCTGGGCGGAAATATGCTACTGGCGTGCAGATTAAAAGCATGGTTAAAACTATTTTTTCGACTGGTGTGCAGCATGTTTACATCTTTTTTACGTCCATGCCCAAAACTATTGTCATTCTTGCAACATCAGCACCGTTAATTGTTTGACCCAAGCACGTCTTTATTAGGTGTTTTTAACTATATTTATCCTTTTTTGTACTTCAGGAAAATAAATGTATGTACAGCTGTTTCTGTCATTCTTCTTGGCCATACGGCCCTTTTGAGACTAATCTAAAGTTAAATCAGTCATGCCCTAAGGTGGAGTAAAGCAAGTGCAGATACTGTGTGGCACTTTCTTTCACCATGACAATGGCTCTAAAACGGTCTCCAGCGCGAAACAAGCTTGTTCCCAGGTGTGGCCGTATTCCTGTTACACAGCTGTATGGCTAGACCTGTGCTGCTGTCTGTCTCTTGGAGTCCAGACCATGTGACTGTACTTAACTGCGTTTTTGTAGAGTTTTTCTGTTTTTTAAGTGCCAACTGGAATTTGCATTTGTCATGAATGCATTGGGAAAAACCTCCTCGCCGAAACTACAGTCTCTATAATAAAAGAAGCTAGGTAAGTTTGAGATACTAATTTTAAAGTATGCCTGGAAGCCCGTTGGATTTGGGTACTTGTAGACGTGAAGGTGATTTTTGCCTTACGTAGTGATTTCTGTTTGAACCAGATGATTCACAAATAGCATTGGTACTGTATTTAGAAATTCTTTTACTTTCTGCCACCTGCCTTCAAGTAGGTTTAGGCCATTTTGTGTCATGGGGTTCAGGCTTATATCAGTACGGAGAAAAAAGAAATTAGCCCAAATGCTCATCTCAATTGCTCTCAATCAACTGCCAGTACCAATTAGCCATTAAACCAGGGTTTTTTTCAGCATGTTCAGCTGTACCGCTCTGTGACATTTCTGTCAGTGCAAGAGTGCAACTACATCTCATTCTCATCATCACACTGTCAGGTAAGCATAAAGCTAACAACTAAATGGAAAGTCTGAGGTTACTTTAGTTGCAGGCATCACTATCTGTACCACGTTCAACATCATCTAAGTATACTACTCAGGCATTTGGGCTATTTACCAGAGGTGGGCACTAATTTAGGAACATAATTTAACTGCTGTATTGGTTCAAGCATAAGATAAATAGTTTTCAAAAAATCCTACGTAGGGATTTTCTAATTTGTCCTCTATTCGCAGGCTACACCGGGCACTTTCTCAGTTGATGTGTAGTGTGGTTAACAGCTTCCCTTGCGTGCTCTGGGTACCGAGCTGGTTTGTGTGGCTGCCTGGCTCCTTGTTGGGTGGCTGGGGCTTGCCTGTGTAGCGCCTACTTTAACACTGATGATGTTAAAGTGTGGGAAGTGCAGACTGAAGTAGGATTCCTGGTCCTGATTCATTGTTGGTTTCCTGGAGCTGCTGCATGAGGAGTTTATGGGCTGGTAAGTGTTGCACGTGTCAATCTCTAGTGGTTCTGGCTGTCCTGATCAACTCGGGTTATCAGAGCACATTTCTGAAGCTCTTAAAGGGACTGTGTTTTCTTCTGTCATGATAAATCAAGGGTTATCATACATCCAAGGCCAAGTTGGATGTATGATGATACGATACTTGGATAACTTCCAAGTTATCTAAGTTGGAAATCAGGGTGTGGATGCTCTTAAATATTTTCATCATATATATCAAATAATTTTGTTAGATTTTATTACTTATTTTATTTTATTCCTTAGAGTTGTTCTTTAAAGGCCACATTACTTTGATTAGTTTCCATATTAATGTAGTGAGAGTGATATTGTTCCCTTTGCAGATATTCTTAAAACTATTGATCTATTTATTGAAAAACTTAATCTTTCTTAAATGAATATAGATTTTCAGACAAGGGAAATATATTAAGTGTTTTAGCAACCAATACATTTACGGCTGTATGTGGAATGATTACTACATTAATGTAAGTTGATATATAGATTTTGAATTCTGGGTTACAGATGGCAGTAAAAAGTGCAGAAACCTAGGATAGTGGAGCAAAACCAATTTAACTATGGCAGCATAGTCCTAAATAATGGCTAATTTATACTTCTTGTCAGGTAAATTATGAATAAGCACCTTGGCTTACCCCAGTGATTTAAAAACATATTTAATTAAATGGGTACATGATTGTGTAGAGACAGGGGATTTCTCACTGTGTGTCTTACTGTCCATGGAAGATCTTGCAACGGAAAAACAGGTAGTACATTGTAGCATACTCTCGTTATTTATTTTATCTTTTGTATCTCCACAATTTAAAAGTGTCACAGTTCTTAGAGTATTAATGACATATGTTTCAAACTTCTGAGAAAAAGAAACAGAAACACCCAAAGTTTATGGTATATTTCACCTGACACAGATAAAACTGAAACACTAATCATGATCTCATGAGTCCTTTAGTAAAAGGAATCTCAAAGTGAAGAGCACCAGGAAAAATTTTAATGCACATGTAGAAATGCCATTTGAGATATTAATAAATTTAAAACACCGATTGTCCTGAAACTTGATGCAGTCTCCAGGAATTTCACAATTAAATAAAATTTAAGTTTCTTTTTCCAGCTGTTTTCAGACTATTTCAGAACACTTGTTATAGGAATGTATTTCACCTAGAGTGAAATAGTAACAAGCAAAGTAAAAATGTTTGAGCTGCTGAGGCTCTTTTGTTATGGATATCTCCTCTCATTATTAAATAATTCATTTATGTATCACAGCTGTACTGTGATACAAAATAATTCCACGTACCTGACATTGAAAAATGGTTTTAGAAGGTTTTAGAAACAAAGTTCTTCATTAAATCAAATTTTACCATGTAGTTGTTTAAAGTAGGATTCTAGCATCTTCTGCATTTTTAATAAGCAACTGTTCAGAGAAAACCAATTTCCATCCTTTTCCTTATCAGAGAGAAAACTCATTTCATGGAGTATTCCATGGAGTTATCAGGGGAATATAGTTATTGTTCACATTGAGGGTGGCCGCTCCATTTACCCATAGAGAATATATTTAGGTACCAGCGAGTCTTGGGTTCTTTCCAAGGCATTGTGGAATTGCTTTACGGTGTCTGATTTACTTTAAAGCTTCTTGTTATTGCCGTTTAGAAACAAAATTTATCCTGCACACATCCTGTTTAAAACAAAAATTTGTCCCCTGTTGAACAAAGATAAAGAATATTAGAATATGTTTTTACGGCTAAAGGTTGTGTTCAAATTAACTGGAAAGGTAAACCAATACTTGTGAATTCATGGACTTGGATTGATTGATACAATATAAATTCTCGTTTCAAATGCACATATTAGTATTACTTACTGGAGAAGAGTCTAAGGTATAGTCAGGTTATATAGTCTTGATTTTGTTTCATGCTTTGATTATTTTAATGAAAAGTATCGCTTCTGTAGGTTACTGTGAGCTAGACTACATATATTTCCTTGATTACATGCATATTCTTTCAAGATGTCAATGTATGATCATTTTGCTTGTTTAAAATCAACAGTGAAAACAGTGAATGGTTTCCATGAGCAAACTGAAGCAGATTTGGCATCAGAGGAATGCAGTATGTATCATTTTTTCATACTTTTGAATCGGGTATGATGTCTGAAAGGGTAATATTACAAAAGTACTCACTAACATTGATGTAAGAACCTTGATTCACAATGTCCTTGGCTTGCTTTAAAAAGATTGGACTTAATTCACCATCGATTTTGGAATTATGGGTTAAACCTGTAGAGAGCTGCTATTCTCAGCCAAAATTTCCTATGTTATTTCGCTACAAGTATTCTTGGAAAGCAGAATGAGAAACCCACATGCAAAGCTGGGGCAAAAAGGAGAAGATCTACTCTGCTATTCCTGAATAGGTGAGGAATAATGTCTAGCGGAATAACCCGCCGTTTTATACCTACTTGTATATAGTCTGGAAATCCCCACAGGAGATGTGAAAAATAACAAGACTGTTATTTTGTTGCCATAAATTGAAATGCCTGAAAAAGATCTTCTACTCCTTCAGTCTTTTCTTAGTGTCCTGCAAGGAGTCTCAGAGAGACAGGTGTGTTTCATCCACGTAAAAAAAGAGTCTGATTTCCAATTACAGCACCTAAAGCGTTCCTTACTAGCTTCCCAACAAGCGTAGCATCACCTATGCTCTGTGTCATTAGTGTGGGGGATAGCTACCTCAATCCGGATGGGTTCATTGTACTGAGTGGGTTGGCATATTTATGTAAGTAAGCTTATGTAGTCACTTACAGTCTGTTCAGTATAGTCTGTTCTGTAGTTATTTACAGTCTGTTCTGGTTGGAAGATGTAGAGAAATAGGCTTTGTCTTTTCAAAACTCACAAAAATTTCATCCAATGAATTTAATCTGAGGACAGGCAATTTTCCAAACAGCCTGTCACTGAGTGAAACATTTTCTTTAGAAATTTGAGAGCCTTGACAAGATGGAAAGTAAAAGACCTAAACAAAAATTTGCATCAAGGAGATCAAGCTCAGAGCACCACTGCTAAAAGAGGAAAACACTCAGTTTGAAAATCCTGTGCCAGAGCTGCGTCACCTTAAGTGACAAATCTGAGGCTGTAGTTCCACAAACTTCTTCATGGTGACAAAACCAGTAACACTGACCCAAGTTAAATTATTAGGTTTTGGGTTTAGTCCAGTTTTGGTGTGAGAGCAGTGTGCATGGAACTGTAGCTGGAACAACATATCTGCTTTGAGTTTATATCAGCACTGGGAGCTTTGTGGCTCGTGGTAGACATGCAAGTGCCTAACGCTTCAGGTGGCATGAGAGTTGTAGCTTTCAGCACATCGCTGCTGACTAAACTGTCAGAGAAGCAGCTAAGTGCCATTGAGGGTTTGGGTCTACACAGCGCTTCCCTCTGTTTATAATCCCAGTATAGCAAAACTGCAGCACTGTATAACTCTTTCTAGGGCGACAATTGCTGTTACTAATTTGGCTTCAAAGTTTGCTCCTCTTAAAAACGTAGAGCAGAGGTCACAACTCATCTATTGCATCTTTTTCATAACAAGAAAAAATCAAATATGCAAAGCCTGAATAACTGCTTTCCCTCAATAAGCTTCATGCTGAGAATGTAGTTAGGTTGATGCGAACAGCCGTGCTGCCTGCCTTCAGGGGAAGTCTCACCAGGGAACATGACCACTAGATGGCTGAGAAAGGATAAATAACACTTGATAACAATTTGTAGTAGCGTAATCTTCATCTCTATACTTTATGAAAAAAATTGCAATGTGTTGTATGTAATCCATGTTTAGAAGCAGAAAGCAAATCACTTGCTTGTATTTATAATTCTCTAGTTCTAGCAGAATTTGAAAAATCCAATGTGACAGACAACCGAAACTCTTTAGGGGTAAATTGGACATGAATATTCTTGCCTTCCTAACAACCTTAATGCTTCTGCCATCAGGATGAGCTCTTTGCATTGACTCAGTATACATAAAGTAATTCAGAATGACTACTTATTGCTATCAAAATATACGTCCTGTTAATAGTTCAGTCAATATGGGCTTACTGCTGTAGAGAAGCTGCCTACTTCGGTAACACAACATAGCATGTTCAGGCTTGTTCTGTTGCCTGACAACCTTGACATAATTGTGCTATTTCCTCTATTTGTGTAACAGTCCCTGGCCACAACACACATCCTTGGGCAAGAATTTTCATTTTACTGTTCCCAAATAGCCTTCATATAATTTGCTGTGCGTGCATGACCTGGGTATTGCAGAAATAACTACACAAATCCTAAACTTTAGCAGGGCAGGTAGGTGCCCTTCGTAATCCAGAATCAGTTATTTTATTGTACTTTAGTTTGGATTTACATAATACCATAACTTTTCACTTTACACAACACTATAATACTACTGCTAAGAATTTATTTTACATAGGAAAAGTATTGGCTGCTTTTAGTCTCCTTTGGTTGTGATCTGCTGATGGCAAGCATGGTTGGCAGTGCATCCAAGATGAGAATTTTCTCTTAAGTGAAATATTAGAAATTCCCGGGATTCCTTCTGCAGCGTAACCTACACTGTTCCCCACCTCTGCAGCCTGGCAACTAGGCAGTCTCTTCCTTGGGGAAAGATTTGACTCCTTCACTGCTCTGTTTCCTGCATTACTCACTTTTCCATTCAATACTTTCAGAAAATGTTGCCAGTCGCTCTTGGTAATGACAAGCAATCTGCCTTTCATTTTGGTTTTCAACTATCATAACAAGGTTATTGCTCATCTCTGTAACAGTGGTGCTGCCGTTAATGGCACTCCTTTTTGGGTTAGAGTCTGAAACAGGATGTTGATGATCTGTAGCCACAATAAATCCATTTTCATGAAGTTATTAGAGAACCTTTTTAACTTACCAGATCTCTTTCTGTCAATGTGAACATTTTTGTATTTTACTGAAGTTAGAGATCTGAAAGAAAAGCCGACAGACTTTTCATTATGATCTCCTATCACATGTAAAATTGTATTCCTGTTTCACAGAGAGAAGCTTAACAAACTGACTTTAGAGACAACTACATATTGTGGTATGTACTGATCTTTTCAGGTGCTTTTTCAGACTTTTGGCCTAATCAAGAATGTTACAATATTCTATTCACTTTTATTGATGGTTTAGAGAATCTTTATCTCTGCTAAGGACAAAATAACTGAACATCTCGAAAAAGGAACAGAATTTTTAAATGTTTTGTAGCTAGGTGACAGTAAGATTGCCTTTAACTTTGTCTTTGAATTTACATCAGTGATAAGGCCATAGCATATCCCTGAGTTTTGGAAAATTTTGTAATCATTCTTGTGTGCTATGGTCTCATCTGCAGCCTGAGAAATATTCTCTCAAGGTTTTCAATGTATTCTTCATCAATGGATTTTGTGACCCAAGTCCCTTCCAAATAATGCTATGCTTGCCTAAACTTCAGGGTCTGACACCATTTGAGACATCCTAGGGGTATTCAAGACAATAACACAAGACTGGCAGATATGACATAGGACCTGTTGAAGGCCTGCATCCTTGTGGAGCAGCACCTTGGTTGAGAGCAGAGTCTTGGTTGGAATATGCGATTGCTCATATAGTATAAATAGCTCCTTTTGGAGCTGAACCTATCATAGACCTGAAGTGTTCTTAAGTTGACACCTGGGAGAGAATCTCAGTGACTGAGTTGTTATAAAAACTCATTTCTGGTGCCACCTCTTCAGCTTCTCAAGTGTTACATGAAATTACTCCAGTTTGTAGATTGTCTGGAAGTACTCCAAGCTTCCCTTTGTGCCAAGTGATGAATAACAATAACAGTGTTGTGACGTCCCATATAAACAAACCACGTTAACTTGACTCTTCATACTTCCTAAATTAGAACTACAGTAATATCCAGGAATTACAGATATTTTCCAATATCTGTAACCTCCGTGAGTTCTCATGATTTACTTTAAAGCAAGAGAAACTAACTGATTTCCAAAGTTTACCTCCGTTATCCTTGATAACAGGAAGGTAAACAGTGTCAGTTTTAACTGTGACTGTCACAGCTTGGAAAGCTCATTTGTCAATGTTTTCCCTCCTCTTACAGCATGAGCAAGGAGACCATCCTCTGAAACACTACGCTGTATTTATAGCATCTTAAATACAAAGCACTGAGGAAAGACAAATAATGGAAAAAATAACAGTAGTCAAGAACTGAGGGGAAGAATGATTCAGGCGGGAAGGTAGTTGGCTTTTGTCTGTACTAGGCCTTTAAATCAATAGTTTTATACTGCTAGGTGTGGTAAAATTTTCAAAAGCAATAGTTACGCAATCTCCAATTTTCTAAAAATAATGATGTTGGAACTAGTGGAAACTGGTGGTGGAAAATCTACAAATCGGAGGTAACTTAGTGAGAGTAATCATGACATTCTATTTCACAATCCTGAGGAAGATTCCCTGGAATGAAAAAGGACAAACAGTATTTTTCTTAAGGAAAGCCCTACCTGAAGGGTTGCAAATCATTTGGTCTAACTTTGATAACCAGAAAGATATTAAAACAAACAATTAACACATTACAAATAGTGAGAGGATAAAGAAACTAAAAGCAAACAGATTTTTCAAGAACAAATTTTGTCAATTCAACATGATTTCCTACGTTAGCAGAGTAAGTGGTTGAGTGTTTCAGGGAGAAGCAGTAGATAATAGCTTGATGATAGTAGAACTTTTGATGTTGTGTTGTGGTTTAACCCGGCAGGCAGCTAAACATTACACAGCTGTTTGCTCACTCCCCTGCAGTGGGATGGGGGAGAGAATCACAAAAAAAGTAAAATTTGTGGGTTGAGATAAAGACAGTTTAATAGGACAGAAAAGGAAGGAAAAATAATAATAATAATGATGATGATAATAATAATAAAAGAATATACAAAACAACAGATGCACAATGCAATTGCTCACCATTCTCCGACTGATGCCCAGCCAGTCCCCGAGCAGCAGCCCCACCCCCCCCCCGACCCCCCCCCAGTTAAGTCCCTGACTCTGTGTAAGCACTGCTCAGCAACATGAAAACGTCAGTGTGTTGTCAACATTATTCTCATCCTAAATCCAAAACACAGCACTGTACCAGCTACTAGGAAGAGAATTAACTCTATCCCAGGCGAAACCAAGACACCATCCAATTGTGGTAACAGTGACACTGGCCCTTGGTATGATGAGAATGGTGAAGAAACGGGCTATTGTAAAAAACCTGCCTATTGTTGAAACTTTAGGTTGTTGCAACGGGCAATGGGACTCATTTCCAAAACAACCTCATAGACACCTGGGCCGAAGAGCACGGCATTGAGTGGGTGTATCACATCCCCTATCATGCACCAGTCTCCAGGGAAATCAAATGATACAATGGACTGTTAAAGACTACGCTGAGAGCAATGGGTGCTGGGACGTTCAAACATTGGGATACATATTTAGCAAAGGCCACCTGGTTAGTCAACACTCGGGGATCTGCCAGTCAAGCTGGCCCTGCCCAGTCAAAACTTTTACCTACTGTAGAAGGGGATAAAGTCCCTGTAGTGGGGACTTTAGTCCCTGTAGTGCACATAAAAAGTACGCTGGGGAAGACAGCTACTTTCTGTTAAATTGAGGAGGTGCGGTCCAGATTAAATCACAGTTCAGAATAGTTATCAGTGCCTTCACTTATAAACTGAAAAGTTATTTTAGGTGGAATCCTTATACAGGCCCATGTCTTTATTTTGTACTTCTACTAATGAGTCAGATGAATATAAACTTAACAAAATTTCTGGATTTTATCAACCTGGGAAGGGCTGCAAGCATTATAAAGGATAAAACTAGAAGTTAAAATTATCCTGGTAATTTGGAGAAATAACCTGAGATCAACAAGAATAAATTCAGTTAAGAAAAGCACAACTAATAAATGTGCAAATATAAGGAAAAGAATAACTGACTTTATGAATGCTGTTAAAAAAGAGAAGGGGGAGAATCTTAAGGCAACAGTGGCATGTGAACCAAGCCACTTATCTAACAGAATACTGGGGGTTATGAATGATTCAGTCAGAACAGTTTGAGCAGTTGCTGTTCCCTAGTGGAGAGTTACTGCACCTCAACTGAGACATAATAACTGACTGCAGTTACATTCCTAGTCCCCTGCAGTGTAAAATAAAATACATTACCTTAATCTCTTTCTTTTCTCATCACATTCCTAATGATCTGGGTCAACAAAGCTGCTGTGAAAAAAAACAGAGGTCATCTTGGCAAGCATGAAGAAGAACATGTGTGACATCCAAGAGTTAATTATTTCACTATACGAAGTAGCTATGAGACCTCAGGTGAACACTGCATCTATGTTTGCACACCACACTTGAAGAAAGACAGAGATAAGCTAGGGGTGGCGGCAGAGGTTTGAAAACATGATTTGGGAGTAGAGATTGAAGGCTCAATGTCTACTCACAAGTGAAAGGACGGTGATCAGCTGTTTTCCTTGGCCACAAGGCAAAATGATTTATCTCAATTTATTTCCCCCCAACATAAATAAAGTACCATTAAAAAGCACTTCAGTAGTGTTTTCAATGCAACTGGAATTGTACTAGATGTAAGCAATTGCTTTTGCAACATAAAATATAGTAAGTGTGAACAAACAGTATTTCAGAGGTTGTCATAACATGCACGTTGATATTTTCCTTTATCAACAAAACAGCATGACGTTCTCAAAACACGTTAACAGGGTATGACAGTAGACTTGCTCTCTCTTTTCTTGAGTTGGATCCCAGCAGTGAGGGAACGGTTAGCAACAGACTGTGCAGAAAAAGAAAAGAACTAGGTGCAGCACCTAAACACCACATGGAATTCCTCTCTGTTGGCTCCTCACAGGCATCCCCCTCACCCAGCTGTACCGCAAACGACTCCACCACCTCCCTTTTCACTTTGTCCTCTAAATTAATCCCAGGTACTCAGCCCCCTCAGACATATTCCATGTTTCATCCATCGGTAACCTTCAGTAACCTCACACACTCTTCCCCATCCTGAGAACATTTGTACAGGAGCAGGCACCTACCCTTGGCAATGGTAGAGAACGTACTGTGTTGTTCATGAGATGATGTGTAATTTAATGGAAATTAGCTTATTAACTAGTTCACATCATAGTATTTCTCAGGGAGCGCCACATGCTGCTGAATCACCATCATCTGTTCCTGCTACTTATGCTCCATATGACTAAATTTTATCATATTTATTAATTATATTTATATTAATAATATAAAATATTTATTAATATTTTAATATTAATATTTTCATTAATGTGAAGATTCATACATTCAGGGCCACACCTTGTCCTTAGAGCGTACCTGAACTCACCAATCTCTAATGTGTGGTCAGAAAGCTAGGGTCATCTACTGCATGGTTGTTTCTGCAAATTTAAAGTGAAAACTTTTCTGAAGTAAAGATCAGACTCTGAATTTACATTTGGTCTTGTACAGCAAATGGGAAATTGTCAAAACAAAATTGGCTTGGATTTTATATTTTACTTATATAACGTGACTAATTGTTTTAAGATTATCATCTGCGTTGTGGTGGAGGGCAACCAGATGACAGCCCCACACTAGATAGTGTATAATCAAACACAATATAAAGGTCGCCCTACCTCAGAAAGATTGCAATTAAGAGACCAGCCATAACAGGGGCTGGAATAAGCCTGTAGATGAAAGTCAGAGGTTTAAGTGAAGGTAGAATAATATTCAATTCATACCTAGTTAAGAGGAATTTTGGATATTTGGAAACATTTAGGGAGCAAAACTAAGTATCACAAGAGTGCAGTTTTCTGCATGCATTACAGTAGAAAGGAGTGTGTATGTATGTGTATAAAAATATAAAAAAAATGACCTTTCATACTTTTTTCCACTGCAGCCTACCTGGAAAATTTATTGGATAATTGTTTTCCATTATTTAATGCCTATTAAATGAAGTACTTGGTACCTCTGTTAGCTGTCAGTATCTTGTAGAGAGTTCCTTAATAGCAAAGTGCCAGCTATTGAACAGAGAAGGGCATGTCCTTAGAATCATAGAATCAGAATTATTTAGGTTGGAAAAGACCTTTAAGATCATCGAGTCCAACTGTTAACCTAGCACTGCTAAGTCCACCACTAAACCGTGTCCCTAAGCACCACATCTACACGTCTTTTAAATACCTCCAGGAATGGTGACTCAACCACTTCCCTGGGCAGCCTGGTCCAATGCTTGACAACCCTTTCAGTGTAGAAGTTTTTCCTAATATCCAATCTAAACCTCCCCTGGCGCAACTTGAGGCCATTTCCTCTCGTCCTATTGCTTGTTACTTGGGAGAAGAGACCGACACCCACCTCGCTACAACCTCCTTTCAGGTAGTTGTAGAGTGCGATGAGGTCTCCCCTCAGCCTCCTTTTCTCCAGGCTAAACAACCCCTGTTCCCTCAGCCGCTCCTCATAAGACTTGTTCTCCAGACCCCTCACCAGTCTCGTTGCCCTTCTCTGGACACGCTCCAGCACCTCAACGTCCTTCTTGTAGTGAGGGGCCCAAACCTGAACACAGTATTCAAGGTGCGGCCTCACCAGTGCTGAGTACAGGGGGACAATCACTTCCCTAGTCCTGCTGACCACACTATTTCTTGTGGTTATAGGACCACTGCAGCAACAGTTCTTTATAAAGAAAAATAACTAGTGAATTGCAGGGAAAAATATGATGGTCCTAGAACTGTTTTCCACTGCTGATAAAGCCTGTCCATTGTGGATGTTTTTCTTGACTCTACCCCCATGTATCTGTGAATTTTTCCATAGTCTTGTCTAGTGAATAGGTTGAGAAACGGAGATGACTTTTGGTAAGTCATTCAATTTAATATGTATTAGAGCCAGAAACGCTGACCTTGTCTGATACGCTCCAGCCATGAATCATAATTATTGCTGTAGGTGAATGTTCAGGCAGCAGTCAGTGGAAATCAAATGGCTGTGTAGTATTTTGTGACATGAGAAATGGAACATGGCAAAGCTGGACTTGGACTGTGCAAACTCCTCCCAGTTCCTCACGGTAATTGTATTGCCGTGAACACGGCTAATCCTAAAAGCACACACACACCTGATAACCTACATGCACCTCAGACTAGGAAAGAGGATCTCACTTAATTGGTGAGAAAATAGAAGAAAATGTTATTGGCTTGCCTCAAGATTTACTGGTTGTTTTCACAACTAAAAGCTTTGTAATTGTTGATTTTAACCTTTCGCATGGACAAGTTATCATGTTATGTTCCTAGTTGCCAACTTTGCTTAAATACATTGCAGTAGGGAGCAAATCTCTAAATCAAACATGGTAGTTGATTCATATTAGAAAAACCAACAATATAATCAGGTATCTGACATAGCCAGTTGTAATGAAATATTTAAATCTGGAGGCAGTGTAAGTCAGGAGTACATTTTCTTAAGAGTAATCCAAACATTTTCGATTGGATTAATTTAGTTGTTTTCATCATAAATGCATTTGCAGAAAAGGTGATGATATCATGTAAAATTTTACTTAATGCAGATTTCTTTAGTTGGAAACCTGACTTTATAATACTTGACTCCTGCTTTCATTTACAAAACAAAGCTATTTTCTGATTTTTTTTCTTGATGGTTTTATTTTTTTAAAACCAGCATTAGGGTATTTTCTGGAAATTACTTTTTTTTTTTTTTTCATAATTCATGAATAACAGACTTCTTGATTCTTCCTACTAGAAAGATTCACTGAAAACTAACCTTCGAGCTAAAGCTTATTAATAAAAACCCTGAAAATAAAGTTCCTATTAATATTAAAATAGTCTTAGCTGCATTTATGCTATATATGTGGAAATGATTTTGTCTGATTAATTTTTCTCAACAATGAACACTTGGCCTCCTGAAAGTAAGGCATTACATTGATACAAATAGGTTAACTGCTAGTCAGTTTGGAAAGCTTTGGTCTATGTATAACTGTTCTCACATAGACACACACACATCATTACAATACCTTATCTTTAAAGAGCTTTATAATGCTTACGGGAGTGTAAGTCTGAATTTAACAAAATTAGTTTTGTATTGTTTGAAACACAGTCAATGCAACTGCTTGTCTGGTAGTATGCCTTCATTTATTTTCTTTTATCTGTACAGCCAACTTTCTGTAATGTTTTTCATTTGGAGAGTGGCCACCTATGGTGGCTGTTTATCCCGATGTGTACGCCCATGGGTAGGCAGCTTCAGTCTGGAATCCAAACAGAAGTTTTCATTTAAACAAACCCAAGTCTGCTGATCCTATCTCAGCAGGTGTAAATCAAGAAACTTGTGGAGTTGATGATAGCTTAGGGGCTCACAAGCTCCAGAGCTAAAATACTTGGCAAGATTGTACTAGGGGACTATTCTAATTAACAAAGGACATGCTAATCCAAAACAAGGGCATAATTGCTGACAAATTATATTTAACTGGTTTAAAAACGTTTCAAGATAACATATATAACATATAAAATAGGATGCCGCCAATGCAGCAAATAGAAAATCTAGAATCACTGCAGAACCTTTTTAATCAGTCAAACTGTTACTTTTACCTTAAAGAAGAGAAAGTTTGTGCAGAAAATGAGTATAGGGCCACTGGGAGGAGGGACGGTCAAAAAGCCTGTTAGTTCAGCATTTACGGATCAAGTATCACGATTCTGAAGTTCATAGAGTTTGTCTTCCATCTCTGCCAGACATCCTATTCTTGTATTCAGAAACCTCCCACATTAAAAGCAGAAGTTAACTTAGTGTTGAAAAACTATTGACTAAGAAGATGCATTTTCAGAATGCTGCAGCATTTTTTAGATAGACAAAATATTTCATTTAGTGTTATTAGCAGAAGTCCAAAATGAAAAGTTAAATAATGTAATCCTTCTAAGAATAAAAGATACTCCTGTGAGAAACTGCTAACAGGTGGAATAGTGTAGCAAAATGCAGTAGAGGAAATAAGTTTTTTGTTTGTTTCATTCTTGATCTTTTCTCTGTACATGCAGGTTTTGGCAGATTTTGGGACTGTGGGCTATAAACCATAAGAAAGCTGAAGTCAGTCTAGCTGTGTTTATTTTACATGTCTGAAAAGACAGAAATTGCCAGGAAGACAAAGCCAGGAATTTTCTCAAAATGTACATACTATCTCGTTTTTCTGTGCTTTTTCTGCAGTGTGTATCCTTTTTAGTAAAATAGTTTATATATTGTAGATAATAAATGGAAACACTGTAATGCAGCTGAACAGTTATTTTGTGTAGTGGCAATTATTTTTACTGACACAGATACTTCCATCCCATTTACAGACATTCATATAAACATAGACATATATATTTTCTTTCTATGCTTTGCAAGCCCCTTCCCCAAATACTAGATTGGTTTCTGCCTTTATGATAACAGTAGAAAACAGTATTACTGTGTTCAAAATGGGATTTTTTTTCAGGAAGTTAACTACTCCGGGTTGTATCTTTAGCAGCATTTCTTTCTTTAGGTTTGAGTCCAGCACAGCTGTTAAGCAAGTTAAAGTCTGCTGCTTGTCTGTAAAGCACTGCCTTCAGGAGGAATTTTTCTGTGAAGACTTGCTAACTGATGCCTTCAAAGTAAAATTGGGTGCCCAAATAAAGACCTTCAATATAATGGAAGGTTGGTGTGAAAGAGGAGCAAATGTGCTGTTGGAGCATATTTATTTAGGTGTTCCATACTGTTCTGATGGGTTGTGGGGAAACCCCACGCTCCTTATTGAACTGGTGTTTGAGGCCGTGGATGCGGTAGATCTGCAAGTGTTGAGCTGAGTAGCTCACGCGTCATTGTAAGTCCAGAGTAGGACTTGCTGCTGCTCCACATCTTTTTGTTAAAGTTGGGAGCAAGAGAAGGTTTCCCCTGCATAATTTGGGTGATACCTACATTGCACATTGTGGGGCTCAGTAGAAGTCCCGTCCCTGATTACTGCCTAAATGAAGTAGCTCAGGGAGTTAAGCACAACCTTGGCACAGTAGCTGCACGTGGACTAACGTAACTCATTTCTCTCCGCCGCTGCTCTCGACTCAAGATTGCTCCTACAGACTTAGGTCCCGTATCGCCAGGCCAGCTTGTCTGCACAAGGACAAACTATGCTTTGTTTTTCAGAACCACTCTGTCTTATCAGGATATAAGGAGTGTGGTACTACATACGGTGTGTCTCCTGGAGATGGCTGATGTGCTATGGAAAGGGAGGAGTCAAAGACCTGCCGTTTATGGCTGCTTTGGTGACAACGCTGCCATGCACTGCAGTTACATTGAGTCAGATGGCAACGTACATAACTAATAGTTAACAAGTCCTTAATGATTAAAAAGTGATACCTAATAGAATAATAATTTCATTCAACTACGTTATTAATAATAATAGAATTATTATTAGGGGGGGATTGGCATCACTTGCTGACTTTATGTAAATACGTTTTTTGAAAGCATGGTGAAAACAGAGAAGCACAAGTGGGTGTTTGCAGGGCTGGGGGCGGGGAGCCTGAACAAACCCGGATTCTTCATTTCCTGGCATAACTTCTTGGGAAAAGATCTGTGGGAAACAGGGAATTTGCTGCCCATTTTTATCTGGGGGGAAGAGCTGTTCTGCAAGAAACTTTTTCTGATCAGTGTTTGCCTATTTTGTTACAGAGCTGTCTTTTTGTAGTGTTGATAAAACGAGGTACAGTGAGAAAATACTCAGATTCCCTGCAATTTAATTTAGCACAAAATGCCAAAAAAGTTTAGGTTTCAGGCTTCTGCTAGGCCACCTGTCTTGGTTTCCTAGCCTTCTGGCCTCTGTCTGCCCCGTAGATGACAGATTAGCTGTGAACATCCTCTATAAAAGGAAATAGTGTTCTATAAAATTCACACCAGGGTTTCCAATTTAGTATCAGAGTCAGGACGTCCTAAAATAAAATTTGTTTCAAAAATAGGCCGGGGGGGTGTCAGGGTTAAAAGCAAACAATCTACTGATGTCAGTTTATTCTGTGAGAAAACATGCATGGAAAAGGGGTTTAGTGTCTTGTTCAGGTGCAGTGGTTTTTTGCTGATGGGGAGTAAAGCAAAGCAAAACAATAATAGCATGTTCCGTGAATCGAGTGTGATAAAGAAGAGTTCCTATACAGCAAAACAGGAAGTTTAAAAAAGGCCAAACAATTGATCTTTGAGGACAGGAATGATATTTTAATTTTAACCTTTTTGTTTTGGCTTTAATTTAGAATTTACAAAGTGATGCAAATCATTGCCAGTAAATAGCATTGTAATGTGTTCGATGCACACACGTTAATACATTGAGATATGAAAATATTCTAGATATTTAATTTTCTTTCTGCCAACGAAAATATTCTAGATATTTAATTTTCTTTCTGCCAATGAAATACTGAGATTTTTAGCTACCTGAGGTGTGTAAATCAGGATGTGTATCTGCTTACACTACTCGTTATCTTCCCAATATATTTTTCCTATGAGTCGTACAGCAAAACTTTATCTAAGCTTTCCCAAGAATTTTATTCTAAGGACTTTTTTCCCTTCCTTTGTTAAAATGTATCTTTTGGAAGTATTATTTTCCAGATGTCATCTATGGTTGAGGATGGTTTGTTTTGGAAATCTAAGCAAAAACAATCAATTGTCTGACCTTGTTAGTAGTCTTTGGTCAAAAATCGAACTGTACCTTGACAGAGACCTTATCTAAGGATTTGCATCTTGAATCCATTTATTTTTACAAATATTGTTACCATTTGTCTATTTTAATAAAATAGGCCAACTTTATGTAATTGATAATTAGATATAATACAATGTGATACTGTTAATCTAATGGTAATTTTAAAACTGTCCTGTTGTGAAAATTATACTAACACAGAATTGAATAATACATGATACAATGTATTAATGCTTTATATAAGTGCACCAATTTTTTGTTTATATTACTTCAATATTCAGAATAGGCTTACAGTTTTAGATATTTACTATTCAATATTGGAAAAAATGGTTTTAACTAACAGGTAAGTACTGTCATTATTAACATTTAGGTTCTATCTCTTCTGAATTTTTGGCTTCGACTTCCAGCCATTGGGTCTTGCTGTATCTTTGCTGCTAGCCTGAAAAATGTTGTAGTGCCAGTGTTTTCCATCTGGGTACTTAAAGAATGTGATCAAATCATTGCTTCAGCTTTTCTCTGTTAAGCTGAAAAGATTGAGTCTCTGGAGTCCTGCACCATCAAACCTCTGAATCATTCCTGTACTCGTCTTTGATGTCATTGTAGCTGATCAATGTTCTTTTCAACATATTCAGTTGAAAACAGGTTATGCTTTTCTAAAAGATGCAGCACTGTCAAACACAGAGATAATGGAACTTCTGTGCTCCTATTTTCTGCTCCTGCTTCATATTCCTCTTTTTAAACATCCCAGAATCACAGTAGCCCCTCTGGGCACAGAATTCTCTACAAATCCATGTCCACTTGATCCTTTTCAGTGTTTCTGATTACCAGAGGAGAAGCCATTGTCTTTGTTCCTATGCATGACTTTACATTTGCTTATCTTAAAATGCATTGGGATTGCTTGTGTCCACGTTACCATGTGATCTTGATTGCTCTGTATCTGTGAACTCTACCCTTTCTGTTATTTACCTTTTCCCTAGCCTTCACATCTTCTGCAATGACTGTGTTTTCTTCCAGAAGTGTTAAGTTGGAGGAGATAAGAACTGATCCTATGGAATCCCATTAAAAACTCAGCTTATGTCCAGATACTGTGTGGCTTTGTTAGTCCAGTGCTGAGCAGTATCCTGCTTATAAGCACGTGCCACTGCTTTCGGACAGGAGTTACACAGCCAGCCTGGCCTTTGGCTGGCCAGCAGAGTATGGGTGGAGCAGGTATGAAAGTGCTTTCATTTGATGGTCTGGATATGTTGCACTGACACTATTTGTTATTATCAGCCCGACTTGTAATGCCATCAAAACTTCTATCAAACCAGTTGCCGTGATTTAATGTAAACACACATGAATTAGCATGTAATTACCATTCTTAGCATTTTTATTGACTGAGTCCTGCTGCAGGCACTGTTTTATTTTATCTAGGATTTTTAAGGGGTTGGCAGGCCCTATAGTGTTGAAGTTATCCCAATTATATTTGTTAATAGTGACACAGGCTGGCTTTCTTTCAGTGTCCCGAATCTTTCGCGGCATTCTCTGACCTGAAAATTGTGAAGCACTCTTCAGAGTTCCTCTGCCACTTGTTTTTCTAACTCACAGTCCCAACCTGTTGATCAAAAAATATTCAACTTTGGTAAGCTTTTTATAGAAGCCTCTTTCGTTACTACTGAAATAAAACAGAATTTCATCAACCTTATGGTATGACTGCATCTGCTTATCCCTGCGTAAAACAGGTTAGTGAACTATTCATTGTACGTTTCTGCTGTGTCCACATTATCACTGGGGATTTATAGTAATACCATTACGTTGCCTTTATTCTTAGTTTACTTAAAAATCATTCTCAATCTTTTCTCATCACAGTTCTTTTATTGCTGTTTTTTATGATTGTCATTAGTTTTCTTCCATGTAGTTTTATTTACTTTTAAAATTATTTATCTCTCGCATTGCGGCTTCTTGAGCAGCTGGCTCATTTCCAAATTATTACGCTTTTTAAAAAATATTTTCTTGAAACCTGTTTCACTAAACTATGTTTAGCTTTGTGAAACTGACTCTTTAAAGTAGCTGATACATATATGCATCTCTACATGCATGTGCATGCCCATGTGTACATATATATGCAGGTGACTCTTTTGTGGTGCCTTTGGCAACATAAAATATGAGGTCTCCAACCAGCTTCATCTGTACCTTTGTTTGGTCTTTAATTTCTGAACTTAAATTTCATAACGCTGAGCTCCATTTCTATTTGTTATCGCTAAGGGCAGTGTAATGAGTATATTTTTCTATCTGCCAAAAATTCTCAAACTTTTGTTATCAAGATCTAGAATCATAGAATCATAGAATCATTAAGGTTGGAAAAGACCTCTAAGATCGTCGAGTCCAACCATCAACCCAACATCACGATGCCCACTAAACCATGTCCCTAAGCATCTAGAAACTACAAAGCCCATATTATGGCTCAGCTCTCATTATTGGTAATACCTGCTAATCCCATGTAAGATCTCTGAACACTCCCACAAGATTTTGTAACCCATCTTTTCCTAACTTTAGTTGCAATTTCACAACCTTCCCCCCTCTTGATGATATGTAGGTTTTAGAGGAGAGTGGATAACACCAAAGGAGACCTGCAGCCTCTCCGTTTGCATCCTTGATTTGCTCAAGGCTTAGGCAATACCTCAGGGAAGAATGCTGCTGGGAGTCTCAAAGGAAGCTACATAATAAAAAAACTAGTTGAGCTTTGAAAGAACTAAGTGAACTTTAGTAAAGATCACGTTCGTGTTTCTTTGAATCAGTAGATTTCACCCTGTAGTTTGGTACAGAGCTGTACACTGCTGAAAGGCTTTTTCATGTCTTCCTGAGATACAGGTTCAGCAACATGTAGTGTCGCCCACCCCCGTCACAGCAGTATCACTCATGTCCCCGGGAGCAGCAGGGGAACAGTCCTCCCTCTGGGCACATTCGGGAGTAAAAGGCCCTCAGTGCTTAGCCTGGCATCCAGTCTGAATCTGTTTGGGGACATGGGGGTCTGACAACTGCTCAGCTGCTTCAGGATGACAGAATACATGATATTCTGATTTAGCCAGCCACCTGAGCTAGATAAAAAAGACAAAGAGGGAAACCTCTCTACTTGCTTTATTAAGGCAGTTACCAATCCAGAACAGCCCAAAATGCAGAAAACCTGTCGTATTTCCGTTTCAAGTGATGCAAGTCCCTTGTAAAAGCACAAATAAAGAGACCTTGTAGGAACAGTTTATCAAAAGAGGAATATTGGGAAAGTAGAAGAGGTCCTCCTCAGCAACAAATGCTTGACCTCTTTGTATCCTTTTAATCAGATGGCTGCATTTCCACCTTTATTTATTTACTTAATGCACTTAGATAAGAACAAGGGAACCTTGATGTTGCTTTTTTTTTTTTTTTTTTAGTCATTGTGTAGCTCACAGATATTTGTTGCATCTGTTTCCTGTTAAGGAAGCTTAGTGCTGCCTTTTGTCCAGCAGGTGGAAGACTTGCTGCAGTATGTATAGCTCGGCAGCCAGTCTATATATAAACATTTTTAAAAGAATCAGGGGTTTTAAGCCATCGTGGCAAGCAGATGTTATTAAATAGGCAGTTTTTAATTAATATGTCATTTGCAATGACTTTGTTAGTCAAGGAAATATAACGGTAAAGGGAAAGGCAATCTCTGCATTACAAAATTTAAAACCTGAATTCAGTAACTGAACCTGGGAGATGCCACCAGGGTAAATCCAGCATTATAAATAGCTGTACGAGGCCTGCTGGGTTTTGTTTTATATTTGTAAGATCATCACAGCCGTAGAAGGTAACTCCCCTTGAGTTCAAGGAATATACTTTCCCAAAGCACTGCATTTGAGAGATTTAGAAAGACTTTCTTAAAGTTCAGTGGGACAGTAGTATTAATGTTTACCTTTTTTCATCAGGGAAAATATATTTGAAAACATTAGAGATACCTCAGTCCAGGTCAAGTAGAGAAGGCTATAGGACTTACTGTGACTTATGTGCAACTGAGCAGACAATGTACTGCTTCTGAGCCTGTGACTATTACCCAACCTGATGTGACATGTTACTCATCTTAGAAATGCTCTAGAATGTGTCTAGAGATGTCTGATACAGGCAGAAAGAGATGTTAATAGTTGCTTCTAAGAAATCATTGATCTGTGTGAAGAAATTTATTTGTATGAAGTGGCTAAGAGTTACTTTAAATAATTTGTAATATATATTGTACATATTAAAGTGAAGGAATGTATGAAAAGGTGAAATAAGATATGAAGTGATTTTTTTGGCTATGGACCTCTTAAACATCTTTATGTGATTGGTATGAACTAAAGAAAAATACTGTAAAGGGATGTTTTATGGATATAGTGATGTTAAAACTCTGTGTTTTAGGTATACAGCTATTTTGACAAAAGAAGCCTTAGCAGTTATACAAACAGGTTAGTCTTCACCATATGTAACCAGTGAAAAAATCAAATTTAGCACATTTCTGTACTGAGGGAAAGAAACACTTGTCAGTGTTATTGTCCTGTGTCTTCAGAGAGCATGAACAGGTCGATGAGTGTAATCCTGGGATAACCACAGAGTCTTCTTTTCAACCTTCACACTGCCACTGTAGGACTTAAGAGTTCTTTGTCTTCCTGCCTCCATCAGTCTGCTATTTCTAAACACACTTGATATTTTCTTTTTTAATCCCACAACCCTAAATACCAGCTCACTTCACGTCTCTGCCTGTTGAAAGGCAGATCTTCCTTGCTATCTTTCACTTGCCATTGGAGTGGTCAAGCATCCAGCTTGGTCATCTTAGGGAAGCCCTTGGTGTTGTGCAGAGTACTGGAATGAGAACCAAGATACAATGAAGTTAACAAAGTTAATAATGTATGTATACTTTGGAGTACCAGGAATATGCTAAAAGTTGTGATCTTTGGTTTCAGAGGTCAATGCCTTTCAGTACTTCAACAACTCAGCAACTTAGAACTAATAATTAGAGGCAGCAACATCTTTTTCATGTGACAGTTAGGGTATGGTTATTTGGGAGATGAGGATGGTTGCGCTAATTTCAAGTAGACTAACAAATACTACAGAAGAACGGGATTTGGAGTAACAATGACACGGTGAGTGTTTTCAAAGGCCCTTTTTGAGAAAGGGGGAGACAAAGATGATGCATTTCCGTTAGACTGATGAACTTGGCTGAAATTGGAGGACTAGATCTGGCAAAGGGTAGGGTGTGAAATTCTGTCATGACTCAAGCAAATACACTTGTTTGCCAAGCCTGGCTGTTTTTATCAAAGGTCTGCAGACATTACTCCTGAGGAAATTCAGAAATAAGATTAATGAGTTTCCCTACTGAATGTCATGGCTGCAAGTTAAATGGTTTTTCAGCTTACTCTAGTTGTACAGGAGTCTGATCTAACTAATCAGTGGTTGTGTGCCTAAAACTATTATCACTGTTATGCTACTGTTTGCTCACCAAAAAAATCAGATTTTGATCTTTTTGATTTTGCTGTCCTGGGGTAGGAAAAATGGTGAAACTGTATGTGTAATAGGAAAAGCAGCATGTCAAGAGTAGACTACTAAAGAGATGCTCCTAGCACTTATTACAATTCATGATGTAAATGTTGGGTCTGTGGTAAATACATAATGTTCTTCATTTAGGTGAATTACTGCTTATTTTTAAACATAGCCTCTGTTTGACTTGAAAAGCTTGTTCTTTCTTAGTAGCTGTTTGCAATGTGATGATGTACTATGGCTGAGCAAGCTGTTGTGCTTGGGCAGGCCCACTGCTAGCAAGGTCTCATAGCTGTGAGACTGAGAGCACAAGAAGGCTGAATGGCTCACATAGGATTGAGTAGTGCCTCTGCTAGTTTTGTTGCAAAGTGGGAGAATTTAAAAGGCCTAATGGAAGGCATTAATGGAAGAAACTTCCTGCTTGCTACATCTGACGGAAGCTATTCAAATGTGATTTATGTGATTTATGTGTCTATGTTTGTACATAGACAGAAGTGTGCAACCATTGCAGATAACTGTACTGAAGTGACATATAGGCTTTTTGTCTTTTAATAACAAAATAACGGGAAACTCTTAGCTATTTCATTTAACTTCATTGCAGATGAACTGTTCTGTGAGGTGGAAAACACTGTATAGGCAAAACCCAAAGCCTTTGTGGTGCTTGCCTATGGAAGTTTTGTGGACTAATCTACAGTTATGGAAGATGATCTTTATGTCAGAGAAAAGGTTTCTCTCCAGTGGCAGCTAGCTAGGGTCCCAGCTCTGCCCTTTCTTAGATGAATAAGCCTACTAGTCTTGTGCCAGACTCATGAGAACCGCTTAGTGGGATGTATTTTTTCCTTTACTTGTCTTGGCATAAAGCTCTAAGGATACATGACTGATACCTGTGATACAGATTTCAGCTAAAGAGGAAGAAGAAAGCATTCAGATCGACATTTTTGTCCAACTGCATATTTTCTCTGAAGCAAAGAGTGATTTATGAAGGAGAAGCACTTATTCTGACAACAGAATAAGTGTTTAAGGGGAGGTCCCCCCCCTCTTTAAAACAGTGGTAATAGTGGTAATAGTGTGTTGTTCTTCTAACAATTAAGATGAATGCTTTCTCTGTGCCTGCTCTATGCTCCGGCCATCTGTTGGATTGAAGGGTGGCATTGACAGAGCTGTAAGGAATTTTGTGTTGTTTTAAGCGCTGGGTTCCACTGTGGTGCCGAGCCAAGTATCCTGACGGAGCTTAGTGTCTCCTGGACTATTTGGCCTGTTTTAAAAATTGAGGTGGGTGGATAAAACCCCCCTAAGTCAGGGCAGGGAGCAGCAGAGTGTTTGGAAGCAGTTTTTTCTGAATTCTGTGTCCTGCTTTCTCTCTTTGCTGCTCTTCAACTGCTCCAGTATCCTCTGCTGTTTATACCTTCAATATATCATCAATAAAAGGAGAGAAAAGGGACATTTGGGATTCATTGTTTCAATATGTGTTGCTTATGCTAGTTTTGCCACTGTACATGCAACTTCAACTGCAAGTTTCATATGGCATCTTATTGATCCCACTACTTACTCAAAACCAAATGATATGTAGGATCTTTACTACTTAGAGCATAGAACTTCAGCATATTATAGGGGTGATGCTAATACTAATTTTAAAGTCTTTAGAAATGTGCACATAACTTTGTAGTGACAAAGGAGAGACATTCTGAAGCCATATAAAACATGTATGGTTTTATGCAACTTGAAATCATGAATCTAAATATTTTTGATTTGGGTGTAATCCTCTTTTAGAAGCAGATTTCTCTCACAGTTCTGGAAGTCTGTGCCGTATGGGCCTGTCTTAATTTTTCTCTTCTTTATACTTTCATTGTGGCGTAGCAGAACCTTCAGAGCATAATTAACACATTTATTTTTGGTAGCATAATTTTACAGGACTATAGAAACAGTCTGTCTTGGATAGCTGCCTGCACTGCAGAGTGAGCCAGAAAACTTTTTAAATAAACAAAAAACAACTGTACAGTTTAACAGAATATGTGTAAAGATTAACTATCATTGTAATCTAATAGCCTTCCTTCTCATGTTCCTCTGCCTTCATCTTTCTCACGTTTGAAATACTCGCAGTGGCAGAGATTTGAGATATAGCATCTCACAGGTGCTAATGTCACTGTGCTTGTGTACTTCAGTGTTGGCTTCTACGGGAATTACACAACTGAGACTATTATGCTATTCACTGATTTTAAGTAGATAAATAGTGCTGTAGCTGTCTCAGTAGATTGAAGAGCTTGTCTGTTTAATTGCTTATGAATGTCAGGGTACGGCAGGGGCTGGTGGCTCTCTGGGGCCGGGGTGCTGGGAGCTGCGGTGTCCGCAGGCCATCCCCGTCCCACCACCCTGGCCAGGAGTGGGGCAGCCAGGGGCACTGGGGCAGCCCCAGCCCTGGGCATCGGGCACCTCCCTGGGGAGGGGATGGGCTGAGGTCGGGCAGGTCAGGGCTATGGGGAACTGGAGACTGTCCCTGCTGCAGCATCACTGGGGCAGGGGCTGAGGGCCCCAGGGGGCTGAGATGGGGTCCTGGGACCCGGGCAGGGTGGGGGTCCTGGGTGAAGCTGGTCTGGGCCAGTGAGCCCTGTTAGTGCCATCAAAGCCCCAACATTGAATGGCTTGGCAATACTTGATTCTTCATATTTTTTAAGTTTCATGCTGTTGTAGTTCTCAGGATAGACCTTGTTAAAAAGACATGGGAAGAATTAGATTTAGAAATCAACTTCAAAACCATCTGGCAGTTTGGAATATGGAACAACGCAGAGCAGCTCACATTTTTACATTTTTGGTGAAAACACAGGTTTGTTCTGGAGGAAAACAGCTTCTGTATGAGACTTGCACCTTGATTGCAAGAGATCATTTGAAAGGTGTTAAAAGTGCCACTGATTTTGTTATCTTCTGTCATTTTATAATTCACTCCTGCAAACAAGTGTGACTTCATATGGTATTTACTGAAGCGCAGGGTATCAACGGAATGACTGGCTACATCAGTTGCTAAACGGGAAGTGCTTGAGGGCTGAAGCCTAGCAAGGGGATGAAGATCTCCATTTATGTACATCCTTGAGTTTTTAACTGTTAACTGGTACAACTGTGCTTGAAAAATCTTATCTTTGCTTGAAATTAATAAATACAAAACCAGTGAATTTGTTTCTAATACTGGTTGACTCTAATTTGAGGCAGCAGGCATTAATGCTTTAAGAATACATTTTGCAAGGCCTAACTAGAAGTTCACAGAAAAATACCTGAAGGAATATTTTTGTTAAAGAATTTTGGTTAATTGAAATAGAAACCTTCTCTAAAATAATGGAATTTCAATGGAAGTCTGGCAAAAAGTATTTGTGTCAAGTGCTTGTCCATATATACATTCACACTGGGCATAATCTCTTTACAGATTTTGAGCCCAGTTCCTCATGCCACCACATTACTCAGGGTTTGCAGACACTCTGCCCTCTCTCATGAAAGGGAAATGTGCACTGTACAGTTCCTTTTGGTTCTTATTTGGCTAAGTAGGAGTTGTCTTTTGGCATAGTAAATTGACCTGATGCATCAGTAGACTTATCCAAATAACTCCTCTTTATCCTTAACACCACATTTTACTTATTTTATTCTATCATTATTTTACTTTCATTCCTATTTTCATTACATTGTGTTGACATTTACCTCATTGCATCAATAGTGAAGATAATGGGAAAGACTCATTTGTTTTCTGGCAACATGGAACATTTTCTTCCTTTTTTTCCTTTCAATTATTTAAGTTTTATTCCTATTTTTTTGTTGTTATGACTTTTTCTAAAGATGACTTTAAGATATGTTTGCTATGTGATAAGCCCATATAGGGAGGCCATAAGAGATATTTCTAGAAACAAATCATGCCACCACACTGTGCTATATGACACAGGTTGCATTGCAAAGATGGCTGCTGCTTTGAGTTTTTATTGGAAACAAGCTTTGATGGCGTGGTCAGTGCATGTACCCTGTTATAGGTGCTGGACATAGACTTTTCTTTGGGAATGGAGTCCTACGAAGGGGTAGACCTCTCCAGACTTCACTTTTCTTAGGGCATGTATGTTATGCTATACATCAATCAGTGTCAACAGGTGGAGGAGGACCTCAAGGGGTTTTGCAGTTTCCTCACATGAATGCAGGGTCATTCCTGGCAGAGTTTATCTGACTTGCAGCTAGAATACTGTGTCCATTTTTGGGACCCCAATACAAGAAAGACAACAATAAACTGGTGTGTGTTCAGTGGAGGGCCACTAAGTTGGCCAGGGGGTCAGTTTCATGTGACTTCATTGGGGCAGCCTGTTTAAGTAGGAAAGGTCTGAATGCCAAGTTTTCTATAGCACAGCACAAATGCACAGCCCTCTGACAGAGCAAAGAGACTTATTTCCTGTGCCGACTACATGAACTGTGAGATTCTGCCCTTACTGTAGCTCTGGGACTCAAGTATGTGAAACTGCACTTTAAATTTAGGATAGGACTTGTCTCAGTGAAGATTACACTTGTCCTCCCGCCTGCTCCGAAGGACCATTTTCATTACAGGACTCTAAGACCATTAAGGGAGTTTTGCATTTGCGGTATCATAGCTGGTATAAAAGGTAGAAGTCAGATAGATGTGCCTTGATACCACAGGAGATGAAAAGCTCTCTTTCACCTCCGGGTGGCACTGCTTAAAAGCGCTTCTGTTTTCTTTAAGGCTCTTTGTAGAAACAGTTCATCACGCGTTTCACAGCTACAGTAGCTTGCATCATCATGCACAACAGATAAACTGGTAAGTAAGGAAAGTAGAGCCTTCTTATGAAAGCTTCTGATCACAAACCACAGATACAGAGCTCCAGGATTTTGTCACTTTGTGTCCATTTTCCATATCCTACAATTTCAGCCTGCTGTTTTTCTGAACACAGATTACTAGTATTCTGATTGTTTTTCTGTATTCTACTTGATATTTTCCTACAGTTTTTGCATGCACTACTGATATGAAGTTATGCTTACCTGGTGACAAACGGTAGAGGGGGAATCAGAATAGGAAATACCACTTGGATCATTTACCTATCCCAGAGAGATACTGTGATATATGTTCTTACATATATCAAATGTTATTCCCTTCCACTAGCAGGAAAAGTCCAGAGCTGCCATCTCTAAGCTTCTTTAAAGTCACAATTCAGCATCTGAAAATCATATTAAAAAGAAAGATTTCTGGTTTTAAATTTAGTTGCTTCTGGCTTGTGAGTTGTCAGGGCACTTCCAGGTTAGTCTCTTCAGAACTGTCTTCACGACTAAGATGAATGGAGATATAGTTATTCTTAATAGAGCTGAGACTCTCACTTATTGTCAGATTTTACGGAAGACACCACAGGCTATGAAAGTCACAAGAAAACAGACAAATGGCGGTGTTGCCTAGACACGGTCTCTACACACACTGTCTCCTATTGCACCTTGCCTTGCATAATCCCATCTCAACAGCAGGTCCTCTCTGTAAACAGAAGAAAAGTTTGGGGCAGATGGAGAGTTATGGCGTTACCTAGATTCTGCAGTCGTTTTCTTAGATTGGGTAGAGGCTACTTTATTCCCGCATTTGAAATAATCTTTTACTGATCCATTGATGGAATGCAGAGGGGAAGACATCTGAAGAGGATCAGATATACAGTGGGGGAAGAAGGAATCCTTGCTCTACTTAAAAATAAAATCTTATGAGCAGAGCCTGTTAGCTATCATCCTACTTATTTATTTTAATGGTAGATCACTGTTAATTTTGGAACGCTTTAAAAAAAATTTTCATATAGTTTTAATTTATTTTCTGCTTCTCTGAATTTTTCCTTGTCTTCTGGTGCTGGGAAGAAGACCTGCAAAGAATATTGAAAAGAGAAGAAAAAAATACCTCAGGATTTGGCCAGGATATATGCTTTGGTATTTTGTTCTTCAAAACCAGTTTCTATTTCAGACAAGAAGTTGTTCACCTACACTCTGAAATATGAATATATTATGTGGTGTATTTTAGGCATTATATTATGCCCTGATTCACCAGTATGTTCCTCCGTTTTCATGTAGCTTCAGCAATTTAAATGAAACAATATTCTAAACTACAGTGCTTCTCAGTAAGGTTCTCAGTAATACCTTATTGCATCTGTCATGTAATTCAAAATGAGTAATACAACATAGCTTTTTATTACATAATTTGATAATCTGCATCAATCATTTGGCCTGGGTGTAGGATTTGGAACTGTTCCTAGACTCTCCTAAATCTGTTCTTGGATTTCCATGGTTCCAAGTCATATATCCTTGAAAGAGCAAAGCCCTTTACCTGATATCTAACTTAAGCAAAGAAATCGGTACCATTGTGGTCAGGGGACTAAGACATTTCTCTCAGTCACTGTATCCTCAAATACTTTGCCTCTCTGGTGCGTTAATCTCTGCCTTGTTCTGCATTTAATACATCTAATACAATTTCTCATGAAAATGCTATAAAGGTTCATTAACTAATGTTTGTGCTGTCTTTGCTAGTGTAATTGATCTATCTCATTAATAAGTAACGTCAGATTCTAAGAGGTGCCAAACTCTTTATGATACCCATAAGCTGTTATGTGAGTGTTGGAGGTGTAGAATAAGATCTTAAATAAACTATGTTTTTAAAAGCTGAAATCAAGTATTCTACAGTGTTGAACTGTATTGTGAAAGAAAATGCTTGTACAAGGGAAAGTTTACAGTAGACACATGTTACAGAATATCAGTCATTTACATACCACTCAAAGATTAACAACTGAAACTATGATAACGGAGCAATCAGTCTGTTGCTTAAGTGTTTGATAATGTGTTTGGTGTTGCTATAGGTACTACAGAAAATGATACTAAACTAACATCAACATTTGCTTTCAGCTAGGGCAATAGTGCTTGGAACACACTGTAGCTGGAATATGTGTGAGTGGAAAGAAGCAGTATCCATCACTTAAATACCATCTACGTAACTTTGATTTTTCTCTCACATATTATAGCACTTCAAAGACCTTGGTGGCTATTAAGTTGCTTTCCAGAGGGTCAGGTAATACCTCTTTCACTTTTTTCCTGATGATTCTTTCTGTAGAGTAATAATTTATCAGGATGAATTTATATTCTGATTACACTGCAGCATATTTGTTGGGGTTTTTTTGGAAGAGTTTGGGCCAAAAAATATTTGTTTGTAACATTTTGATAAATGCTAAATTTGTTAATGTATTCATTGTTCTACCTGACATTTTCTCTGTCAGCCTTAGGAAAGACGTGTACCAATATTTTTAAATTTGGCTAGGAAAGTTAATCACATTACCTCATATCTGTTTTTCTTATTGGTTAATTCCATCTCCACAGGATCAGAGGCCTTGCAACTTTCTTTGACTTCATTGACAGCCTCTTTTTTTTTAAAAAGACTATTTTTATTGAGCTGCTTAACCTTAAGTTCCTATATTTGAAAAAATTTGTGTTAGTGATTATGAATACACCTTCAAAATAGATCAGATTAAGAGATGTCACTTAAAAAAGTTATAGGGCATGCTTGGGAGTAACACATTCTGTTAGAGCATAAAATCGTGGAAAATATATAAATGAGAAAGAGCAGTTTCATATTTTCCTTTGTAACTGTCAACTGCATTCCTACCTACTCTTCCTTTGCATTTTTAATCAAGATAAAATACTTTGCCCTTGTGAAAACTATTTTTTCAGAGTTGTTACCAATTTCACCACTTGTACAGGTCAAATGAAATTAAGAGTTTAATTTGGAGAAAATTTGATTTAAAATTTCTGAAAAATCCTATAAACCACATTGGGATATAGATAAACCAAAACCATTGACTGGCTTATGTGGCCTATCTTGTAAATTTTCTCCCATGTTTTACTGAGTTAGTGAAAAGGATAGTTTCTTATACTTGTGGTGCAAGCAGTGAGCCTGAGCACAGTAACTGTCTATTTTGTTCTCTTTTTTCCTGCCACACATAGTGCTATTGGCTCTTGCCTGAATGTGGGATGTACATTACCAAGCAGTGGTAGTTATCTGTCAGTGTTGTTATATATTTATAGAATTATAAATTCATGTTCATGGATTTTTCCAGCCTGGCAAAATATATTGAGTATTGCGTCCAAAATCCATGAGAACGACACTAGGGTATTGTTGAGTGGCCAGATACATCTTGAAAAACAGATACCAAAACCATTTCTTTCTTTCTAGAAAAAAACCCAGTGAAAGATTTGCAGCAAAATGGTCCATCTCTCTGTGTCTTGAGCTCTAATTCTGGGAGATTACACCTGTGGCTATGCACCTCCTTTAGCTATAGGAGTGACAAAATACACAAGCTGTGGCTCTGTGTGATTAGTGGAGGAAAAACCTTGAACCTCTTGAGATGCCAGATATTTGCTTTAGAAACTTCTCAATTCAGACATTATGATTAGTGTGCTGTATTAGCTGGCCTTCACCACTGATTTCCAGTGGTCTGCTCGAGGTGTTCTGTACTGGGCAGCAGCAGTTATATTCTTTCCACTGGAATTTATTCATATGTTTTTTTTAAATTACACAATTCTTGCTTTACCAACTGTTCACAGCTTTCACACAGCACATGCTGATACACCATCCTTGTCTACACAGGGAAACCGTAACATAAACAGTATAAAGAGTAACGTGCAACTGCAGTTGTATGTACTTGTGTACAGCAAAGCCTACATACTACCAACGAAATCAGGGTCTTACTGTGCTAGGCACTGTATGAACAACTTGTTGAACATGGTTTCTGTCTCAGCACCCACAGTCTAAATATGGAGAGGCAAAGTGTGATGAAGGGATAGAAGCTTTATATCTGCCATACCCTCTAGATCCTATTTTTCAGTCTAAGTGACATGGTTTAGAAACATTCAAACATACAGAACCATAAGTATTACGGTCGCAAAGGAGACTAGGAGATCATCTAATTGGGTTGGTGGAACCTCTTCAGGCAGCTTCTCTATTTTTGTTTTACAGTGCGTGAAGTCAGTTTACCTTAAATCAATAAGGCATCAACTTATGGCTAATACATACAATGGTTTCGTAAGATGAAAGACAGGTTTGATCAAAGAAGTTGCTCTTGTGTAAAGAAATCAATTTTGTTGGTTTTAATATGGCTAAATTATTGCAATAAGTTCTTTTATACAAACCTATAAAGTGCTGCGCTGGGCAAACTGTGCCTTTCCTTACATTTGGATTTGTGTTCTGATCATTCTTACGTAGAGATACTTGTGTTTTGTTATCCCCATTGCCAGAGAACAAAGACGAAAGAGCATGTTCAGATGACATGATCACTGAACTCTCTTTTGGAGCTAGTAAATTAAAGTGGAAACCGATACACAAATGATCTTAACTTTTTATACTGCTTTTGAGTAACAAAAACCTGACTTGAGGTCTCTTTGAGAGTCAAACTCAGATTTCTTTTTTAGAAAATATGAAATTATTTGTGCCAAGTAGGACAAAATCCAGCAAGAAAAGCCATGAATCACTCCAGAATAGGCAGTTGTGAATGTATTTTACTGGGATGTGGGATGGTATGGACCTGCCTTATTGCAGAAGTGAACTCAGCAGTACATTCTTTTTGATTTTGCTCCAGCTATGCTATGTAGACATAGATTTGGAACTGACATATGTCTCAAAGCTGAGTGTGTAAACACAGCAAGTTTATGTTTGCCTTTAAAAACAATCCCAACAAACAATTCTGGAGATGCCAAATTCTCCCATGAGGTTCCTAGATACCTAACTTGGGACTGCAGACGCAGTGGCTATGTGGATTTAACTCTTACTGATATGCTTAAGAGGAAAATATGTTCTAATTCTGTTGATTGTGCCTAGGGATGATTGCTAATACTAAGGGGAATGACATAGCTATACCCATGTTTATAGTGCTGAAGTTATCTTAACTAACCTAATGGTAGCAGAACGCACACTCTCAACTTTTATTATCTTATTTCCTATGATGTAAACAATTTTATTCGCATATCAAAAAGCAAGTGGCTTATTTGTACAGTTATAACGCTTTAAAAAATGTCCTAATGAGCCCCTCCTTGTTGAAACGAATGTTCGTTGCATTTACTGTTTGTGCCATGGCAATACCTGCTTTCTGTTTCTTTGTATGTATTCTACTGCCTTGGTATCACTTGTGTCAGCAGAACATGCAAAATAAATAGTATCCTTAGAAACTGTAAACTAAACATGGGAACACAATTGGTGGCATATAGACTGTGGTTGCATATCACATCTGAAATGTGAGAAAGATCACCTGGGAATGACTTGTCAAGTCATAGTTGTACAATATTCAGTGACACAAATTGCTGTCCATGAGATTTTACCTGACTGATGAAATAGCACAGAAAAAGTATTTGTTGTTGCGCAAGGAAACAATTATGTTGTAGCAATAGAACTATGAATAAAAGTAGATCATATAAGAACTGTAAGATTGGGCTCTGTTTTCTTCTTTTCACCATGAAATACTTCAAATGAGTAAATAGTTGTAGAATTTCATTCTCTTTCTATCTAACATGCACATTTTGTGTGGACAGTTCAAACAGATAACTCCAACCAAACCAGGCAAAACTTGAGGACACATGGAAGAAGTACCTTCTGATGGTGTAAAAGCAGTTGGTAAAATAGAACGTATTTCTCAAGAAACTGAAGGTGTGCACTGCAGCTTTATTTTAGATGCCTAAATTAGAGTATAGCATTATTAAAAATTTTATCCTCGTAATTTCCTTCTCTGTGTCTGTCCTGCTCTGCTGAATTGTGCTGGCCATAATCCTCCATATTTCATGAAAGTGATAAATTTAGTGGTGTATTTCAGGAATTATTTTCTGGTCCATTTAATGTGTATATTATTCACTGTATTGGAGAGTAATAGGTGTTCTGTGCAATGCTTCAATCTAAGGAGAAGGAATCTTTGTGAAGATTCAGCTGTGCTGTGCTGGTTTAGTAGAGGGAAAGGGATGACCAAAAGGAATGAGAGAGAAAAGACAAATCAAATCAAATTAAGTCAATCAGGAATTATGTTGAGAATTAATTGCTGTTTCCCATAACTAGGCCAATGTAGTTTTCAGGCAGTAAATTTGAAAGCAAAAGGTTGTTTTTTCCCACAAAACTTGAAATTGTGAAAATCTTTGCCATAAGCTGTCATGGATGCTCAAAAGTGTAAACAGACAAAGGAAAGAATAAGGAAAAGCTAATGGAGAATATATTCATCAGCAGCTGTTGAACTGTGTGGTTTGTGAGCAACCTCAGACTCAGGATGCCACTTGTTTGTGGTATTTGGCAAGTTTGATGGGCCAGAGAATGTATCTGTAGATGTATGTTTATGGCCTTCCTTCCTAAGACTACTGCTGGCCGTGGTCAGAGATTCTGGCTAAGCTGATGTTTGGTCTGGCTTAGCCCCAGAGTTCTTAAGTTCAAAGATTTTTCCTTCACATAGATGAAAACCTTGCTTTTGTCATCCTGGTATAGGAGGATAGTAGCACATAAAACGGGTATTGTAGCTGTGAAGATCCAACTCAGTCATGGTATTTTATCACGCTGACTTAAAGCAACCTCTCTTTCCTCCACCCCCCAGTTTTGTTGCTGACAGATGACCCAACAGGATTGTTTTATTCTATCCTCATACTCAACAACTCTGCTGCTGAAGGATTTCTGAAGACTATATGTCAAGGTAGACCTGTCTAAGAGATACCTTCTACCACAAATTGTTAGGGTGAGCTCTTTGAAGCATAACACATTAGCAGCAGCCTTTCAGAGTAACACTCCATGAAAGCAGCACTTTCCACACAATTTCTGTTCTGTACCTGCCTCCTCTGCCCCTTTGCCAAAGCACACTCTGCTGTGTTTCATGTCATCATTGCTCATTGCGATACATTTCTTTAGTAGATTGTAGGTACTTCAGTGTTGGGCCTTATCTTTTTAAATGCCACAAAGATGTCATTAATATCTTCTGTGCTTCAATAACAACATAGGTATCAGGAGTATAAAAATTAACGGGAAACAATCTAACTGAAAAGACTAAAGACAATGCAATAACAGAAGAAAATATTTTCCTTCCACAATTTCTTTACCTACCACCTGCAGCTGAAAACAGCAAGTCTGTGAAACAGATTTTTTCCCCAGTGATTTACATTTGCCAAGCAGTAAAAATGTTGTACTTTTCCTAACTGCTTGAATATGCAGGCCCACTCATCTTAAAAATAGTTCAGCTTTGAGTTTGTCTTTTTGTTCCTTTGACAGCTCTCTCTTACAAAGCAGTATTCTCGATGTGAGGATGCTTTGGTCCCATTCTAAATGAGTATCTACTGTGCGTCTTTTGTTAGTCTCTTCAGTCAGCAAATGTCCTATTGTTACACAATGATGTAAGATCCCCAGATTCATAGACTACATTTTGACAAATTCAGAACAAAACTTGTGTTTTGTTCTAGTAGAAGAGCCAGCGTAATATGTTCAATGTTAAATTTGCACTTTATTCTAAAATATATTTTGACCTCAGGTCTCTGCAGGAAGGTGCTGAGGGCTTTATTCAAACAATATACTTCACTGTTCAAATCAGGTACCTAAATCTATTTTAAATCTCAAAATTTAGAGGAAGGAAAGGTTGAAGCAAGAACTAAGAGCTAAAAAAAGATAATCTTACAAAGCTTCAGAAATGAAATGTATTTTCTTATTCTAATCAGTTTAAGTTGCAATTATTTTCTAAACAATAGTTTTATCAGCCTCTCAGAATCCCCTGAACAGGGGATTCTCTAGAGCATTGTAAACTTCTAGACAAAAGCATTTTATAATTTTTGCATCGTTTAAGATATTGCACTTTTAGAGCACCACTCCATGTACTACTTTAGTGAACAGAATATACTGTTTACTAACTGTGTTATTTTCTCCCACTTCACAACTTTACTTGTCTGGTTTAAGAAACTTGCTTAATCAGTTTGTTATATATAGTTAGTCAGATCAGAAGTCTAGATATTTCTCCTTAGTTTTTTGTTTCTGGATGATAATGACTCTGGTTGTTTACGATTTACATAATTTTGAATTTTGAAAATGTTTATGAATTTGCATTTTGGCATTTTTGTGAAGATATTTAAGAAAGAAATGGTGTAGAACTTCATTTATTTCTTAAAGCTGTTAAAAAGTTTTTAAATTTTTACTTTTGAAATTTGCCTTCAATTAGAATTCATGCAAATACTGCTATGTATAAACAGGCGGAAGGCATGTTTTACAGGAAGCCTGAACAGAGCAACAGCTAGAAAAGTTTGGACAGGAGAGAAAGAATGTTGTAAAGCCACAGTTGAGAGCTGCTATGTTAGACAACTTGTGTTAAGTTTGATAGTAGCTGAAGGTGTTCAACATTGCACATGATCTGCCTGCCTAAAATTTAGGCTTTGATCTAGTTAATCACTTAACCGTTTGCCTCCCTTTAATTTTGACTTCAGGTGGGCCACGCTACAAACATAAATCTACCAGATTTTAAGTACTTTATTCCATTGGGTCTTTCTGTCAGATAAATTTATAATGTATTATAATAGAAGTTAAATTATTCAGATGGTAGGAGCTCTTATATCAACATTGGGTGTAGTTCTACCTGTTTTGGTCATTTACAGCTCTACATTTATTACCCTGTTGGCCCAGAAGATTGAATAGGATTAGTTTGTGGATAAAACCCCAGGTAAGTGAAGCTGAAGTAGAGCAAGATGGACGTGATACTGGTGAACAGGAGATACTGAGAAGCTCTTGCCCATGATGCAGCCTTCTTTGGGTAAAAGATACACATTCATAACCTACCATTTAACTTTGTAGTTGAGGACTTCCCCTGTATTCCTTGCTGATTCTAGATTTCTTCTGTCTTTGTGGACTGCGGCCTGAATGTCGGTCTGTCTGTAAGCATGTGATAAACCTAGACATCTTTGCGTAGGAAAGTGGCATGGAGTCCCTTGGAGACCTCCTCAGCAGCACCATGTATTGTGAACATGTCAGCTTGCCTTCCACTGGTTTCCCATAGAATTTTGAATCAGGTTATCTAAAAGACACTTGATGGCCTGGACTTAGACCAGATGGTATAGATTAAAGCAATAACATCCTTCATCTGGAAAAAGGAACTCTCTAAAAAAAGACTGGAAGTGTGCTGGAATAAATTTTTTTTAAACTTAGCTCAAATACGTGAATAGAACAGCTTCCACCTTTCTCACTTTCCATCTTCTGAGGATAAGGTTTCAGTAGAAAAGGCACAGTTTTTCATGAGAAGAAAGCTTGTTTTTCCAATCCAGAATTTATTAACAATTTGTAGTGTTGTATATGAAACAAAAGCCTGTTTTAAAGCTTACCATAAAGCAAGAGCCTGAATCATGCACACTTCTACCTTTGGGAAGAGGAAAACAACATGTGACACAGGAAAATCAAAGTATTCATTGCAATACTGGGGAATGTACATACAGTGTACAAGTGCAGTTTCATACCTTTGATATAATGGACAAATATTCACATAATTACATTTTGGACTGAAGGAAATTTAAAAGATTTTGATCCGTCTTTACTATCTTACTCAGACACAGCAAATTCCATTTTTTGTAATAACTGGGTTAAAACTTAATGGAAAGTTTTTGTCTGTGTAATTTTTTTGCACCTAAAATGACTGTTAGTGTTGCACTTCTGTAGAAATCCCAGAACATTAGATGTACTTTATTACATCCTTCTCTTGATGAATAAGAAATGCAAAGCATATTTCCAGCTTCACTTTTAGGTAGACATGAGGTTTTGCTTGAAGTCTTATCTACTCATAGGCGAACTTTAGACAAACCAAAATATATTTTGTGGTTTAGGTTGTGACATTAAACTGTTGGCCTTTCTACCGTGGCAAAATTTAAAGAAATAAGACTGTGACCATTTCATAACAAGGGAGGGTGCCTGCTAAGCCAGATGGCTTACCCGTGTTCAGATAAATCAGTCATCAGTTTTTTTCCGAAGCAGCATGACACATAGCAGCTTAGATGATGCATACTCTTTGGTTTCCAACTAGTCTTTCCAAAACTAACAGAACCAGGATTTGAATGTTCATTAGCCTTGTTGTGTGAGATGCTCAGGCATCGGCTTTTAGAGGCTGGGGCTACAGTTATTTCAGTGAGAAATGAGAATCACATTGTTGCGAGAGTTGCCTGCACACTGTTTAATAATGGCATCAAAATAACAACAAGGGTACGGGTAAAATAATGAACTAATTTATTCCGATTCAGACACAGCTTTTGTGGTCATGGGTTTGCTGCTGTTCTCAGACTGAGCTCTGTGGTCCTTAATTTCCAACAGCTGTTCTACAAACTCATATCTCATGACAAAGCCTATCCTTGTCTTTCTTTTGCAGGGTTAAAGATTGTGAGTGAGTGCGTGTTATATATCTAATGCTCTTAATTGATGATTTTGTGTGCTAAAAACCCCAGGCAATAAAACTCAAAACAAATGCTGCCGCCATTTGTACCTTAGTTTACTTGCTGTGTGATTATGCATTACAAAGAATTTTAGAAAGGATTATTTGGACTTCTGGAAATGGGCTAGTCATTAAACAAGTTTCTTTCTCTTATATGCCAACGTCCTCGTTAAAAATCTGCGTTCAAATCCTTTGTCCAGTGTCAGCCTGTGGAAAGATGTCGATAGGTAACTCCAGCGGCAATGGAGAGGAAGAATCTCTCCTCCACCCATTCCTAAAGCAGCTCTCCTGCTTTGGCTGTTTCTGTGGCCCTGACACCTTGACCCTCATCTGATACATTTGCACCAGAAAAGGACATGTGAAAATGTGATTCCACCTCTAGACTGTTACCTGGATGCAGATGAACAAGTGAATGCCTTAAAGCAGAGCTCTCTGCTGTGCTGGTGTGATTACTTCAATTTTTTTTCCCCTTCCAAGTACTTTTTGCAATAAAATTGTACCAGCTGGCTTGCCAAGAACTTTTCTTTTCTGTAGCCTAAGGGGGTAAAAACCCTGGGAACAAAGTTTACTCTGCTGCAGTAGACATTTTGTATGTGAAACATATATTTCCAAATCTAAAAGTAGAAGGAAAAAAGTAAAAGAAAAACCAATTCCCAGTACAAGAAAGACATGGACATCCTGGAGTGAGTCCAGCAAAGGGTCACTAAGATGATTAAGGGATTGGAGCATCTGACATGCAAAGAGAGGCTGAGAGAGCTGGGGTTGTTTAGCCTTGAGAAGAGAAAAGTCAGGGGGATGTTGTCGGTGTGTATAAATAGCTGATGGGAGGGGGGTGAAGAAGATGGAGCCAGACTCTTCTCAGTGGCATCTAGTGAAACAAGAGGCAATGGCCACATATTGAAATATAGGAAATTCCACTGCAACATAAGAAAAAACTTTTTTACTGTGAGGGTGGTGAAACACTGGCACAGGTTGCTCAGAGATTGTGGTGTCCCATCCCTGGAAAAGCCGTCTGGACATGGTTCCAGGCAACCTGCTCTGGCTGACCCTGGTCTGAACAGTGGGTTGGACTAAGCGATCTCCAGAGACACTTTCCAACATTAGCGGCTCTGTGATTGCAAGCCAAAACCCTTATAAACTATGTCTGAACAGCCTGTTTATGATGATCTGAAGGGACACTAATATCTGCTTGTTTGTATGTCTCAAGAGACAATTGTAAGAAATAAATTAATGTTTGATGAACAGACAATTTAGTCTGGATATCAAAGGACTAACTGGCACTTGCTTTCTTTATTGTAAAAGAGGACAACACTCTTTATTCCATGTATAATTCAGTGCATTTGACTGCATCCTCTAACCTCATTTTTCATCTATTTTGGAGTAATAAAAGACTATAACTGCTTTTAAAATGCAAGGATTTGCACAGCATTCACCATAGTTGAGAAAGGGGTCTGCACTGGGACCTTGGGTGCTAGAGAACTGGAATATTTCCAGAAGATTGTGGAATCTGTGTTTGTGCTATGATGTTCACATGTAGAATCATAAATATATTTGCAGCTTTACAATATGAGTTTCTAAAGTCATAATCTAAAGTTTAACTATTAACTTAATCTGAACACATGCAAAAAGTGTATTTTTCTTCCTTTTTTGTCTGGCTCAAAAAACACTATGCTCATTCATGTAAAATAAGTAAATAGTTGCTTGCAGTTATATGTAGTTAAAGAATAATGCTACCAATCACTTCTGAAAATTGAGCTGCAGTTCTAGGTTTGTATCACACAAGTATTAATTCTCTTGAAGGTAACATTCCTTTACAGATTGAGTCAGAGTGAAAACCATATGAAAAATGTTGAAGTCTACAAGTGAATACATTGGGAAGTGATTTATGTCAGCAGGGAGGGAGCTAATCTTTTTCCATTTTTTTCCAGAAATTGATGGGTTTGTTTCATAGATAAGGCTCTGGCATCAAAGGCAAACTGAAATGAGGCGCTGCAAAAGGCTTATGGGTGGGGACAATATTAGTCAGTACTAGTACAGGAGCAAATTTTGTCATCTGTTATAAATATCTTACTTGATGAAGTTAAGTGATATGAATAATTTTATATGACATTTCAAAAATACCCCTTTACAGCTGTTCTGTCAGTCTGATATTAAAAATATGAGCAAATATAGAATCACAAATGACTGTGAAATAAGACTTATCAGACTTATGTGTTTTGAGGTGTGTCTTTGCCAGAGGTGGGGGCTGAGATAGAAAATATACCTGAGCATCGCACAACCCAGAACATTTTGCAATAGAATGTATCCCAGAAATATTACAAACTTTATGCTTTAACAAGTCAGTCTCATTCTTAGATGTTAACAGAGAGCTCTTGGAAGCACTAGGCCAAATTCACCATCAGTATAATTTAGTTTACTCAGATATCTCCTTTTTATAAACAAACAGCAGAAGGTTGGAGGAGAAACCAAATGGGCTTCTTTTCCTTATCCAGATCTTGCATCAGCATTTCTTTTTGCTGAAATGAATTCACTTTAGCTTTGCCTCCCTAGAATGGACAGGGTTGCTCCCTCATGTCACAGATCTCTTAAGTATGTTCTTTGTCCTTATAAGGCAGCTTGTTTTGATATAACCCTTTCTTTTGTGAATAATTAGTTATGCTACAGGACTTTCTACTTTAGGATACTAATAATGAGACAAAAGCCCAGGAAATACAATGCTGCTACTTCATCATAAACTTTGGTACAAAGATTTTTTCTCTGTATTTGTCCATTGACCTCACACTAGGATTCTGATCTGAGTAGAATTTATTGTTCATATTGCACATGTTCTCAAAGCAAATGTAGTGGCTAAATTTGATTCTTAGATGGATACATATTTGTTATGCAGTGACTTCATGTGAACTTAAACTCAATTTTCTTTAAATAGAAAAAGTTGCCTTTTAAAATTGAAATGTATTGGCTAATTACGGACATTGTTGTGAAGAGGAAAAGATTGAAGCAGTGATTTGACATGTACTTTGTTTGCATAAAAGACATTACTGTGTGCCAGCATAAAAATATTAATCTGTCTTTCAGTAATGTGCAGTAAGCATTTTGTAAAAGTACTTTTAATACTGAGTAATGTTTGCTGGCTTTCTTTTGAGCAACTCTCTTACTATAAGTATGCACTTTTAAAGTCATGTTTTAGTTTTTCATGCATCAGTAATGTTGAATTGCTTGTAGACATTAATTGAATGATACCGTTATAGTATCACAGAAAGATCCACTTGCTGGTGCAATTTGATACAAGTCCCCAGGTGTTAGGATAGTAAAGCCAACCTATGTCAGCTGGCATGTGGCAGTCTCCCGGTTACTCAATTTTTATATTCTAGTTTTAGATGTTATGAAAAACAGCATTTACTTTTTAAGATGTGATCATAATGCTGATTGTCCTGTTAAATTCTAAACATGGCCTTTTCCCATCATGAAAGCATTTTTGAGATTTCAGGGGTTTTTTTCTCATTTTCAGTGAAGCCAGTGTTAAAATCTCAAAAGAGGGAAAAAAGGAAATTGGGAACAAACCAAGAAGAAAACGCTCTGATCAGTTTGAAATATTTCATTTAAATTATTCAATATATTATTTTGATTGTGATCTTTTCTTATTTTACCGTTTTAAACATATGGTAAGTTTCTAAAAGAAAAGTGTCTTCAAATCAAAGAACTGAAATTTCATTTAGAAAATATCAGAATAAGATATTTGACAGCTTCTTTTTTTTTTTTTTTGAGCATTTCAAGTCCTGAATGCACCGAACAGTGCATTTACTCAGAACGGTTTCACTTTGAGCTCCAATTATGTGGCCTGAGGTTATAAACCCTTGGTCACACTATTAGCTCCATTTACTTGAATGGGATTACTCGGCCGAAGGACACAGTTCATGTCAGTTTGCGGACCGGTTGTCTGAAATCCACCAGTATCAAGGGAAATATCACTATGACTAAAGACTTACTATTATAAGAGTGAGGATTTTAGCTCTGAATCCTTTGAAGATAACTAAGGCAAAAAGTATTTTCAGCCTCATTTGTCTCTTATCTACATCTGCTGCTACCAGGCATGGTGTTTAAAAAAAGGGATATTTATGAGGCAGTAATTCTCATGAAACACCTTGATTTTCAGCTAGATGAATTGCACAAGTGAGGAGCTGCAGTTTCTGAATTCAGGGATCTGTGTTTCTCCTGGGGAGCTGCAGTGGGTTAGCCTCAGCTAAGGGCCAAACGCCCACCCAGCCGCTCGCCCACTCCCCTCCTCAGGGAGGCAGGGGGATAAAATAGGATAAGAAAGCTCGTGGGTTGAGATAAAGTCAGAGGAATTGCACACCAATTACTGTTGTGGGTAAAACAGTCCTGACTTGGGGAAAATGAATTTAATTTATTGCCAAGGAAAATAGATTCAGGTAGCGAGAAACAAAGACAAACAGTAAAACACCACCATTCCTCTCCCTCTTCCAGGCTCAACTTCACTCCTTCACTCCAGACTCCTCCACCCATCCCCTGAGCAGTGAGGGATGGGGGGGTACAGTCAGTCCATAACAGATCCTCTCAGCCTCTCCTTCCATTTGATACTTTTCCTCTGCTCCAGTGTGGATCCTTCCACAAGCTGCAGTCCTACAGGAAAAAAAACCTGCTCCAGTGTGAGGTCTCCCCAGGCCACAGTTCAGATCTCTGCTCCAGTGTAGGCTCTTCCAGGGGCTGCAGGAGTCTCTGCTCCAGCACCTGGAGTGCCTCCTCCCCTCCTTCTTCTCTCACCTTAGTGCTTATACTGCTGTTTCTCACTCTTGTTTTTTTCTTCCACCCACCCCCTTCCTCCCCTGCCTGTCCAGTATCTTTGCCCTTTCTTAAATATCTTATCACAGATGTGCCACGCATGGCTGATGGGTTCAGCTGTGTCCTGTGGTAGGTCTGTTGGAGCTGTCTGGAATCAGCTGTGTCCTGCATGGGGCAGCCTCAGCCTCCTCCCACTCCACCCTGTATCCCCCCTGCTACCAAAACCTTGACACCGACACCCAATGCATGACCTTGTCTGTCTGCAACCCTGACAACGGTGCTTTTAAAAATAAATCAGGGACTATTCCTTTGTTATATGCTATAAAAGATAGCGTAGTCTAAGACTGTTGCGGAAGTAACAAATCTTTGAACTTGACAGCATATAAAAGCCCTTCCATTAGCTAATAACATTTATTTATTTATTTATTGATTTATGTATTCTGAGTATCTATATATGTATAAACAGTGTGGTCTCTTTAAACAAATAGCTTTTAATATTAACTATTAAACATGCTTTTTGACAGCGGAAGATCAATTATGAGTCATCGTTATCCCTTCCATGATCCCATTCTCCAACTTTGAGATTTACACTTCTGTTCTCACTTAAAGTGATCACAAAAACATTTATATCATGATATGTCTTACATATTTGCGTAGTGTATGTAATGTGATTGGGAGCACATGCAATACAGAATGAAACTGAATTATTGAAAATAAATAAAAGATAAATTAAAATGAATCAGTTCAACAAAGCTCTGATGTATTTAAAATTAAGAAAATGCACAACTGCGCTGGGGAAGGGTAAATAATAGTGGTAAAATTTCAAGCAGAAAGATAGTAATTAAGGGCCAGAGGAAACTGATAAAAAAGAAGACTAGGAAAGTTTTAAAATTGAACCGTGACTCTATTTGAAAAATGGGGGGGAAAAAAATCCCCCTTTTTTTCTTCCAAAGAGGTATCAAAAATTTCTCACTTAATCTTCAAAGTTTATAAATATTGATCCAAAAATAGGCTGACCTTGCAGACCCTCAATTTTCAGAAAGCATGAGCTAAGTAAGAGGAATAAACCCTGGGATCTGGCTAGCATACAAATATACCATCCCTACAGGTATTTCTGACTACTGCATGTAGCATGCAGATCTGTATTTGTGCAGATATTTATGCTAAACCTATGTATAATTGTTCTTCTGAATAAGGAAGGACTTATGCACGTATTTAATTAATTTGCTAAATTGATAGTATACTTAATGGCATCTTCATTTCCCTAACGAAAGTTTTGCGGTGTTGCAATATGATCTGAATTTAGTTATTGCTGGGATATTCAGCACAAACGAATATACGTCTATCTCTTGGTGAATATACTTCCCTCTTTCAATGGATATACTACTTCTCTCTCTCTCAATACATATGTGTACATATTCATAAAAAAATTTCAAATATATAAACTAAAATAAACTTAAATGGTTTATGATACAGCAGGTTGTGAGAGTGCAGGAGAATGACTGTGAGTTATTTTAAAACCAGTATACAGGTAATGTTTGGAAAGGCAACAAAGAGAAACTTCAGATGACTATGAGAAGGACTTTGTAGCTGAGTTGCATTCACAACAGCTTGGTCTCCCAGAGAAAGTGAGGAATCCATCACGAGGTTCACCTGAAAACAGTCGAACTAAATTATCTGGATTGTGCTGTAAGGAATAATTGTGACGTGACTCAAAGGTTCATCAGTCTCAGGAATAATGCTTTTCACTTCTTTGAATATACTTCCCGTTGTACTTTTTTTATGCCAGAATGTGTGTGTGTGTGTGTGCGCGCGTGTGTGCGGAGGGGGCTTGGGTATGGTTCTTGTTTAGCACATTAGTTTGCCAAGCTGGTAGAAATGGTTCTCACAAATAAAAAACAGGTGCTTTTGTAGAGTACACATATGTCATTATTAATTAGTACTCCCTCATCTTATCTTCTTGCCTCTGCAGCTATTTTAAATTACATCTTAATAGGGAGCTTTTTTTTCAGTTGCAAACAAGTTTGTTGTTATTTATTGCAGTATAAACAAATCCAGGTATGTTAGAAGTTATCTCTCCATTTAAATTTTTACTTTGAGAAAAGTCTATGAAAACTTGTAATTTAAGGAATATCAATGGCAATAAAAAGAAAGAAATATCTAAATGAAAATTTGCTTTTTAGCCCTAAAATAAGGCCACACAAAAATTACTTTTCACCCCCATTCCCTACAGTGTTTCTGAAGGGAGGTAAAAGCTAAGGATTAGTATGCAGAAAACATTCTGAACAAAGCCTATTACGTTTTCTTTCTCTCTGTAGTTCAAAAAGGCAAAAGAGTAACTCAGTTCAGTTTGAGGTTATAAATCTAACAAAAATAATGCAGTGACTACAATATCCTCTGATATCATCGTAAGTGGATGTACGACGTGGTACAACACACACTGTGTTTTTCAAGGAGCAAGTCTAATTCCCAAAAGCAAAAATAAACCTGAAATAGCATTAAACCAATAAGACAGTCTAATTGCTTAGAGACAGTTTGCATGACCAGATTATAGTATGTCACTTCTTTTTAGATCAGTCTCTTCTAAGTAAACAGACATCCTTCAGCATCTGAGTATTTCCCTGTGGCGGTCTGCTAAGAAAAACATGAGAGGAGATCTATCCAAAAAAATAGCTGTTCCCCGTGATTTATTTGAAGTCCCAAGGATTGCTTATCTGCGGAGATAGAGCAGCAGAGCCCGCGTGCCTGCCTGCTTGCTCCGTGCGGTGGGTCTATTGTTCTGTCACAGCTCCTGAGAGATTGCTGTGGATTGACCTTGGCTGGTGACCTTATCAGAGGTGATTTTGCAAATACTGGTTTATTTCAGTAACAGTCAAATAACTTTTTGCAAGTTGCTTTTTTCTTAACACATTCAAAGTGAAAGCCACAAGGATTATGATTCCAAGTAGAGGTTGCTCCGGAGCCGGTTTTGTATTTCTGCGTTATTTTTTCATTCTCTAAGGTCCTGTGTTGTTGTCTTCTGCGTCTCTGCCTGCAGAAGGAGGGAGCCGACTGCTGCTCTTCAGAAGAAAAGTGCAACTACATAAATGTGGCTTTAGAGTCTTATGGAAGCATGGCCAGTACTGATTATAAAGCATACCTTCTTTGTCAGTATAATGCAAACCTGTGTGTCATCATTGTCACAAGGTTCCGAGGTGTTAATCTGAATACATCTCTTATTTAGCATCCCTTTAGACAATGTTAGATCTGTATAAGAACACTACTTTCCTTCATTACGGTCTAAAAATCTGAGCATTTTTTCTTAATTAGTGTTTGAAATTGTCAGGGGCAATAACATAAAAATTTAACTCATTAAATATTGTAATTTTAAAATTAGAAAATAAGTTGAAAATAGATATTGTTCAGTATTCAGTATAGTGAAGATAAAAGCATGAATACATTTCACAGAATAGCACAATATAATGCGAGCTGTATCCTGAAGGGGAGTGGAGCATCTGAGCACACCTCCTTTCCAGATGCAGTCACATTCCCCAGGCACTTTAGAGCAAGTATGAACTAGACGCTTGGTACGGGCGTTGCTGATGCAGCGTGGCAGTCCTCCTCATCCGGGAAGTAAAGCAGAAAGAGCAGAAATACATTTGGATAAAATTCCTGGGTCTGCTCATGCTGTATTAGGCAAGAGTAAAGAGGAGCATGGGTGGCTGGCTGCAGAGCTGAAGTGAGATCAATAGAACGTGCAAAAGCAGAAAGATAGTGTATATTTTCAAAATCTAAAATAAGTAAAAGTACAAATTTAAACACTTCAATATTATGGAAAACAATAACTTTTCAGTTGGTTCAAAATTAATTGTACATTTTTTTTATTTTCAATTTCCGAATTTTCTGAGATTTTGACTCCCTGACAAAATTTATAAAGGGAAAAATGTCAAAAATGAACAGTTGATGGGACAGAAAAGGAGGTTTTTGTTTGTCTCAAGTGAAGCATAATAGTAATGAGAGGGAGGAAGCTTGAAAACGCATTGACTTTCTGCTGTAATGGAGCAGCAGAAGCAGAAATGTTGTAAAACTGTATTGACAGCCAGGCCTTTCCATCACTGACCTCTCCTTAGTTTTTAATGGTAGGTGATATGTTGTCTTCTAAGTTAACTCGTCTGCTCTATCTTGGTTTCATGATGTTATTTCACTGGAGAATGACCACAAGGATCACTCTGGGGATCAGTCTGATCAAGTGGGGATATGAATGGATCCTTTCCATTACAAATTATATGTACTGGATTGTATCTGTGTCAAGCACAAAGTAAATGATTTGACTAAAGGAACTTAAGAGATAGAAAAAAATATTAGAGGGTAACTTATTCTATAGCTTTGCCAATGTATGCTTTCCTTTTTAAAAAAAATTAACATTTTAATCCTTTATCTAGTCTAATTTCAGTGCCTTGCATAATGAAACTTTAAAGTACTCTTCTTATTTTTTTTACTGATAGAACTGCTTGAAGACAGCAGCGATGCATTGTACCATTCTGTCTGTGGTCATGTATTTAATTCACAGGCTTCCTACTTACAGGTATTTTCATTGCTTTTGGTAATTTAATTATAACTTGATTAAAAATGAATAACATCACTACCAAAATATTTTTATTAAATAAAAATAAATACATCATCTTACAATTGAAAGTTTAATTAAAATGAAGTAGTACCATTTTGTTTATGTATAATTTAAAATCAATATTACTGTGTGTAGAAAAATTTATGTTGACAACATCTGAGGCTTCCTTTAGATAGAGGAAAAGATTGATAGATGGAAATTTGGCAGTGATAACACCTAATACGGTTTGATTATTTTTGAAGGAGGTGGACATTGCCTTTCCATTTTTTATTGAGCATATATCCAAAAATCTGGTGTCACTTTTTAGTACTATTTGAGATTAGAAACTGGCACTATGCCAAAAATACAATGCAGAAATACAGGCTGGATGTCTTCATAGAAAAAAAAAATGTATCTAATTGGCTCAAAAGTCAATATATGTATAAAGTCAGTCCTTTGGTAAAATACTGGCTCTGCATGTGAGGGACTTTAGAGGAATGTACTTCCAAATCAAAATAAAGTAAAAGGGAAACAACAGGTCTGGGAATATACAATCAAGACACTGGAAAATGACAATTTAATCCAAAGGATAGAAAAGTAACTGAAGATATCTGAGTAGAGTTTGTGTGTGTGTGTGTCTATACGTATCTATATGTACTTTGTTAGATATAAACATGCATATGCAGAAATATCTACTTATAAAATTTGTATATAAGTGTAAGGGAGAATGTCGTGGTTTAACCTCAGTTGGCAACTGAGCACCACGCAGCCGCTCGCTCACTCCCCCATGGTGGGATGGGGGAGAGAATCGGAAGGGTAAAAGTGAGAAAACTCGTGGGTTGAGATAAAAACAGTTTAACAGGTAAAGCAAAAGCCGCGCACACAAGCAAAGCAAAACAAGGAATTCATTCACTGCTTCCCATGGGCAGGCAGGTGTTCAGCCATCTCCAGGAAAGCAGGGCTCCATCATGCCTAATGGTTACTTGGGAAGACAAACACCATCACTCCAAACGTCCCCCCCCTTCCTTCTTCTTCCCCCAGCTTTATATACTGAGCATGACGTCATATGGTATGGAATATCCCTTTGGCCAGTTTGGGTCAGCCCTTTACTAGTGTAAGCACTACTTAGCAACAACTAAAACATCGGTGCCTTATCAATTTTGTTCCCATCCTAAATCCAAAACACAGCACTGTACCAGCTACTAGGAAGGAAATCAACTCTATCCCTGCCGAAACCAGGACAGAGAATAAATGCAGAAGGGGGAAAACCAAGTAACCTGGAGGGCTACAGTAATAGAAGTGGTGACCGTCTTCAGGTTTAAAACTCAGTGTGGGAATCCTGGGTTGATTTTAGGAACATGCATTCAGCTCCATTTTTTACATCTAGTACTGCAAGTACGACAGTCAAATATAATTTAGTAGTACCTGTGTTTTCTCAGATCTTCTTGCTTGCACCTACAGTTAACACAACTGAGTAAGTTAGACTCATACCAGGGATTCAGGCACAGTGATGCAACACTGGAGGTGATTGGCTTGTTTCCTCTGGGCTTCCTCAGGTTTGAGTTAGATATCTTGGCTCCTGAATCCTGGGCAGATGCAGGGCGTTTAGATCAGGGTCCATATTTGATGCTATTTCCCTGTCTGTCAAAGAAATGGGTATCTAAAGCCAGGCTTAAAGTTAGGTGTGTCTCGCCACTGGGCATTTGTAGCTATGAAGTCTGTTATGGAATTAGATGTATGCAGATCAGTCTTTTCTTACACAAAACCTAGACAGGAGGAGGAGCATTGAGCTAGTTCACTGTCTTGAAAGCTGAGATGTATGGACTTAAATTCTTGCTCTAAACCAGGCAGTGAACTGGACCTCTGGAGTGGTAAGAGAGTTCTTTAACTACTAACCAGAGGAATGGAGGACAGCAACAGCTTACTGCCTGGGCTGTAAGAGGGGACGATCAGGTTTCTTCAGGGAAGATGGGCAAAGCAGTGACGAGCTGTGCATTGCACCAAAGCTAAGACATTAAGCAGCTTAGTGTTAGAGCTGGAATGGTTGTACACGTGCCCAGCAGCAAAGCTGTACTGTTAGCAATTTAGGAGCCTCAGGAGCCTGGGCAGCTACAAGAGTAGGCAGCAGATCAGAGCAAGTGTTTGAAGATGTAAATTTTGATCAAAGACTTTAAAGTGTTAGTAGGAGGCAAAGCTGTATAATATGTCGAAGCCTTGCCTTTTTCCCTTCTTGGCCTCAATTTATGAACAGTCTCTCTCTAAAAACAGCCTCTGAACTCCATCAAGGAAATAACACCAGACCCCAGCAAAGGATTTTATGATGTCCTCCAGGAGAAACCAAAAGATCTGTCCCTCAGAGTCAGTTATGCTGCTGGAGCTTCATGAGGTTTCTTTAGCTTATGCTTCACAATGTCTCTATGAAATAGGAAAGTTGACAAAGTCATTGCACAGAATTTCAGGTAGACAAACTGAGGCACGTGGGGTTAAATTTCAAGGTACGCTGCTAACAGCTTGGCTGGGGAACTCATGTGCTGCCTGCTTAATCCTTTTCTTTGACTATGCTTTTTGGGAGATGCAAAGAATTGTAGTTATAAATTAACAGATCGGTAAGAAGTACAAGGAAGTTAAGAGAGTATAAAAAAAGAACGTGTGACAATCCTAGCTGTCTTAATGAGTGAAATTTTCAGTAAAACATTAAGGTCCACATAGAGTTTTCTAACCAATACAGGAAGAAGTCAATCTTTAATAAGCTGACAGCACCAATTAGATCTGCATTTAGTTGTAACATAACTGTTTTTTACAAATCATTGTGTGTTAAGGTCAGAACAGGTGGATGCATTATTAATTTGGTGAAAGGGCTGGGAGGGTCATAAAGGCAAATATTCAAGGGAGAAAAGAAATTTTGAAATGCTGTAGGAGAAGAAAACTAGGGATAGGGAAAAATTTCTAGTCACTCTTTTTCCAGTTTAAAGAATTTGAGATACTCTGTAAGCATTCACACATCACTGCAGTGAATTATGTAGATGTAGTACAAACAAAGCAAAATGTAGTCTAGGATGGCTCTTTTTTCAGATGCCCATGCTCAGAAAAAATGAAAATATGGCTGACTCTTCCCTTCAGCTAGTATATCTTGCAGAACAGAGGGTTAGTGTAGATGGCTAAATACACCTGAGGCAAGAAAATAAGGGAAACTAAGCTGAGAATGATTATGCATTTAACTCTGAGACAAGCCATACACTCCAGAATGAAATTCTAACCCACTTAAAGATGATGGGTCAATTTGTACTTCTGCCAGGCCAGAAATTTCCCATAGGAAGGTACCTTCTGAACACAAACAGGCGTTCAGGTTTGAGTTAAATTTAGTGGTGGTCAAAAGCCAGAACAGCTCAAACAGGAGTTTTGCAGTCCATCTAACCATCCAGGCAGAGCTCTCTTAAAAGCAGGGCTCTGGTTTTGTTTTGTTTTCCTCCCCTGAGGCATACTTTTTCTTTTTTCTCATTCTGCATCCCCAGCTGTTGGTTATCAAATCTATGTTGGAGAATTTAATGAATAAAAGTCTGTGGGGATTAACTTGATAAGAAGTTCATGTATATCAAACACTAAAATGCTGTTGTAATGCAATGGCTAAAAATCTTATCAGTAGTAACATATTAATAGCGGCACATTTTTTGGAAGGCTTTACTGGAAAGGATGTAAACAGGCTGGGCACACTGAAGGGAACTTGACCCAGGCCCCTGCTTCTAATGTGATAATTTCTTTTTTAGCTTGATAGCAGTTTCCTAGTTCCATACCTTACTGAGCAGTCCAATTAAAAAAAAAGCAGAGGTATAAGAGATTGAAGGGACTTGGAAATATATGGCACATTATCAGCATTTTCTTGGGGCATGAGGTCAACAGTAATAGTTTAACTGGTGCAGCAACTGCCCATTTTAAAGAAGTGACTCACGCTTGAATGATAAAAATACTCAAGTGCTAACTGCTGTTCCATATGGCTCCGACTTAAACAAAGGGTGTCGTTCAAGGGCCAGAGGATTGCCAGGCAGGGAGGGCCACATCGCACACGGTTCTGACCCTGCTCTTACTCAGGATAGGCTCGGAGTCTTCATGCTGCAGAAAAGGCTGCTTATGTTTCTCAATCGGGGATGCTGGTTATCTGCTAAGGAAAAAAGAATATATCAGCAAACGTGATAATGTAATTGCTAACATATTTTTTCTTTCTTGGGCATCAGTTTCCTGATATGATCCTGATCTTGAGAAACACTGAAGACTCATAGAATGAGGTGGAAAGTGTTGGGTTATATTTAGGTACCTGTAGCATTTAATCAGTTCAGTTACTAAAGCGCGGAGGAGTAATTAATCAGAATCAGAAAGAGTAATGATAAAAATATTTTTTACAATTATTTTGATGCTGTACTTTTCTGGGCGGATACAGAGAATTTTGGAGTCAGTTAGAAACTTTCTCTTCACTTGGAAAATTTCCACTTGAGCTTTGGTACTGCCCAGAGACTGCAGGCCAAGTATTTGCTTAGGGTGCTTGACCTAGGCCTTTTGCTGTACAGAATGGTGTGGCAGGCTAACTGCAGGCACTGGACCTTCCACTGGCCATCTCTATGCCGTTGTCTTCCTAGAGGAAACCCTTTGGAATTGAAAGGAAAACTGCCACTGATGCCTGTGGTCATTAGAGTAGATCCTTTGTACTTACCTGTCACTGCGTTCACAAAGAGCCAAACGTGAGCTTTTCTCTTTTCTCTTCTTTTCAGTGAGAGAAATGGACTGAAGTTAGTGACTACCTCATAGTGATATGGTCATAACTTCAGTTATCAACTAGTCAATAGCCCTTACAAAATAATAGGACCAAGAGGGATGTTGAGTACAGGTTAAATGTAATGTTTAGTATCAGAACTGAGAGCTGGAGTTGCTCTGGAGATAAACAGGAATGTAATTTAAAAGTGAGAATGACAGCAACCCAGAAAATTGTAATCCTGTTTGCAATTACAATTTTAATCACTGATATGTTTTCTCATGTGGCCTGGTTTTGTCTTCTTAAATTTCCTGGACTAATTTTATATTCCCCAATTTTTCTTTGTGAATGGTTCAAATAAAAAGAACAACTGTTCTCCAAATATTAAGGCTACATTCTTATCACATCATTTTAGTAGTTCCATGGATGTCAGTCAAGCTGCCCACACAAATGGTTGAAAAGTGTTTTTGTGTTGATATTGATTGCTATAGGACTGTGATAATTTTTTGTGGCTTGTTAGCTTTAAGTCTGAATTAAACATAATTCTTACTGATGCTATTTTTACTATAAAGTTGACGATTTCTTCTATCTTTTCAGAATATATGGAGTGTTTGTTGTACAAGAAGGAATGCAGTGGAGCTTTTAAGTTACATATGTCTGGACAGAAGCTTTGTAAGCCTTTTGAGGTCTTAGAGAATTAAGGGTCATTGACACCATCAAATGGTGACACTTGTTTATCATCTTCACCAGGTCCCAGAAGTATTGTCTCTTAGGTCTCCAATTCTAGTGGTACACAGAAGCTACTGATGGATTACTTGGTTATTGAAAGTGGCTTTGCATGCACTGGAAAGCTAATGAGGGTAGCAATGATATTTTAAGTCCTGCACTTAAAAAAACCCCAACGCTATAAAATTCCTGTATAAGTGTTTAAGTTATAAGACATCAGAATAACACATAGAATTTGCACTTGTTCATCTTCTGAACAAGTGTAAAGAGCAGAATACCGACTGGAATATAAGCAGTACATTAGCTAAGATAGATTAAGGACCTAAATAATTATATTAATATAATATTTAAGAAAGCAATGTTTATAGCAAAATATCTGTGCAAGATTATAATTTAATGTTTGTGCCTATGCATCTTATGAAAGTGGAACTGAAGTGGTATTTTAAAACGTCTATAAACATTGAATTTTCTACTAAGAAAAAAAGTTAAAAACTCATTATGGCATGCAGTGGTAGTGTCTACTGAGCAGTGTTTTTGTTACTGTTCTACACAGCTAGTTTTGAGAGCTTGCTGTAATCCTGATTAAGCAAAGATGCTCCAAATCAGATTATACATCTGGTAGCAATTAGATGGAACAGTTACCATCCGGAGACATAGTATTTCCAATGGAAAAAGAAAAAAAAACATATTCTGTGGTGTAATGAAGTTACAGTTAGACGTAATCCTCCTGTCTCTTCATAAACTATATTCACACCCTTTTATAGTTGTTGCATTACCCTTTTTCCAACATGTTGAAATGAAGAATGCCTCATGGATGACAAAATTTTTTCAGACTGTCATGTTTTATTGAGTATTTTGAAAGAAGCTGTGGAACTATTTTCATTGTGATATCCGAATAGAGAAAATACAGGAGAATCTTTAGCACAAAGAGGATCATCTTGACCAAATGTTTGAACAAAAGCAAGAATCAATGCCAGGAGATAGTTAATAAATAGTCTCAGAAGGTGAGCGGTGGAAGCTCCATTTTAATATGTTTAAAATTTGTATCACTAAAGAATTTCGTTTGGAGGATAACCCTACACTGATAAGAAGATAGATTAGGTGACCTACGTTCCCCACCCACATTTTTATTTTATGTGGTTCTGTGAGTCTCTTGACCAATCTAAGCAAACAGAAAATTATATAAATGAAATATGTAAAAGGTAAATAGAGTTTAAAAATAGTATCAGAGGACTTGCTGAATGAGATGTTAGACACTGCTCTGAACAATGGCTATCTGAGGTGAACCTGGTCTGGTGATTAACATCAGATGAGATTAAGCAAATGGATTATGCAGTTTTTTCTAGCTGAGCGCACTTGGAATAAGACTAAGGGTGTTTATTTCATATGGCATAGACAATCACATGTACAATTTATAAATCTCTGAAAACAAGCTAACTACTCTTTTATTTACATAGGACGTGACTGTGGGTGAGTACGATGAAATTATATGCAATACTTACCAGCTATATGGCATTAGACATATTATATATTTAGAACAAAGTGTTCCACTTAGTGTCTTTATAAAATTTAGCAGCTTTATGCATAAACTTTGAATGAGTGGTTTTGTTTATAAGAATGCAGGCAAAGGGATTAAATTCCGAATTCTGTTTTATTTTCTTGCAGAATAAAATTCTTGACTTTGCAATTGCCAAAATATGTTAACAGACATTCTGTATCATGTCATATCAGCTATTTCTTAATTTTAGAATAAAATAATTTAAGTATGAAAATCAATACTGTGTTTAAGATGAAATGAAGTTATTACAGTATGATCGCCTGTAGTATGGAATAGTAACTTCTACAGTATGTTGAGTATTCATTTGTTGAAATGTTTGCTATTTGTCAGATGCAATTATAAGGTATCTGAAAGATGCATAAGCAATTTTCACTATTAAAATGAATACTAGAAAGTATTCATGGTGTGCTATCCAACCATCAGTTCTTTCATACATGGTGTGCTATGCAACTATCAGTTCTCTGCCAAAACTATCTGGTTTATCATTCATTTTATGTTTTGCTAAGGAAAACTTCTTTTTCTTAGTTACTTTTGTGAATTCAAATTATTTCATGTTTATAATGAAAGTTGTCTTTTTTCTTTATATGTATGTTCTCTCCTTGTTTGTTTTAGATTTCATTACTTCCACAGTGTCAAGACTCAGTCTTATAATTATCTTTATGTAAACTGTATTGTATTTCTCTTCCAAATGTTGATGCTTACATAACTGAATATTTTGCACAAGTACAAATATCCAGAACAACTTCTGAGAGACTAATTCAAAAGCGATTATTATCGGTAGTCTCATGAGAAAATCCACCTGTTTCATCTCTTGTAAGAATGAATAACCATACAGTTAGATGAAATTCCACTCCATTTTCATAAAGGGTGAGAAGTCGTAGTACAGAGTAGCTGAGGAGCTATGTCTGTTCGTTTCTGTCTCTGGCCATTAGTGGTGATGACTTAACAGTTTTCTCCCCTTCCCCAGAGATCCTGGACTGGACTGTTAGTGAGCTCAAGTCTTCTTGGCCAGTTAAATGGGGTAACATGACATTCAGTTCACTCAAGAACTTTACTACTGTCATTGCTGCTTTCATTGGAGTAGAACATTTGCTCTGCAAAGAGAGTGGGAAAGTTTGTGTTGCAGCTAGCAATAAAAATGCCTTTATGGATTTCCTCTGAGAATATCAGTATAAACAGAATGATGCATGACGCATAAATGGCTGGTTCAAATTGTGTTCCTAATATTAACTCACGTGTCAACCTCTCAGTTTAGAATTGTAATGAAAATTTAGGCAGCTAATGAATAGATGTGTCAAAAAAGGTGAGCAACTATAGCTCTCAGTGATTTCAGTTGAAGTGGAGCTCCTCCCTACCACAGAAAGGAAGCCATTTCACTAACCATCATGGACTGGGTTGTGTAAGTTGCTGCAGCCAAGCTTGAATATGTATTCCTGCATATTCCTTAATTAAATACAGGTTTGGTTTTTTTTTTTTTAAGTTTTAAAATTTTTTTTTATTTTAAATGGAATTGTGATTACCTAAATCAATCTTTGTGTACATCATTCTAGTGCAGACCTGTTTAGTTATTTTTCAGTTTTAGCACTTAGAATAAGTACAATTTACAGCATAAATAATGTATTAAAAGGAGACATTTCTTCCTGTGCTCTGATCATTGTTCAAAATAACAAACATTAAAAAAGTTATTAATTCTTAGTGAAGGCAAAACAGCCAAGCTGAAAACAGTGCATTACTGGAAAAGCTGTAAGAACACAGTAAGATAAAATCTTGTCAAATCTGACTTTATTTGAACCTTGACTGTCTTGAAAAATAGCAACATTTTCTTATCAGTTTCAGAACTGATGTATGTAGTAGTAAAATAGTCAAAATATTGTTTTCCATAGCTTCATTAAGAAAAATATATAGTAGCCAGAAGAGATTGTTCCATTAGTCAATATGGCAGCTACATCAAGGTGACATTGTCAAAGAACTTAATTTATATTATTTTGATGACAAACATATTCCCTGAGACTGCTATACAGCTTTTCAGTAAAACTCTGCTAAAACTGCTTCCTTGAGGCTGATTAGTTGACTAGCCATTTCTACCCTGTGTTCCAGTCAAAGCAAGCCAATCATTAAGATAAAGCAATTTTATTTATTTAAAGGGTTGTCATTACAGTATCTGTATGTAGATTGGATTCAAATAGAAAGATTGTAGTGAGAGTGCTCTATTTTCAAGCATGAAGTCTATCGATACAGTTGTCAGAAATAATCTGTTGTTTAAAAGACCAGTATTTAAATGTTTCAATTTAAAGGCTACTTCTACTGAAGAATACCTGAAATGTTTGTGTCTTTATAAAGGATTTAAAGATTTTTCTCTTACTAAAAGAAGTCTTATTTGATCAGTAGTTTTTCCCTCGATATAAATGCAAATATTGTAGTGGTTTATGTATCATGAAATATAAAACTTATAACAGAAAAGCAAATGATCTGTCAATTTATGATGCAACAACTGTAAAACATGTTTTGGGCCTTATTCTGGTATAGTTTACAGTGTAGTAAATCAGGAGACTTTTCTCTGACTCCAGTGGATTTGCCCTGGTACAAAACTAGTATATGAGATCAGAATGAATCGTATTGTCTTTCAGTTTTGTTATTTTGGACTGAGCACGGCTCATGCCTAGGCACAAATTGCTCGCTCCTAGTAAGGATTTTGCTAATATCTTAAATATGAAATGTTGTCACTAGCTTCATCCTCAAGAAAGAAAACATCTAATTATCATTCTGGACTGACAAAGTACCTTCTTCTAAGGAAAGGTCTCTTGTACCACAATGATAAGAGATTTGAAATCACATTGGAGAGTTTTGGGAATATTTGCAAGAGCAGCTATGCTAACTTAATCCGACAGTACTGGAGTCTTTGTGGAATTTAGAGGTAACAGCTTGGATCCATTTAAATCCAATGATTTTTGGCACAACTTGCTGCTGTTGGTTTCTTATAAATTCTCTTTCCGCACCTTTCAAAAAGAAGACCATATTATTACTAGTCATAAGAAAAGTTTTACAACCATCTTCTCTTTCTTCCAGATTGCTGTCAAAATGAGTGAATCACCTTCAACTAGTTACTCGGTGAATCAGCCAAACTCCTCCGAGAGTGAACACAGTTCTTCCATGCGCCTTTTCAATGTTACTGAACCTGTTGTAGCAAAACGGATCTGTTTCTATAAAAGTGGAGATCCCCAGTTTAATGGGATCAAAATGGTCATTAATAACCGGTCTTACAAAACATTTGATGCCTTACTGGATAGTTTATCCAAACGGGTCCCATTACCTTTTGGAGTAAGGAATATTAGTACACCAAAAGGGAGACACAGCATCACCAATTTGGAGGATCTTGAAGATGGAAAATCTTATATTTGCTCCCATCAGAGGAAAATGAAGCCCATCAACCTGGAACAGGCTAGCAAAAAGCCACTGCCCTGGCAGATCAGTAGACCTGTTAGCGCTCGTCATCGAGCTGTGCAGTTAGCAAGGGAGAATGAAGATGGATTTGGTCATCGAGAAAGCAAAATAACAACTCCCAAGAAGATGCTTGTTTTCAAGAATGGGGATGTAAAACTCAGACACACCATAGTTCTGGGAAAGAAAAATACACAAACCTTTGAGGCCTTTCTGGATTATATGAGCGAGATAATGCAATATCCAGTCGTGAAACTATATACCACTGATGGCAGAAAGGTGAGAATAAAGATGAGTGCTGACAATTCTTCTATGATTGCTTCTAGATTATTTTTCATTAAAAAGGTGATTTTATCAATTATAAGCTTGGGACACTGGCCTGGTGTAAGACCTGATGTGCTGAATTTCAGCTGTTTCCTTTCTATGCCTTTTCCCCTTCAGAAAGGCTACTAGCTTGGAGGAAATATATTGGAATCTTGCAATCAGATAGAAACAAGTGAGGACATTTTACTTTAAGTCATCATGAAAAAACACTTTTTCTTACTCAGGCCTCTTTCAGGCATGCTCTCAATTCTGTATTTTTACCCATTTACACAGAAACTTCCTTTAGTCTTAATGCTGTTTATCTGTGATTTTTAATGTTTTAAAAATACGATAAGTAGCATCTAATAGCCACACATATTTTATCATTACATAAATGCAGAGTGGTTTGCCATTGATGACTCGGAACTATGACACCTGATTGTCTATGATAGTTTTCAAACCATGGATCAGGTTTTGTACCTCTAAGCCCAGATGATGCAGCACTAATAGTCCTGATTTTCATCTCACATGCTGTTTTATATAATTTCATCTCACTTAGTGTTTTATCTGTATGTTTACCACAGATAAACCACAGGTTTTATCTTGTTTAACCACAGAAAAGCACTTGTGATTACACCTAACAGGTATCTAGAAAGGGAATTCCATGCAGAACTCCACGAGTTCAAGGGAAATCTTGTGTTTACCCTCCATTTGGCAAAATTCTGTATTACGTTGGGAAACTGTCCATATCACCTATAAGTCAGTGAAGTGCAGTTTGTAAGCCTTATCTTGCAATATATTTTGGAACATAAATTCAAAACTGTTAGACAAGGCTCTGAGCACATTGACCCAGTCAGACCTGCTTTGAGCAGAGGATTAGACTACATGACCTCCAGAGGTCTTTTCCAACGTATATTGTTCTGTGATTCTGTCGTATTCCTCTGTGGCAGTACAGGTCAAGCACTTGTGATGCATTCTGAATTTCCCTTTTCTTCCTCCAAATATGTGTTCATATGTATACCTACCTCCAAATGCATATTCTTATTTCATGGCTATGAACAGTCACCGTGCAACGATGAAACAAAATTACATATGCAAACACTTAAATTATAAGAAAATTTTGATCTGGATCCAAGTTGGTTCTTGAAGTCTTTTTCTAATATATTTATGTAACAAGACATACCCTCACAGAGATAGGAATGGCCTTATAGGAATTGAAAAATTCCGTGCTGTGATACATATTTAATAGCCAGCTGTAAACTAATGTAGAGACTAAGAAGTGAAGATACTAAAGCGTGAAAGGGATATATCTCTTACATTATTGTTTGTGGTTACTAAGGCAGAGAATTTAATGTTACTTTTTTTTTTCCAGGTTCCTAATCTTCAGGCCCTGATATTGTGCTCTGGAGCTGTAGTCGCAGCGGGGAGAGAGCCTTTTAAACCAAAGAATTATCAGTCTGTTGGGTATTCACAACCTGCTAAATTGCTTGGATTTGCAAATCGCGTGTACCCAAAAGCAAATGCCAAGTCAGAAAGTGAAAATAGTAAGTTCTTTGCTTTAATTTGTGTTTTATTAATTGGTTTGTCTCTCTCAGCATAAGATGTAAACCATGACAATCTTACTAGGATCAAGGTTATTCAAAAAGGTCAGTTGAAATTGTTTATATCTGCTCTGACTCCTCAAAGTGTTAACGTTCTTTTTAAAATGTAGGTTTCTGCTAAGTACTCAGCTAGTATGCATATTTTCTTTCAGACAGACTTATTTGAAGATCTATATGTATATTTTATTTTAATGCACTTAATTGCCATTGGTATTAATTTTTTGGTGTCACAGTTAATAATGGCAGTGGTAAAACCACAGGCTACTTCATGCTCTTAACTGACTGAATTTCTCGAGCAAAACTTTTGTGCAGTTTTCAGAACTTACCTTAGCAAGTGGAGGTTTGACCTGTCATTGTCATGACTTTCACTTTTTCCCATGTCCCATGCTCCACATAAACAGGAGAAACATTATAGCACCCATCCACTCACAAATTCATCATGTTTTGGAAGCTGCTTTTGTCTGTACAGAGTGTCACCCTCTCCTATATCCTCACGGCTGTGATACATGTTTTTTGGATAAGTTTGGGAAAAGATAAACAAATATGAACTTTCCCTTTGATTACTCATGGAGTTGTGCCACTGACAAGGTCAGTAAGAGTGTGAAGTGCCCAGTGGATGATCAAGAACATGAGGAGCTGTTGGAGAGAAGCCAGGCTAGCTGAATAGCCTGAGGTTGAGGGGAACAAAATGCTGTGGTACTGGAGCTTTATGTCATGTGGGAATCCTCGGCATCAGAGCATCCTCTAGGGCTAGGGGGACTGTCTAGGGGGAAACTTGTTTAATCCAGAGGTACTTTGTACTCTTGACACAGCTGCATGCTGTACTGGAGAGCCCAGGGAACACTGTAATTGTTTCTGAGACTTTCCATGGTAATCTTGCCTGTGTTATGGAGCACATTGATACATAAGACACTTGGCTTCCATTTACTTGAAGGAGTTTCTTCCACATCCCTCGCAGTTTACTATGTCCCCACCAAACTATTCATTTTAGTTTTTCTCAACCTTCATGTTCTTTGACTTGCACAGCTTGAGAGCTGTTTGCAGAGCATAACTAATGAGTCAAGAGAGAATGAATTGGAACATTTTGAGAATGAAAGTTCTGCAGAAACAAAAAACCCTACCCAAATTTTGCTTTGAGCCAAAGATTGAGCCTTGCAATGGTAGAAAATGTGAGTAGCTGAGAATTTGATAAGCTCCCTCTTCTAATCCTTAATTAACAGCAATTACAGAAAGAGAGAGAAAAAAACAGCCCTCTTTTTGTCTTTAACTTGAGAAATTCAAAAGTATCCTGTGTAGGAGACATCACTGATGATGTGAGAGCCTGAAAAATCAAATTTCAGGCACTTTGTTCCAATTCCATTTCCTGAGACAGAGAAGGTGAGATTTTTACTTTGGGAAGCATAAGGTCTGGTCTGTGTTAGAGGAGTTAGTACAAACTTTTATTTCTGATTCAGTTCATGGTAAAGCATATGCCTGGGAAACTTGCAAGGCACTCTGCCTGAAATTATAGACACGTATCTATAATAGTAATATGTTAACTGTGAAAGTCTTGATATGAGACCATTTGTGACTCACTTGAGCAAAAAAAAAAGCTTAAATTCAAGCAATGTAGATAAGTTAATATTACATGTGTTAAAGTACCTTTCTGCAAGTGAAACCTTTCTATTAAATGGTGGCTCCTATACATTTAGGTATCAGTAGCAGTTGTGGATGTCTTTGTGTGGGTGTACATGCACGGTTTCCCTTGTGCATGCAGAACTTCTTGGAAGACAGCAAAACTTTATTTTTATCTCATGTTCTTTTATCTCTCACCTCTTGAGTGACAACTGCTAGAGAAAGATGAGATATAATGTTTTTAAAAGCCAAGTTATTACAAAGTAATCAAAACATACTTTGGGAATATTTAATGTGTATGCAAACACATATTGGGACATACTCAAAATTCATTGAAGTCTGGAAGTATTCTCATTGGCTTTACTGAGTTTTGCGCCATCGTCTACAGTACTGTAGCATAAAATGTATCTCAGAATGTCATGATTTAAATTCAGATTTTATAAGAAGTTCAAGTTCTTCAAAGTTTACTTCTCTAGAGAAGGTCAGTCCAGGGGATTGGATCTGAACCCCTTATTCATGTGACACTACTCAGAGTAATTATTCATATGCTGTAGATTTTTGGATTAAGCCCAGGGAGATATATGTTCACCTTGACTGACACATTTTAGCACTAACTGTAAGAACTAACAGGAAATGATATATTAATGATTGCTAAGGCATGAAGAAGCAGCAAAGTTGGGAGCTTGAAGCCCAAACAAGCGGGGCCCTGTGAATCCCTTGAAAGGTTCAAGGCAACCTTAGCTCCCAACTAAGTATAAAATGAGAGCATTTAGTCCTTTTTTAGGCTTTGGAGCTTCAAATAAGACTATAGCTCTGGCATTAGAAAGAACCTGTTGCAAAATAAAATTAAGTGGAAAAGTAGTTAAATGCTTGATTGTTTATTAAAAATTGGTTATATTTCTCTCTCTAACAACTTCTTAAAATGAACAGCAAGATCAGCCATGTTTTTATCTTTACTTTCTAATACTCTGGTAAAATAAACACACTTCATTAGCTTCTTTTGTACTAATTTTTCTCCTTTCTTCTTTTCTCTTCCTTTGCTGCCTGTCTGCTGTCTCACCATCTGGATCCTTATGCATGATATTTGTCTGCTCTACTTTCCACCTACTGAATGAATTTGTGTTCCTTCAATGTAATTACTGGTAGCGATAGCTGAAATGGGCTCTAGCTCAAGATCTCAGATATTCACAGTTTCTTCTGATAAAGGGTCCAGCAATGATAACAACTCAAATGATAACAACTCAGATTCTTCCTATGTTCCTGACAGTCATAATGGTATAGGAGGAAATCAGTCAGTTACTGGTGAAGACTTATCTGTGGCACAGTATGAAGATGACATTGAGAAATCTGTTCACCTTAATCAAGATGGCAGTATCACAGTGGAAATGAAAGTTCGATTCAAAATTAAAGAGGCAGAAACCATTAAATGGACAACCACTGTAAGTCATGCTGGCCTTTCTGATGACAAAAATACCACCATTTGCAATTCTGCAATGCATGCAGTAGACTGCTTATCCAATGTAAATGTATCAGAATGTATAAAACCAGAAGATGCTCCATTTTTGAAGAGCTACAATAAAGAAGAGAGCGACTCATTACAGCAATTCAATGCAGACGTGTCAGACACAGAATCAGAGTCTGATTTAAAAACTGCTGGTTGTAATAGCTGTAAGAAGAACAATTCTGCAGATCTAGACGTAAGCAATGTACCTGAGGATAATATCAGGCCTCGCTTTTATAGGCCTCCAACCCCTGGGCCAAGGCGTGCTAGACAAAAGAAAGCACTAGTTGAAAGTGTCACCTTGGTATCTGAGAAAGACATTCAGGAGAAGACAATAGAACAGTTTTCCTACAGTGAGGAAATACAGAACAGAGAAAATAAATCTGAGTATTGCATGGTAGCTCATTCAAGCAGAAAAAAATCAAGTGTCAGTAATCCAAAGTTTAGTGAGATGAGTGACAATGATTTATTAAAGCTTTCTTCAGAGAATGTAAAAGAAGAAATGCTTTTCAAAGTAAGCCACAAAAACAATAATTTAATAGAAACCACAAATAGGAAGACAGTAGAAGTGCCTGATAAGGATGAATTGGTACAGAATATACTAGAGAAATCAGTTGTGGAACAAGGTACATATAATAGTTTAGTATCAACCCACAAAGCTAACATCAGTGGTTTCATATCATCATCAAAAATTTACCAGGCAGCTAGGCCAGGTTCAG